>NC_058368.1:65985744-66299993 GCF_018350175.1 Felis catus
AAGCTCCAGGTATGCTCTGATTGGACATTGCTGGCAAGAGGAAGCTGGAGGCAGGTGAAATAGAAGCAGTCTAAGTTGGGGAGCATATTTGGCTTTTTCTGATTTGTCCTCAGATGGAAGGGAGGATGAAAAACGGGGAAGCTGGAAAATATTGACCAAATTCTAAATATTCTGATCTAATTGCTGCCGGCACTGTGAGTCACAGTTCTGTGGTCACACAGGGTCTGGCCATTGTCTGTTTTACAGTCAGTCTTCCACTTCCATTGATTTTTGCCAAACTCCTGTGGCCATGGCTATGGCTACCAGCCGACAAAGGCTGTGGTTTCAACATTGGGGTTGTTTGTTTGTTTGTTTGTTTGTTTTAACTAGTAACAACAAAGATGAATGTATCTTGGAATTACATTTGTTCATTAATGACATGAGTGACTACTCAATCAGACCAGATAGATTTCAGACCCTTGTAGTTTTTTGTGCTGCTCACAATATAACAGTTACGGACACACCACACTTATTTATTTATTTATTTATTTATTTATTTATTTATTTATTTATTTATTTTAAATTTACATCCAAGTTAGTTAGCATATAGCGCAACAATGACTTCAGGAGTAGATTCCTTAATGCTCCTTTCCCATTTACCCCATCCGCCCCCCCTCCACTTACCTGTGGAAAACAAACAAATCTGTTTGTTTTCCATATTTAAGAGTCTCCTATGTTTTGTCCCCCTCCCTGTTTTTATATTATTTTTGCTTCTCTTCCCTTATGTTCATCTGTTTTGTCTCTTAAAGTCCTCGTAAGAGTGAAGTCATATGTTTGTCCTTCTCTGACTGACTAAT
This sequence comes from Felis catus, assembly GCF_018350175.1. Lineage (NCBI taxonomy): Eukaryota > Metazoa > Chordata > Mammalia > Carnivora > Felidae > Felis > Felis catus. Next base: position 65,986,581 of record NC_058368.1, read on the forward strand.
TTCGCTTAGGATAATACCCTCTAGTTCCATCCATGTAGTTGCAAATGGAAAGATTTCATTCTTTTTGATTGCTGAGTCATACTCCATTGTATATATATACACCACACATGTTCTCTATCCATTCATCCATTGATGGATATTTGGGCTCTTTCCATACTTTGGCTATTGTTGATAGTGCTGCTGTAACATGGGGGTGCATGTGTCCCTTCGAAACAGCACACCTGTATCCCTTGGATAAATACCTAGTAGTGCAATTACTGGGTCATAGGGTAGTTCTGTTTTTAGTTTTTTGAGGAACCTCCACACTGTTTTCCAGAGTGGCTGTACCAGTTTGCATTCCCACCAGCAGTGCAAAAGAGCTCCTCTTTCTCCGCATCCTCAACAACATCTGTTGTTGCCGGAGTTGTTAATGTTAGCCATTCTGACAGGTGCGAGGTGGGATCTCATTGTGGTTTTGATTTGTGTTTCCCTGATGATGAGTGATGTTGAGCATTTTCTCATGTGCCACTTGGCCATCTGGATGTCTTCTTTGGAGAAGTGTCTCTTCATGTCTTTTACCGATTTCTTCACTGGATTATTTGTTTTTTGGGTGTTGAGTTTGATAAGTTCTTTATAGATTTTGGATACTAACCCACTATCTGATATGTTGTTTGTAAATATCTTCTCCCATTCTGTCAGTTGCCTTTTAGTTTTGCCGATTGTTTCTTTCACTGTGCAGAAGCTTTTTATTTTGATGAGGTCCCTATAGTTCATTTTTGCTTTTGTTTCCCTTGACTCCGGAGACGTGTTGGGTAAGAAGTTGCTGCGGGCAAGATCAAAGAGGTTTTTGCCTGCTTTCTCCTTGAGGATTTTGATGGCATCCTGTCTTACATTTAGGTCTTTCATGCATTTTGAGTTTATTTATGTGTATGGTGTAAGAAAGTGGTCCAGGTTCAAGACATACCACACTTTTAACTTGAGTCTTCACTGTTAACCAAATTTCCATCACTTTTTAAGTCTAGACAATCCATAAAGCAGTAATTGAAGCTCTGTAGCATTTGCAGATTTCCATAGTATAACACTCCTATCCTGGCCAATTTCAAGGTACCAATGACATTAGTGAGGACAGGGTTTGAAAGAAAGGTGCCGGAGATCATTACCATTATGTAGAATTGCCTCCACAGAAATGCAATGGACATAAATAACCTCAAACACATAGGTAATAGTAAAATGTAATAAGTAATTAGTAACTAATGTGTTTTGAGTGTTTCTCACCTTTATCTTAGTATAACTTATTTACTTGCAGATTTGCACAGTTTTAAATAATGCATCTGTTTGACCACAAGTTCACAAATATTGTGAAAGTTTAACAATTGCCACCATATCTTTGGTGTAATGAGACAGAATTTACATCAATAAGCAGAGGAGTTAATACCTCAGTCTTCCCATTCATGAGAACTGTGGTATAGGTCTTTGTTCCACCTTACAAAGGTGCAGGGCTCACCTCTTCTCAGAAGGCCATTAAGACCCAAAGCCTTTGCCCCAGTGATTCCATCAGACAGCTTGAGCACCTGCTGCTCTTGAGTTTCATTTTGGATTTTGGCCCCTAGGGATTTTCCTTGTTGTCTCTCTACCTTATTATGCATTTAAAAGAGTGTTTTTAGAGTCTCATCCAGCATTTGGGGGTGTTTTGTCCAGGGAAGTTTTTAAGATGTCTGATTTTAAGATTTAAAAAATACTGCAAGGAAGAGAAGGCACCTGTCTTGTATTAGCACTCTGTAGATATTTCTGACCTTGACTCTGACTCTGTGTAAGCAAGTTTTTCTGACCTTCAAAATTCAGCTTTTTGAGACTTGCTAATAATCCAAGGTCAGTTTGCTTTATGCATAAAAACTTGCAGTTCTTCAGTGATTCTTATCCTTTTTGGCCTTCAAGAGGCAGGCTTTGATTGAGAAAAAGAGGACTAGTCATTCCTAGATGAGCAGGCATTGAGGAACATGCTGTAGGAACAGAGTTGCCTGCCGGATGTCTGGCTGGCTGCTTGGTTCAGGGTTCTCAAACACGTCAATTTCAAAAGATGCTTGAAGGCGAAATAGTCACATATTCTTCCAAATTAATGAATGAAAGAAAGAATTGGTCCCTAGATTACAACATTTACATAAATTCATGAAAAAAGGAGATAAAATACAACGAGCCATCTATAGGAAAAATAAAGAGATTACTGGCGATATTTCACTGACCTCTGAAACAGTCTCATAATTGTAAAACACACAAGAAGAACACAAAGTTTAATATGGAAAGCAATGGATCGATATAAAAATGTATTTTTTTAATTTATTAACATGGGCAACCAAAATACGGATCTAAACATAAAAGTTGAAGCAACTGAGTTGAATGATACCTTGTTTTCAAAAGTAACTGTGATATGTAGAAGTCTATAAAGGAGAAAATACACATATAGTGAATACAGTCAGATGCATCTATATGAATTAACACTGCTTCACAGTAAGGCCAAGTTCATATACAAAAGGGTGGGCTTTTCCCTTTGACACTTTTCTTTTTGTTACCACCAAAATACATAGTGTCCCTTATGGTACCTGGCTCTGTTATTTTTATAGACTGGAAGCTTTCCTAAAATTCTTTTGAGAATTAGTCTGGTCCTAAAGGAATCTCTTTCTCTAAACAGAAGATGTCATCCGAACACGTAAAGCTCAGGGATTAAGGGGCAGATGCTCCCGTGGCTATTTCTCACTTGTCAATTTCCCTTATTTATCAGTTTGTCAATTTAAGTAGCCTACTTAATTTTACCACCCTCATTATCTGGGGGTATCATTATATCCTGTGCTGTAACTTCTAGAATTCTCTTCCAAAAATACCAACATATTTCAAGTGAATTTAAATTAAGAAACACTACAGTCAGCGATCAGTTACCTGATTTCAAGTGGTCCAAAATTGACATTGTCTTGGAGTGGTATCAACAGACCCTTCAAGTCCTTATCAAAATAAAAATTTACCTATCAACCATGCATTAAAAGAGCCCCTGTTCAATGACTATGTTCTTCCTATCATATTTTCTCTGATTCAAATACATATTCATGTAATATAAATTTCATTTTATGCAAGAACGACAACCAGTTGTGTCAAGCGAGATGGATTTGATTGATTTGCTTAACAAATGTTTTCTTTTAGAAGATCCAATTATTCTTATAGGCCATCTTGGCGAATGTACGCTTGTTCAATAGCTTGATTCCTAGCTGTGGATTCATTTAATCGTGTTTCACTATAAATTCATGAACTGTAGATAGTGGTGTCCAAGCAATTTTTTTCTTAAATTATTAATGGAAATACCCAATGTTGGGTGTGGATTTAAATCATTGTACCTGGTACAAAATATGTCTCATAGCAAAAATATGATTTAATGCATAATTTATTTAAGGTTTAGCAAAGAGGTAGGAGGTGTTCTTTTCCAAATGCAAACATTCTGGAAAACACTGCTAGATAAGTAAACACGATGCTTTAAGAGGGAGTGTGTGAGGCAGTAAATGTCATCCCCAACTCAGATAAACAATAAAATTATATTTATGTGATGATGGAGATGTTTTTGTGGCATCCGTGCACCTTTAAAACACAGCCAGGATTATTGATGAATATGCCCTTTACAGTCGCTTTGGTTTGCTTGTTTTTTGTTTGCTTTGTAGTGATCTTTGACAGATAAAATTGTTTTTCCATTAATCCCCCTTCATTCCATTTTTTTTTAAATCCCCATATGTTCTGATATTTCCAAAACACTGAGTTGAGATATAAAACTTATCTGCAGAGATGACAAGCTTTCCCCCTTCATTTTAAACTGACATTTGTTATTGATTGAATATGTAGCGTTTACCCCAACTTTGGGAACCTTCTACCTTATTGGTTTTGTTTTGTTTTGTTTTGTTTTGTTTAGACCCATAATCAAGGTCCTTTTTCTGTCCCAAACCTAACAGCTCCAAATTATCTTCAATTTTTTTTTCATTTCAAAAGATGTTTGTTTTTTTTAATCAATGAGAGATTTTAGTAATATTCTGAGACACTTTTCTTTGAGCTTTAACCTGCAATTTAGAAAATAAAGCAACTTCCAATTATCAGCTTATGTCCTGCTGCCTGGCATAAGCAGTGAAACTTGCCCTTGCAGAAGTCAATAGATTCTTGTGTTGGTGTGCACACATGTTTACATGTCTGTGTGTACATGTGTTCAGTTATGGTTGAGAGTCTAATAAAGAATAATCAAAAGACTAGGCCCTAACATTCAAGAGGCATAAAATCTGAGCTTTTCACGGATCTCTCAAATTCACAATAAATGTATAAATGATGCATGAGAACAGGTTAATGAAGCTGTGTGGAGATGGATGTAAAAATAAAAATTAACCAGACTCGGTCATTACTCAAGTGATAACCCACATCAGAGTTGCAAGTTGATGAATAAAAATGTCTAAGAAAGTCTAATAAGAGTTAGCAAATACTGGGGGAAGAGAAACAGGACATTACTATTTAATGGGTACAGAGTTTCCATTTGGGATGATGGAAAATTTCTGGAAATGAACAGTGGTGATGGTGGCATGACATTGTGAATGTTCTTAATGTCATTAAACTGTATGTTTCATACGGCTTGAATGATTAATTTCATGTTATATGTGCTTTACCATAATAAAATTAATTAATTACAATAAATTAAATACCTAAATTTCATGAAAATTGAGAAACAACAACAAATTTGAAATACTAAAAATGTTAGATCCCTGAATGGCAAGGCTTTGCCATATTAGCTAGTGATATGTATGTTGAAGCTTTAGGGAATGGGCACCTATTACTCTATTACACTTAAATAATACATATACAAATATAAAAGCTAAAGGAATATGCGATTTTTTTTGCTCGTATCGTATCTAGAGCCATAGCCTATGCTGTTTAAATCACCTGCTCACAGAATTTTTAGATGAGTAGGCTCCAGAGTTACTAATGATGATGATATTAATGATGATAAATTTATGCTGATTCCACTTGTCCTTACTGGTCACAACTGCTTAGTCTGATCTCTTGTCTCTTGATATTTTACCTAACTGAGTGATTAAGTGATGATAGCAGGGGGTCACTCTCTGTTCCCTTTGATTCATCTATAAACATCCATATTTTCATGATTTTCCTGTTTCGTGAATCTGTCTGTGACCTTCTCGTACACTTGACAGAGTTGGTTGTGCATCCAGAAACTATTCTGAAGCCAGGGAAATTTTTTATTGTCAAAGCTCATAGGTGCTGGACATTCACAGAGGAGAAACCTCGAGTTCTCAAAACTAATTTTGCCCTCTGAGGTTACTGAGGAGACTTACCCATCATCCTCTTCTACCCTGGTAGATAGGACACCCCTCTTCAGAACTTACCCCATTTGGTGGTCTGAGGGAGTAAAGGGTGAATTTGGCCAAGGTCATATTATCCTTCACCTTGGAAACTGAAAACTGCACGAATAATATTTTCTTTGTGTCTTACGTACAAGGCAAATTCAAGTAAAATAGAAAATGTAGCTTGTATATTTCAGGAAAATTATTTGGGCAGTAAGAGTAGGTATGCCGTTTCATGCCTGCCCACTCTTACCAGTCTCTTATCTTCCTGGTAAATGCTTTTCATCCTCAACAAAAGGTAGAATGTTACTTCCTGCTTGATGCCTTCCTCAACCCTCCCAGGTCACTTTAACCTGTGGAACCTACCAAGTTTAATTATTATTATTTTAAATCTCTGATCCCCTTTATCTTCTGGAGCTCTCTAGGGTCAGGACTATTCCCACTATACAGTTTCCACCATCTTCTTTTTTTTTTTTTAATTTTTTTTCAACGTTTTTATTTATTTTTGGGACAGAGAGAGACAGAGCATGAACGGGGGAGGGGCAGAGAGAGAGGGAGACACAGAATCGGAAACAGGCTCCAGGCTCTGAGCCATCAGCCCAGAGCCTGACGCGGGGCTCGAACTCACCGGACCGCGAGATCGTGACCTGGCTGAAGTCGGATGCTTAACCGACTGCGCCACCCAGGCGCCCCTCCACCATCTTCTTAATGCTAGAGCATTGTCATTTTCTTGCTCCCCCCCCCATAAGTCTTGAATGAATGAATGAATGAATGAATGTATTAGTGAATGAAAAAATATCCAGCCTTACACATTTTATTTATTAGTTTGCTTCTGTTTTGCTGATGTTTAGTAAAGACTTTAGAATCAGAAGTTTGATTTTAACTTCTATTTCTTAGAAGCACTGTGAGCCTGGATAAATTACCCCACCTCTCTGAGCCTGAGTTTCTTCATCTATAGAGTAACGATAATACTACTTACTTCAAGGCTCAAAAGCCTTACAAAAGGCTCAAAATGAAGGCAGTCAGGTGATTTAATATTAGTTAACAATCTCTGGACAAGAACTGATAGCAGCAAACAAGATGTAAACAAAATCTTGAATTTTTCTTTTAAGACAACATGTAGAAGAGAAATCAATAGCCATAAAGGTCAGTGGGGCTAATTAGCTACAAGGGATAAAATGATGGACATATTTCATAGGCAATCTTCATCCTAAAATAAATGGATTGTGTTTCAGATGATTGCGTCTTCTGAGTCAATTGCCTTAGAGCTCAGAAATACATTCTTCCGTGCAATCAACATGCCAGTCAATGGCTCAGTTCTGAGCAGAGCCAACAGAGTACAGCAATATGCAGTGTTAAAGAATTGTCCACTTTGGTTATCATACTTGTATTTTTCCTGTAAAGTAGTCTCTATAATTCAAGCTTCCAGGAATGCATGAGGTATGCACAACGTAGCACTGGCTGAAACGTGGGGAAAAGGCAGTCTGAGAATTTTGACAGACAAGTAGGTCCAAAAAACACAACTTATAACCAAAAAATGAAATTAGGTAATAAAATTAAAATTAAACTAAAAATGAGATTTTTATACCCATTTTCAAGACAGTAATTCAAATCAACCCCAAATCTCTTAAACGAATCTTTAGGGAATCTCTTATATTGGGAAGAACTGGGTGAACGTTACTGTGAACCAGAGCTATGTTAAAATCCTGCCTTTGCCATGTAGGACCCCAGGATGGTGAAAATTGTACACACCTTCTTGAGTTTTAATTTCCTTACATGCAAAATGAGAACATTAATACTTGACACAGTTGCCAAGAATGATTATATGCTATAATTTATTTTGATTTATTAGGATTATCTTTCTTGTACCATTTGTCTCTCACTATTTTCCTCCCACATCAGCTCATACCTATACACAAAAACACATAGATTTTACCCTCCTTGAAACTGTTCCATTAAAAACATCACTATTATTCAGGGTTTTTTTTTTCCTTCTACAGAATTCTCATACTTTCCATGTTTCTTTCTTAAGCCAACTACTTCTCTTTATCCTTCTCATTGGGCCACCCTTCAAAGCTGTCACAAGTTCATTTGGCTTAGCATTTCCATTCACCCCATTGCCCTGACTCCATCTGAACCAAGTCTTCCCTGCTGTCTTTATTTTTCACCACTTTTGCTCCAGTGTCTTCCCTTAGCGTTGCTGTGGTCTTTGTAAAGCCCACCTGTGACTCTGATTCTTTTTCTACTTCTACTGAGTATTCTTACTTAAACATGTTACTTAGCATTTAAACCCTTCCTTTGAATGTTCTCTTCTCTTTCTCCTTTGACCCTTGCTGTTGTAGTCTTCTCTCCTGAACATTCGCTTCCCTCTTTCCCACTCAGCCTGGGGCTTTCAGTCCACCTCCAGTGGAATATTTATTCTCTTTTTTTTTCTTCATTATTGCCCTGGTTTTTTGTGTCTTCCCTTCCTTCTCTTTTGAACAGAGCCACCTGTCCTTAAATAAGTCCTGTGTCTCCCTTTCCTAGAACAGTCCTATCCCATGTTTGTTCCTCTACGTCTTGTTCCTCTTATTTTCTTTTTTTTCCCATCTGGCTTTTCTTACATTGGAAATCTATCAACTTATTTCCCATAGTTTTATTTTCAATTGTTATGTGACATTCTAAATTCATCTTGATAGATAGTATTTCTTTCTGTCCCTTCAGACTGGTTTTTTGTTGTTGTTTTGGTTTGGTTTGGTTAGGTTTTTTTATTTCCTTTTTCCTAGGATCTATTTCTGGAAACTTTGCACTGATATATCAAATCATAAAGTCATAAAATTGTAGAGGTGGAAGGAACCATAAATATTGCTGAGATCATAGGAAGGAAAGTGACTAGAAAACATTTTCCAAAAGCTCAGCTCATAGGTGTCACCCCCACCCCCACCCAGAAACTGGAGGTGGAGCCTCATTCTACTTTGATATTGTCAATTGCTACATGTGTAATTTTCAGTCATTTTTTCTATCGAAAAAATGGATTGATACAGTGCAGATGCTTTTTAAAAGTTGGACAAATTTACAGGACATAAAATTCATTATTTCAACCATTTTAATGTGTACAATTCTGTGGCATTTAGCATTTTCACCATGCTGTGCAGCCATCACTAATATCTAGTTCCAGAACATTTTTTATCACCCAAAAGGAAACTCCTTACCCATTAAGCAGTCACTCCCTAGTTCTCCCTTGCCCCCAGCCCCTGGCAACCACCAATCTGCCTTCCTTTTCTAAGGATTTACCTATTCTATACAGTTCATGTAAATAGATTCACAAAATGTAGCCTTTTGTGTCTGGCTTCTTTCACACACACACACACACACACACACACACGCATATAATAAGCATTTTCTCTTAAATATTCTTCTACATTTACAGTGCTTTTTTCTGTTCCAAGATTGTGCACATTCTCTTTTTACGAGTGGTAGTATTACGTCCTTTTTTCCACAACAGAAACACCCTTTCTGATGTAGACTTTAACGCATGCAGCACACAGATGAAGTGTGCCTTGGGTTGGGCCTATCTAACAGGCCTGCATGGGATGCTCCTGGTGGCTACTCTGTCTCACTTGACAAAGAGCCTTCACTCATTCTGGTCTTTGTGCTCTGGTCCAATCTCTAAAATAGTTCCAGGAGGAAGACTAATATGAAGCTCCCAAAGACTCCTCATTTGCCCTAGACTTTGTAACTCCAAATATGTCCAAACCCAAGGCTGCCTCCTTCGACATCCACCGTCTGCTGGTGTAGTTGGGAACACGGAGATTTGTCACACTTTTGCTGTCGGGCTGTCCACATGGCAACTACTTCACATCAGTTGCCCCTTCTCTTCACCAGTGACCTCTGCCTACTTTTTGCAGATCTCTGTCTGAAGGTCCTGGTTGTTTTTAACAGAATCCTGGGTCCCTCGTATGAATGGCGTGGATGAATCCATGGGATGAATGGCAGCAGGTCACACTTTGCTTTATTACCCTGCCCCCATCTCTGTTTCTTTCCTCTTTATTATCTCTCTACTGCCTTTACCAACACCTCTTTTGATATCCTCCTGCCAGTGTGAGGTAAAAAGAAGCTGCTTATTTGTTGGGTATCTCTTGAATGAAACACACACACACACACACACACACTTCAACAGGTCAAACACAGATGTGAATTTTCAGTGGTAATATAACCTAGCTCTACATTAAGGAAGCAAACTTTTCCCCAAATGCAGTATTATCTACACAGATCACCATCTTCAAAGACAACAGCTTTCAATATTCATTATTATGCAGATTGATATCACACAAACATTAACAAACAGTAAGATTTGCCTTCTCCCATCAAAGTTATGCCCAAGAGCCCACCTATTTGAAAAACAGAGTCATCCATTCATTGATGCCAATACAAACACCTGGTAGAAGGTTTAAAATTACGGCTTTTCTGTCCCTTAACACAAAATCACATTTCTAGGCGAGACCTCACTGCTTTTTGTGAAGAGAGGATGGTTATATGAGCATCCTCTATACACGTAAGAGAGTTATTGAGCAGGTTGTTGAGATGGGGAATGTTGTTCTAGCTTCGTGTTCTTTGGATTCATCCTATTTAAATTAATAGTAAGAATCATCATAATATTATTTCTGTCTGGGCAATGGTTGTACTCTTATGAGGCGGCCTTTTATTATAAACCTTACCTTGAAAGAACTTAACAGATATCTCTTAATAAAAACTGCTTTAGTGTTCTTACCTTCTGTCTTCATTTTTTTCCTACCTTCGCCTTGAGAGAGAAGTCAGGGCTAATTAATGTATTTTCACTTTCCTCCCTCATATTCAAAATTCTATCTTTTCTTCCTCTCTCTACACCAATGAATTTTTCAGTTTTTTGGCTGTCTCTTTTCTTCTTCAGCAAACTACAGCTTAAACTACCACCTACCCTGTTTTTCTGGGTGGCGAAGAGAGATGGAAATCATCTTGATAAAACAAATATATAGCCCTACATTTATTCACTCTGCCCAGGCCTCCTATTATTGTCTACCTTCTACCCTAGTTGGGGTCCTTGAACTGCTATTTTACAAGCCCTTCCCCCTTTCTCTCCCTTGGTGGTGGCCGTGTTAGCTTCCTCCAACCATGCAACCCACACGCATTAGACCCTTGTGACAGTTCTCTAAGTGAGCTGGAAATGTGTCACTATCATCTTAAATCCAGTGGATTGCCTTTTGAAAAGATTGGGGTCAAGAACCCTCGTTTTCTACATCCACGTGTGATTATTTTCCCCCCTTACTCCTGCCAAAATAGTGATGTTAGTCCTGTCAGTGTTAAAAGTAGTCAACGTCAGACTATTTTACTGGAGAAATCCATATTAAATAGAAATGATGAGTGCTTGTTTCTCTAGGCCACAAGTCAAGAAGGATTTTCTCCAAAACAGAATTGTTGAATATTCGAGGATTAGTATGTGAAAGCACATCCTGCTGTTTCCACTTCTGCCCCAATCCTAGATTGGGATGACACTATCAATTAATCAAGTAACAAGTATTTATTCAGCACATACTCTGTACTAAACGGAATTAAAGCCAAAAGAGCTACATTTTTCAATTGATGTAAAGGGCAAAAATATATCTATGTCCAACCGGGCATATTTGTTTTCAACAGATGGATAAGCACCCTCTTCTGTTCATCTGCATTTCATTGACTTCCTTTCCAAATGTATGTTCCACAGCCACAGCCTCCTTTGGAAGTTTTCTTCACTTAAAAATGATTGTAGAAAATCCTTCTGCCACTTTGTTCTTTTCAAGGTGACTCTTAGAGAGTCTAAATAAAAGCATCTGTGTAGAGGAGGCTATTTTAAAAACCATCTGGAGAGACACCTGAGTGGCTCAGTTGGTTAAGCATTCCAACTCTTGGTTTTGGCTCAGGTCATGATCTCACAGTTCATGGGATCGGGCCCTGTGTCAGGCTCTGTGCAGACAGCTTGAAGCCTGCTTGGGATTTTCTCTCCCTCTTTTTCTGCCTCACTCCTGTTCAGTCTTTCTCTCTTTCTCTCTCTCTCTCTCTCTCTCTCTCTCTCTCTCTCTCTCTCTCTCTCTCTCTGTCTCCCCCTCTTTCAAAATAAATAAACTTTAAAAGAAACATTTTGCATATTATTGTATTTTCTTCTTAGAAATTTCTATTAATATTGTATCCCATAATTATTCCAAGATGTAAACCTATTTTTAGGTAGCATGTGAAGGACAGACAAGATTTCTGTGTCCTCTTGATATCAAGGGACCAGATGTGAATTATCCAATCTGGTGTCTAGAAATAAATGCTTCTACCTTTGATTCCTTCCAGGGATAAAGTTATCTCTAGACCCTTTTAGTCTATGCTAACTCACTTTGGTAAGTAGATAGACTGGCCAGACTAGATTGAGTTAAGTAGATAGACTGGCCAGAATAGATTGAGTTAGATATACTAAGTCTCAGAGATCAACCAGGTAGCCAACTCTGCCAGAGACCTTTCTATAGCCAGGCACTATTCCAAATGTTTTACAAGTATTAACCATTTAATCCTCACAATGATGGTAAGATCTAGGTATAGATAGTATCTCCATTTTACACATGAGGGAACTGGACCATAAAAGGTTTCAGGAGATTGCCCAAGGTTGCACATCTAGTAAATATCAGAACTGGAGTTTACACCTCAGCAGTCTGACTCTCTCTGCCTCTAAAAACCCTCGAGAGTTACGTGTTTGAGTTTGTTACCTTACTCATCTTATCTGGCCTCCTGCAGGAAAAGACTACAAATAATCTCTCACACCCTTAGGCATGCTCTTCTCTTTGAAAACTTCAGATCTTGTCTGGGAGAGAGGGAAAGGGTAGGAATCATAAATCACTATCTTTCCACTTTCAGCATGTCCCCCTCTTTGCTGGTATTTCCTCAAGCTCTAAAAGGTGGACTTTATCCTCTTAGGGTATCATGTGACCCTAGTTTTATTAGCGCAAAAGGATTTTAATATTGTGCATAATCACAGATGAAATACACACCTCCCCAAATTGCAGATAAGCCCTTAGTTAGCAACCTGAGTGAGTTCCTCCAAGATGGGTTTGACTCACTCATCTGTGTCATTCTCTTGAATCCCAACCAGAACACTTCACAGGCAGGTACCTGAGAGACAGCAGTATGTTTTGCAATTGCACATTACCTCTGTACTTCCCCCAAAACACTCTGAGTTGGGGCAGTCAGAATCATCCTATGACTTGGGACTTGGTCTTCTACACAAATGTGCCTGCAATGGAAGAAGTGTGGCAGAGAGAGTAACTGGAGAGTGGGGGTAAGAGGAGAGGACAGTGTTACAAAAATGGGAGCCAGGAGGCTGGTGTCCATGAAGGCTATGTGTAGTTTGCCACTCGTCCAGGAATTGTCTGTAAATGTTTAGAAATACTGGCGTACTTTGCAGATTGGAACCCAAGTTCTTTCCCACCTCATTTGATTTTCTCAGTGGCCTTCAATCCTCAGTCTCTGAGATACTGAAACCACCCTGTACTGTTGGGGATTATTGACATCATACAGAACAAAGAACCAGTTCACTGCTGGCATGTTTTATCTTTCCAACTGATGGGTTGTTTTGGCATCTTGGATATCATTGGTGCCATTTAAAACACATTACTTAAATCTAAATTTTAAGAGGAAATCTTAAAATCTAAAAGAAGAAAATGTAAATAGTTTCTTTGGTCTAAATTGTCTGATCAAACAATAAAACACATCTACACTAAAATAGTGCACATGGAATAACTGATCTCTGAATTTAAACCACCGTAGATTTAACCTCCAGCTGGATGTTTAGAAAATGAATAGTGAGAAGAGGTGGTTGGGGCACAATTTGGTTTTATATGAAAAATTCACATTTTCACCTTCCTCTTTTTATATTCAAGTAAGAGTGTTCAGTTGAATCTTTAAAAGTTGGAATATATTTCTAAAAGAAAAAAAGATTCCTTATTTATTAACTTATGTTGCTGCCATAACAGAGAACTAAAAACACAATAGCTTTCGGATGCACAGACCATCACAATTCTTTTGAGTGATAAAGAGAAATCTTAGTGTGGTTTGATTTTGCCAACACATACCAGACATTGTCTGCCATTAGCTTAGTGAACAGTTCAGAGTCAGAGATGATGAACATCTGCTTAAACCTCACAAGATGCTGGATGGGGCGCCTGGGTGGCTCAGTCGGTTAAGCATCTGACTTCGGCTCAGGTCATGATCTCGTGGTTCACGAGTTCAAGCCCCACGTCGGGCTGTGTGCTGACTGCTCAGAGCCTTGAGCCTGCTTTGGATTCTGTGTCTTCTTCTCTCTCTGCCCCTCCCCTGCTTGCATTCTCTCTCTCTCTCTCTCTCTCTCTCTCTCTCTCTCTCTCTCAAAAAAAATAAATAAATATTTAAAAAAAAACCTCACAAGATACTTGAAAGTTTAGCTTGGTTGGAACATAGCTAACTTCATATGTTCTAAACTGTTTTGAGTTGAAATTTTACCTTATTTTTAAAAAGTAATAAATGTAAATAGAGGTTTTAGGCAAATGTCCACGTTTATTTTTTTCTTCAGTTAGCCATTTCCACTAAAATACATGAAAGCCATGCTATTGTGCTTTACGTGAGGGTAGGATTTCCCGCTAGTTTCACCTAGATTGAACCTAATATTAACAGCAGCTGGAGTTGGCTGTTGTCTATGGAGACTATTATACACAAGGCTATTCACCAAGCATGTTGCATAAATTATTTCTAGTTTCTGTAACAGCCCATTCAGATTGATATTATTATCTCCATTTTGCAAATGAAGAAACAGCCTCAGAAAAATTAAAGTTCAACAGCTGGCGAGTGCTCGAACCCTATCGCTCTCTCGATAAAATGGAGTCCATTACTAGAAGTTCCCCCAAAACATGGTTATTAATTTCATTTCACCTAAAATAACAGCAGGGTTGAAAGTGAAGCTTCAGTGAGGTTCAGTTAGGTATATGGCATACTTCCTCTTGAATCAGTAATAGCATTTTTTTTAACCTCCAAGTATCCGATAAGGTTTTCTTGTCCAAACTAATCCTTTGCAAGAATGATCTGATATAAGGATAATGAGGGATGTTCCGAAAGTTACCCCAGGTCACACAATTCACTAGCGGTGGTTGGCAAAAAAGAATTTTCTCTCTGTACCCTAGATTCTCTCCTTCTCACACTGTAGCCCTGCTGTTTTCCCTGAGGCTTCCTACATCCTAGATGATCTATAAATATTTGCTGAAAGACTGGATGCACGACTGAATAAGTACATGAAGGAATGAACACATAAATCCACAGTACTACCTACATGTGTGTTTGTTCTTCTTAAAGGTCTCTTATTTGGTGACATGGATTCATATTCCTTTGAAATTTGAGTCTAGATGGTAAAAACCTGGAATATAACAAGTTATTTTGTTATGCAAATGCTGTTTCTGTCACCCCAAGAAGTACTGTAAAGTGGTTTCAGTGTAGTATAAATTAAACATGATCCCTTTTTTGCTCTTTGGGCAGAAAATGAATGAGTAGAAGGTGAAAGTCTGTGAGCACACATAGTGGTGTTTGATAAACCTTTGTTGGATTAAATGGAATATTTCACAGCAATGGCAATAGGTAGACTTGTAGTCAGACTCTCAAATACCATGTGACAGTTCTGATTAGTTTTATCTCATCATTAATTAAGATTTCTTCAAGCGAAATCTATCAAGGAGAATTCATAGTACTTCATGTCTGGAATTTAACATCATGTACATTGTCTTTTTCACGTTAAGTATACCTATCCCCCAAATGCTGCACCATTACTTTGTTTTCAGAGTCTCTCCTTTCTGCCTGGATATTACTTTTACAATTGAATAATCATCTATTTTTATTACAGGCTGGCCTGATCTTCTATATTTTCCAAGATCACGATGAACATTATAAAATAAGCAAAATCATGAGCCTTGGAGAAAAGTGCTTTTGTAAAAAGGTTTTAGTGGTTTTGGTGACCATATATACTCTTTCTTCAATGACCTCACAAATTCTAGCTAATGAACAAAAGCTGCAAATAAACACTTTCATTTATTTATGATTCCCAAATAAAATATAAGTTTTCAATAGTTTAGTCTCCGATGAGAAAATTTTGTAAACACCAGGTGGGGAGGACACAGGTGATGTAAATACCTTCCACATTTTCAAATGTCAGCTGTTCCCAAGAGACGACGCTTAAATAAACACCATCTACAGTCTTAGCAGATGTTATCAATGCACACCACTTCAACTGTAGTTTTCCAATATCTGTGTTGTTAATAACAGTTCAGAGGAGATTTGAAGTGTTTTGATTTGAATCAATGGTCATTTAAAAAATAGCTGTGCTAAATGATGTATGTTTGTCTTTGGATCATCTCCCCTAAACAGATGGTATCTTTGGAATTGTGACACTTCATTGTTTCTGATGGCTGATGACTCATGGTAGGAAAATCCCAGCATACACAATTCATGAAAATAAGATTGTTTGCTGCAGCTAATTTTCAAACAGAATTTCAACAGATGTGACAATTTTACCAAGATGTCAAAATAAGAGCAACCCACCAACAAATCAAATCTGGCTCACGTTCAGTCCTTTGGTATCATTCTGCTTTGTGTCTGGTATCAGGAGACTGTGTATCAATGTCATCCCTGATAACATGATCATTTCAGATGGCACACGGTCCATTTTCTCATCGTCCCCAATGGCTCACTTTGCAGTCACAATGCAATACTTCCAGGTTTTTCTTCTTCTCCACTTTCCCCAGCCCACATATTACCAAAGGAACAATGTTTGTAACTGATCTTTAGACTTGTTTGGAAATAAAATGAGGTCATCCACCAGAGACACTTAGAGGTCATGGAGAAAGATGATCATTATGAAGGGATTTCAGGTTTAGCTGTGAATCTGTTCGACTGATAACCTTGCATAGCTAAAAAGCTAACTCCCGTAACAATTCAGAGTCATCGTATCCTTGACCAACATGGCAGGACTAGCCCTGAGAAAATGAGGTCAGCGTGCAGTGGTATCATGCATTATTTTGTGTGTCAAAAAAGGCCATAAAAGTAGCCCATTATAATCAATGACAACTGGACAAGCAATAATGTTAAAATACTGGATTCTCATTACAGGGAGCTGACACAACAGAATACTGAGCACCACTCAGGGTAGCCCAGCACAAAAACCTTTTATGATGTGTCATCCTCTGCAAGGGCTAATCAGAAACAAAGATAAAAGAGAAGAGGGGATAACATTTGTGCAAAGTAAATCCTATTTTAAAGAGTAATGAGACTGGGGTATAATTTTTGTTTTTAAAGAATAAGCTGGTATTGTGTGTGGTAAAAAGTCTCAACTGCATTTTCTCTGAAGAGCATACTTTTATTTCTGATCAGCCTTCCAGAAATTCCTATGGGGCAAAGGTGTGAGCGAAAGCAATACAATGAAAATTCTATTGTTTCTTCTCTTTCTGAGGTGACTGGTGTAATACTCATGCCACATTATTCAGCTATTAGAAAGAGAAAATAGCCTAAAGTTTTCCATTTCCATTTAGTCTCAAGTAATTCTCATTCTATTCCATAGGCTTCTACATGGGAATAAAATATGTTACAGCATGCAGTACATTTCAAAAAATACCTCACATTCAAAGCCCTTATCAAGAGAAGAAAGTTATAATACTGTTTCTACTATATGGAAAAAAGAAAGAAGCCAGTTGAGAAGATAGCTCATTCTGGGGCACCTCGGTGGCTCAGTCAGTTAAGCATCTGACTTCAACCCAGGTCATGATCTCGTGGCTTATGAGTTTGAACCCTGCGTTGGGCTCTGTGCTGATAGCTCAAAGCCTGGAGACTGCTTTGGATTCTGTGTGTGTCTCTCTCTGCCTCTTTCCCAGCTCACACTCTGTACCTCTCTCTTTCTCTCAAAAATAAAGTGGGGCGCCTGGGTGGCGCAGTCGGTTAAGCGTCTGACTTCAGCCAGGTCACGATCTCGCGGTCCGTGAGTTCGAGCCCCGCGTCAGGCTCTGGGCTGATGGCTCGGAGCCTGGAGCCTGTTTCCGATTCTGTGTCTCCCTCTCTCTCTGCCCCTCCCCCGTTCATGCTCTGTCTCTCTCTGTCCCAAAAATTAAAAAAAATAAAAAAAAAAGTTGAAAAAAAAAAAGAAAAAAAAATAAAGTATTACATAGAAAATTATTAAGTATTTGGAAATTACTATAAATTTCATGTTTTTTGAGCAAAGGAAGTTTGGCAGATTAAGAATCACCACAAATACTTTATAACTCTTCTCAAGGGGAGGAATCTGTTTCCCTCCTCTCTCTATCTAGGCTGTACTTATGTCTTGCTTTTATGATGTGGCAGATGTGATCCCATGGGACTTGGTAGCTGAAGCTCAAGAGATCTTTGACCTTCCCCTCTTGCCTTCTTAGAATTCTATCTTGGGGCACCTGGATGGCTCAGTTGGTTAAGCATCCAACTTCATGTGGATGTGTTTGAGCCCCACATCAGGCTCTCTGCTGTCAGCACAGGGCCTGCTTCGGATCCTCTGCCTCCCTCTCTCTTTGCCCCTCCCTGGGTCACTCATGCTTGCTATCTCTCTCTCTCAAAAATAAAAAAAATAATAATAAAAACATCAACAGAAAACAAAAAAAGAATGCTATCTCCAGTAGGTGAACAGAGCAAGCCTTCTGAAGGGGCCAATGGAGAGAAATGGAGAGGGCCTGGCTGCCACCTTACCATCTGCTGGGTATGTGTGCAAAGCCTGTTTAGACCCTCCAGCCCAGGTCAAGCCACCAGACATCTACTGTCTCATAGATGATCTCAGGGGAGACCTGCAGAAAAACTGACCAGCTGAGCCCAGCCAAAATCACTGATGCTCAGAATCATAGGCAAATAATGTATTGTTTGAAGCCAGTAGGTTTTATGGCAATAAATTATGGGGTAAAAAGATGACTAGTAATGGAAAAGTAGCGTGAAAGTCAGGTCTAGCCTGGCCAGCCCTCTCTCTGCAGCCCAGCACACCCATAGTGCCATCTCTTTTGCTGTGACCACAGGCCAGTTATAAAAGAGAAAGCACTATGGTCGTTTGTCATGAACTCTCTCTTTACATCTCCTGGGAAAAATTATTCCACTGAGGGCATCAACTGAGTTAAATCACAAGCTGAGATAAACCTCCTGAGGCACATTTTCTCATATGGTCCACTTTAATTCCAAATGACTCATTCTAGTGGTCCTTCTGAATGTTACAGGTTACAGACAAATCTGCCTAATGGATACCTCAACGTTGATGACATAATAGCAAATAAGAATGTAACCATGGTACAGCTACGTATCAATAACACAGACTGTTGGGGAACTGGGTGGGTCCTCATCTCCCCTACTTGCCTAAAACAATATAAGAGTTAGGCAAGGTACATTTCCTCTCATGTATTGTTTGTTTGTTTGTTTGTTTGTTTGTTTGTTTGTTTGTTTGTTTGTTTTAACTTTGCATGAGCTACCAGACCTCTGCTTTGGGGCATACTTACCTTATGCACTTTAACTTCCTCTACATCCTTTGCTCTGCTTATTTACTGATCCAAGAAAGTGTAAGAGATCTTAGCTGAGCCCAAATCACCACCCTGGACTAGTCTTTGTGGCCTCACCTAGTATAGCTACCAAGTGCTTTAAGAGCAAAGGAGAGTTTAATATCAGCTTTGTTTATTCTTTTGTTTCTTTGTTTTTAAAGATCGAAGGTGATGCCGCAGAGTTCAGCATTTTCTTCCTAACCAATGTTTTGGACTTGGATAATAAGGCAGAAAGATGAGTGAGGAAGGGAAGCTTGAAAGAAAGTCTCCTGGTACAGGAAGTGATGATGTTGAAATAGTCACGCAGATTGGTAACTTTGCCACATTTCACTCCGTTTCATTGCCACAGACATTTATTGAGCAATTGCAGCGTGACAGCCATTTTGCTGCATGAGATGCCCCTAAAGACTGCATTGTCTCCCAACACCACATACACTGTTAGATTGAAAATGGTTTGTGTTCTGTTCCTATATACTTAGGTCATCTGTTGAAGACTGAAAATGTTGTACATCTCTATTTCCCATGCTGAAGCATACAGTAAAAGCTCAATAAATATCTGTGATTCTTATCCAACAAATGTTGCTGCTTCCTTCCACCTGAGTTATGGACTGTGAGATCTTTCTGGTGTTTATTCTACACAGTGTCTATCGCTGTGTAGAGCTCGCAGAGCCTTTATCTCATGATAACAAAGTGACATAAGACAAATATTTAAGTGATTTCTCTAGTCATCCCTTAATATATGAAATCAATTCATTTTTAGACAATGAACGACTTAAGGTGAATTCTAAAAGTCCTCACTCTTTTTACCAATCAGGATCATTGTAAGCTCCCAGAACATAGATGTAAGATCTTATTGGTCTCCTAAGTCCCTCTAACACCACATGCATTAGAACCCTTTAATAACTGTTGGCAAACTGACTGAATTGATCCTCTGTAAATAGAATCTAATAAGTAATTCCCTGGGCATTGATTCAGTAAAATTAAATGTCACTGTCTAAGTTCTTTCTAGAAATGCTTATGAATACATGAATAAAAAGAAGGCATTAGGGGGGCTCCTTTTAAGGTAAAATTTGTACCTGAAATTTTTATTTTAATTCCTCTGAACTCAGGTCTTTCAAAGGAACTTAAGTACAAAGCACAGCTTTGTCTCTTGAGATAAAGTGCCCAGTATAAGAGAAAAAATGAAAGAATGCCCAGTTGGTGTGGGGCAGAGATTGGGCTCTGGGAGTGCAGAGCGAACCCCAAAAATACTGAGAAAAATAAGAGCTTAATACATTTAAATGTTTATTTTAAGGACAATATTAAGTATGAAAAATCAAAGGTCTTTTGAATATTTAAACTTCTAGCTTTATCTGAAGGCAATTCTATAATCACTTAATTCTGTGAAAAAGCAATTGACTAGCAAAATTAGTTTTAAAAACAGTTTTTAATATTCACAAGGCAATTCGCTTGCATTATACTAGCATTTGTCTTTAACTGAATGTGTTCCATTAGTATAAGGCAACCTATAGAGAGTACTGTCTTATTTGTAGCAAAACCTTTTCTGAAGAAGCACATGATTAGTTACAAAGCACCTGAAATCAAAGACTTAGAGAAAAGTCACATTTAATCCAATTAAAATAGCCAGAAGCTTGCATATCCTTTAAAAAAAAAATCTCAAATTAGAAACCTTTACAGGTTTTTCTGAGACTGGCTTTGGAATACATAAAAGTGATAGTATTGTATCCCATTCTAATGAATGGGGATCATGGACATTTCCATAGCTCTTGTTTTATTCCCATTTAATATTAAATATACAGATCTATAAATTTAGATAGATATTTACAGAGATTAAAAAATAGAGTTTAGTGTATGCTGCACTATCATGATTTAGTATATAACTATTTGGAATGATTGAGTAACTGGAAGACTTGAGAAATATTTGATGCTTGACATTGGTATTGATTTAATTTCCCCTAATATTTCTGGATCTTACAGGATCTGGTCATCTCCTAAAAACGATGGCTTTTTATTAGGCAAGGTTTGTACCCTTGAGCTGTATCGACACTAGATATTCAGAAGCATGAAAAATAATCTGGCCCAGCCAACGAGTTAGGAAAAATGTGCTCTACACTGAAGTTATCTGCCCCGCTACATTCTAAGTCTCCCAGTTTTATGGCAGCCAGGTGGTTTGGGTTGTTAATATCATCCGTGGTTTGGTACTGATTGGAGTGGTTCTAGCAGTAAAGCTCATCTACCTGGTTCATCTATGGACACATGACTCAGTTTAGACCACGGAAGACTGAAGATAGAGTTGATGGGGGCTTTAGACAAAGATTCTCCTTTGCCCTGCCATGAGAGCTACTAGAAGAAACCCTTACTCTCCCTGGATGTAGAAAAGAAACAGAGGGTCCTGGTTGCGCATGGCCGCCTGCTGTAACCTTAGAACAAGGCGTAGCCCAGGGATGCCTAAATAGAGAGATGAAATGCATCCATTGCCTTGGTGATACCACTAACCATCTACAAACTGGTGACCCTCACCTCTGCACCTCCTGTTACTCTTTTCCTCTTGGGCTCTTTTTTAAGGCTGCTTTCTAGTGCATTCCTCATCTCCATTTTGCAGGGGAAGGCCTTCTAGCTGATACAGTGAACATATAAACACTTTTAAGCAAAGAGCAATTAACAAAGGACATTTACATACAGGATTTCACCTGATCTTTGCCAGGTGTTACTGCCTCCTACTTGGGAAGAAAGTGAAACATAGAGAAGTTAAGGTACCCACCTGGGGTCCACATGGTGAATTGAGCCTCACTTTGCAAGATAATTTGAAAAAATAAAAAGAAGTCTTAAAGGGTCTTTTTATTATTTTTTTAAGTAAAACTTTGTTGAGATAGAACTGGCATATAATATTATGTAACTTTAAGGTGTATGATATGTTGGTTCGATGCATTTATATATTAAAATATTATTGCTACCATATCCTTAGCTAACATCTCCATCATGTCCCATAATTGTCATTTCTTTTTTGTGATGAGGACATTTGAAATCCATTTGCTTTGGCAATTTTGCAATGTATTATACAGTATATGAAATATATATACTTGAAAGTATATGAAATATGATAATATGAAATATGATTCAGCTACGAGAAAGAAGGAAATCCTCACATTTGCTACACCATGGATGGACCTTGAGTGCATTATGCTAAGTGAGATAAGGCAGACAGAGAAAGACAAATGCTGTATAATCTCACTTATACGTGTAGCTGAAGGCACCTGTTTATATTCATTCTCCTCTTGTTCATTCTGCCACAGAATGTGTACCTAAACTAAGCCTTTAGGAATGGCACCAGACAGCGATCAGTCTGTAGGGGCTCTTTGTGGCCATATACCACTGACCGGGGTGTCCTGCAGAAAAGCCATAGTACCATAAATCAGATCTGCTTAAGGACTGAAGTTTTCACAGACACAGCAAAACCTGAGAAACAGAAATTGAAAAATAGCGTGCTATCTTATTGGAAAGGTTCGGAAGGAGGCAGTATATAGAGAACAGTAATCAAGAGTTCCCTAAATGAAAGAAGTGCTTATTCCGTCCTTTCCAAGACGGTCAACCTCGTGTATAATGTAATTACGAGGATTACTGGTTGTGTTTTCCGACGGATTACGCTTCCCTCTTAGCGGGATATTCTTCTCAGCCCTTCCAGGACAGCCTTCCATGCATGTTCTCGCAGCTGCTGGAAGCCTAAGATTAAATGAATAATGAGACACCCATTGATGCGATACTGTGTCGTATTATGGAACCTCTGGTCACTCACACTTCACACCCCATTAATTAGGTGCTAATTGCAAAAGCTACTTAAAAGTAGTTTTTGCCTTGCTCTCTGCCCTAACAACCTGCTCTTAGTATGAAACTCCCCTCAATATCAAAGCCTCAGAGAAACAAGCCTAATATTTGCAATGTTAAGGTTACAGATTTTAGCCTCAAAGGAAAGCTGTGCAGAAGCTGAAGTTTTCGTAGCAGAGCTACTGCCCTCATTATGCATTCAACGTGCTTTAAAAGGGCAAAATATGACATGGCAAAATTATCTTTCTACAAGGACTTGTATTTTGATAGTTACCCGGTAATCAGTTATCCAGAGTAAGAGTCGTGTCATTTCAAAAAATAGAAACAAAAAAGATGTCACTCAAAATCAAATTAGATTTCTCCCAAGGCAACTACTTTTAAAACATTTTTGCTGTTATAATAATAAAGTATTCTACACTGAGGATCAGGTTCATGAGGACACTGAACTTCCATAAATCAACCATTTCTGCCTGATTTCGTTCAAAACAAATTATTTCACTTCCTTCAAGCTGAGGCACCAACCCTTTTACTTTACATGACTCAGACATGTCTGAACATATTAACAGAAATTTTCTAAAAGATTCACCTTTGAAGAAGTAATTCATTGACAAAATAACTAGAGAATGAGAGACTTGAAAGCAACTAAAGGATGTGATATAAACTTTGGAAGTTTCTTTTACTGATCTAAAATATAGTATTAATTGTGGAAAACCATAATCTAAACTCAGACAAATTACCAAAAAAAGAAAAAAAAAGCCCTGAAATACAACTTGCATGGGGCGCCTGGGTGGCTCAGTCGCTAAGCAACTTGCTTAAAATATGGGGATTACCAGTAATTTCTGTTACATTATATACCATCTTACTAAATGTCATTTAAAAAGCTCCTAGATCATGTTAAAATTTTGTGTTTGAAACAAAAAGGGAAATGTCCTATTCTAATGATAAAAATCAATTGAAAACACATCTATTGACTAAAATCAATGTGACTCTACTAAGTTGTCTTTTCCCTTAAGGAAAATGTGGTTTAAGGCATATGATGGTTGCAACTGAGAAACGTGGAAGAATGATCACCAGCCCCAAAGACTATGTCCCAACATTCCTCATCTTTGACTTTGGTAGCTAAGATGGCATGAGATAGTGAGCCTCTCCCTGGGCAACAGCAAAATCCAGCGACAGGCAGTGACAGCACTGGGGTTGGGAAGCTCCGTCTGGTTGGGTGAGTCTGACATGGAATACGGATCCACCTCATAGGAAATGAAGGCTGACAAAACCAGACAGGGTATTTGGGCACTGGTCTGGACTGTAGAGCCATTGTCCTGCTCCGCAAATGAAGCCACAAAGGCCAGGTCCACTCATAACGGATTAGGCAGATGAAGCCTGGAAGCAAAATGGTAAACCCTCCCCAAGCACACTTCACACTGGATCGGCAAGATTTATTGCCACCCACTAGCTAATGACCGAGCTACTTGCTAGAACTGGTTTATCGGCTCAGGGCAGGGCTGGCAGATCGAAGGCCTTCAGTGACTATAACTGAGCAATCCTAAGAAGAATAGGGATTGATAGCCCCTACGGATATGGATTTTTCATTTGGGAATATTTCGTTTTCACGGAGGCTGTGAAAGTCCTTGTCGATCTTTACAAATAGAATGGATACTCATTAGTCAAAAATCAGGGCGAGGAAATCAATCATTGCTGAAGATGTTTTGCATCCTAAAGTTATGCTTTCCAGTTCCCACATATGGCATTTTTCATCATGTTTCTTTGGAATGTGCAGCCTTCCATGAGGTCATGCCTCTGAGAGCATGAATCCCAGAGTAGACACTGTTCGTTCTCTTGCCTTCTTGAAGCTACTCAAGACCCATCTTAAAACATAATACACATTTTAAAATGTTGTGTCCTACTGCATATTTTTCCCTTCCAAATTACAGAATGCTATTGGAAATCTGCCAAAAAGCCAAAAAGGGATAATAGGCCCCTTGCTCCAATGAGATGCAAACTGCAGGTGTTTGGCTAGGATGATTCACTAGCTAGATGAAGGCTTGCAAATTTTGATCTCAGCAAAATGATAGATTTCTGTGGGACAAGGAACATGGTGTCTTCTGTCTCTCATGGTCAAATCTCATTAGTGCTAAATCCATATATATCAAGATTTCCACTGCCCTAATTCCATTAAGATACTTGATCTGCAATTGGGGTAGACTACTTCCAAAGGGACAACAGGGTTAGAACCTTAGTTGAAATAATCAGGTGCTTTTGGCCTGCTTCACTGAGCCAAAGTGAATACCGTGATCATTTGCTTATGATTTTCTAGAAGAGTGAGAAGGTATCTGTTTTGTTTTGGTCTGTGGTGAAACAGCAAAACATAGCCATTGCAGAATAAAACACTTAAAATATGTCTTAAAAATTTTTATTGAAAATGGTAACATCTCTAAAGATTGGAGTGCCTTTCTCATTAATACTTAGACCTCACATCAGTTATTTTAAGTCAGAGTTTCTGGACAGAGGACATGTAGGATCAACTCCAGATGGTTGACCCTCCCACCCAAAGTTATGTATGTTGTTACTGAGAAGGTTCTATATTTCCACTGGATTCTCAAAGAGGTACATGATCCAAAAAGGTAAAGAACTTCATTTTAAATGAAGTCCTTTCTGCTCTCCCACCCCTTGTTTTAAGTTTATTTATTTTGAGAGAGGGTGAGAGAGAAGGGGAGAGAAAGAGGATCCCAAGCAGGCTCTGCACTGTCAGCATGGAGCCTGACACCAGGCTCGAACCCATGAACCGTAAGATCACACCCTGAGCAGAAACCAAGAGTTAGATGCTTAACTGAGCCACCAGGACGCCCCTCTGCCCCTCTTGGACGTAGGAGTATGCATTTCTTACAAGACTCTCTGAACCCTTTAATACGTGTGGGTCAAATATGCTAATGGCTCTGGAGAATTCTGGCTTCAGAATCACTTTTCCTCCGAGTGCTTGAACACCGTCTTCCACGTTAGCTCCTTGGCATGCTCATGGTTACCCCAGAGAAGCTTAACTTCCCCAAGTGTCTCTTTTTGTCAGTCCCTTGCACACCTTTTCTTTTGATTCCCTCAAAAGAAAAATAATACAGCAGCGTGATGGCCTTGGGAATCTGTGAATGCCCACTTGTTTGTTTTGTTAACATTTCTAATAAGGTCTTTCTGTAATGTCCATTTATTACCTACTACAAAAAACCTGGAATAGAGAGGAAAGGTCAAAACAATATAGTAACCATTATCCATTATGCAGACATTATGACTTTTAAAGGGTTTTTTTCATATTTTCTTCCATATAACTATAATATACATTTACATGATGTATTAATTCATTAAATAAAGTTACATACATTAAAACTAAAAATGTAGATTATACTCTGTGTATCAAAGCTTAATGATTTTTTTTCTTAAACAGAACATAAAATAGGTAGGTGGCCCTGTAAAAGGCTATCTCTCCAGTTTAGAAGTTGGACTGTTTTTTTTTTTTTATTATTAGAAAAGATACTCAGCCCCCAGCAGTTAATAAGTTATTTGATGTTTGTTTCTTCAATGTACGTGCATGTTTACTCAGTGATACACAGCTTTCTTAAAGGAAATCTACATCTGAAAAAGATGCATAGAAGTTTCCTCTTTATTTACGTAGATTTCTGCCATGTCCTGTTTAGAATGGGAAAACTGATTGTTACTGGGCATTTGCTATACTCTAAGTAATTCATGTGCATTTTTCTCCTTTAGTCTGTACAAAGACCCTGTGATGGAGGGACTGCCTGTTTCCTCACTTACAGATGAAGAAACTAAATAATTTACCCCGACCTTAAGGCCAAGAAGTGGCAGAGGCATGTTGGCCTGGCTCACTCTAAGCCTATGCTCTGATCTCTTCTGCTCCTGGTTCTCAAAGTGTGGTCCCTGGACCAGCAGCATCAGCATCACCTGGGAATTGGTTGTTGATGCAAATTCTCAAACCCCATCCTGAACCTGTTGGATCAGAAATGCTGGGGGGTGGGGCACTCAGAGATCTCTATCTTTTCTTAAAAAATATATCTATTTTTTAACTGAGTGCAAGCAGAGGAGGGGCACAGAGAGGGGGACAGAGGATCTGAGCAGGCTCTGTGCTGACAGGATGACAGGCTGACAGCAGCAAGCCCAACGCAGGGCTCGAACTCACGAACCATGAGATCATGACCTGAGCCGAAGTTGGACACTCAACCTACTGAGCCGCCCAGGTGTCCAGCAATCTGTATCTTAACAAGCCTTCCAGGGGGTTTTGATATGTGCCAAATTTTTAGGACCACTGTTCTCTAACAGACTCCAAATTTTGAAAGGTTGCTGATATAAAGTTTTTAAAAATCTCTTGTTATTGTTTTAAAGTCATGTTATGGGGTGCCTGGGTAGCTCAGGCCAGGAAACCACAACAACCCCACAGTCATTCGTTATGTTCACCCAAGGTTGGTCTTGCTCCTCAAGGCCTACTCTCCTGATTCTGGTCTGTTTGTGTTGTTTGCTTTTTTTTTTTTTTTTTTTTAATCCCTTTTGCTCTGTATGTGACTCCTGATAGAGGAGAAACCCATGTATTTAGAATGTCATTTGCATATTTCTGAAGTCCAAAGCATTTTGGTGGTAAATGTATTCAATTTTTAAGAACTTAGGTGTGATTAGGTATAATTTAATATAGATATGGCCAGCTTTGGTGTCCCTGGGTAGCTGAAATTCAATTTTTTTTTAATTAGTATTTGAAAAGGAAGACCTCCTCTAGCCATGGTAATCGTATTTTCGCTGTATTTTTATTCCTTTCCAGATCTGACTGTCTTAAAATTTAATTACTGTTAGCAAGACCTTTATGGGAAGAATAGAAATATTCTCGTAATAGTGTTAGCATATTAAATATAATTTTCAGGTAGCCCTCCTAGGATTCCAGCACTCCTCAATAGAGCCAATTTAGCTGCCTTTTTTCTGCCCTGACAGTCCACATGCATTCAACTCACAAATGTATTCTTTCCCTGGCTCCTCTGATGCTATTAGAACTCCGTTGTCCTAGTACATTAGAGTGTTCATTCGCTTGTGATAAGACGTCAAATCTGATATGCATTTTAATGCTGTTCATATGAATACTATTAAGCATGCCAATTATAACTCTTCTGCGCCTTAAGGCACACTTCTGTCGGTTTGTTTGTTGTTTCTGTTGTTTGTGTTTTAACTATGTTAGCTGTCTACAATTCAAACTAGGAGGGTTTCGACAAAGAAAAATCAAAGATTGCTGTATAAGAACATAAAGGAAAACATATACCTTTTTGCATTAAAACCAAGGTCGGATGACTCAAGAACTAAAACAAGTGATGACAATATGTAATTGTGTCCAAATATTTAAAGAAATCTGTAAAGGGATGTCAGACCTAGAAGTTTGAAGAAACGGAAGGATGGCATCTTAGGCCTGAGTCCCTTGTCTGGGCCAACACAGGAGGCTGAGACTGAAAGCTCTGGTGTCCCCGTCCCACTCCCTGGTGTCCCCGTCCTACCCCCTGGTGTCTCGCCTCACTTCTGGTGAGAGCAGCCAATTGTCCTGGGGCTCAATGATTCTCAGGCAGCGCCCAGCACTTTTGACAGAGGGGCCTGCACCTACAGTCTTTTATGTGCTCCAGAAGATGATTTGTTAGTTAGAGGTTCCTCATTATTTGAAATTAGCATGCCCATATTTCTGTGTTTGGTTTCTTTTTAATTTTTTTTTTAATTCAGGTTAGTTAACATACAATGTAGTATTGCTTCCAGGAGTAGAACTCTAACATAGAGTCTATGTTAGTAGAACTAACATATGACACCCAGGGTTCATCCCAACAAGTGTCCTCCTTAATGCCCGTCACCCATTTGGCCCATCCCCCCATTCAGCTCCCCTCCGGCAGGCCTCAGTTTGTTCTCTGTATTTAAGAGTCTCTTATGGTTTGCCTCCCTCTCTGTGTTTATCTTATTTTTCCTTCCCTTCCCCTATGTTCATGTTTGTTTCATAAATTCCACGTATGAGTGAAATCATATGATGTTTGTCTTTCTCTGACTGACTTATTTCACTTAGCATAATGCCATCTAGTTCCATCCACATTGTTGCGAATGGCAAGATTTCATTCTTTTTGATCGCCGAGTAATATTCCATTGTATGTATGTATATACTAGAAGGAGCACATGCACCCTAATTTTATAACAGCTCTATCAACAATTACGGAAAGAACCAAAATGTCCCTCAACTGATGAATGTGTACAGAAGATGTGGTATGTGGTACCTGGCTGGTTCATCTGACTCTTGAATTTGGCTCAGGTCATGATCTCATGCTGTGAGATCAAGCCCTGAGTGGGGCTCCATACTGGGCATGGAGCCTCCTTAAGATTCTCTCTCTGTCTCTCTCTGTTTTCTCGCTTTCTCTCTCTCTCCCCCTCTGCCCATTTCCCTCTTTCATGCTGTTTCTCTCAAAAGAATTGTGGTGTGTGTGTGTGTGTGTGTGTGTGTGTGTGTGTGTGTGTGTGTACATAAAATGTGTGTGGGGGGGGGTTAGTTTATTTATTTTGAGAGAGAGAGAGAGAGAGAGAGAGAGAGAGAGAGATTCCCAAGCAAGCTCCAGGCTGACAGCCCTGTGTGGGGCTCCATCCCACAAAACACGAGATCATGACCTGAGCCAAAACCAAGAGTCAGCTGCTTAACTGACTGAGCCACCCAGGTGTCCCACAGTGTTTGGTTTTAATTGAGGTATTTTTTCCCTAAATCAGAAACAGCCTAATACTCCAAACAAGGTATCTTTTACATTTTAATTATCTTTAATAGCATATCCTCCTTTTTCTTGTAACAAACACAGATTGTTCTGTTAAATTATAATCAGTGAGGGCTCCTAGCGTCCAGTGGGAGGGATGATTCTGTTTTTAAAAAGTGACATCCAGAATGGGTTTTAGCTGAGCTCAGTATATGGGCTCTTGTGTACAGAGTGCCAATAGTTTTATTAATTTTATTAGTTTTCAATCACCCTTTAAAAATGAAGGTCAGAGAAAAACTTGATGTTTGCTCTTCAGGACTATACCACATTTTCATTCATTATCTTGAATATGTGATAGTAAATAATCCAAAAGAGCCCAAGTTCATTGCTGCATTTGGCTTCTTGTCAGAGAAAAAGACAGAGAGACTAGCAAATGGACTTCACTGTTGGACCAGTTAATGAATTTTCAATTCCAATTGCATTTATGCTTTATTATTTAAATTTATATAGGCTTGTTCTGTCATTCCAAGTAAAGTGTTTTTCTGCAATTTCTCAAGATGAGCAAGTTTTTTTCTGCAAAATTCCAAGATGAGAGAGAGAGAGAAATATATCTCTATTATCTATTTTTCTATTTATATATCTTCATGTGTGCTTATTTCATTTATATATATGATATTCCTTTTGATTTGCAACAGAGTTCATTTGAGAGAACTAGAACCTGATGTTAATACACTTGATGTTCCTTTAAGGATACCAAATAGAACATCTCACGTTAATAATTTGTGGCACAGAATGGAAACAGATTCATGGTTAGGAATATCCACATTCTTCCTGCCTTCTGCTTGAGCCTGACTCTGTCAGCATCAGTGCCTATCCATGTCCCCCTGGAGGACTGCTGTGGCATCTGTGACCTCCAGACAGTCTGTCTCTTGAGAATGCAATGTCATGAATGATGAAAGCTCAGAGCTGTTAAAAAGAAGCATTACAAAATTGTGAGCCATGTATTGTTTGTTTTCTCCTTCAGTAATTAGTGAATCAGAAGGAAGGTGAAGAATGGAGAGCTTTTGCAACAGTCTGAAGTATTTTGGGGTAAAAATAAATAGTGATAGGATTCCTAATCAGATGCCCTTAACATAGGGAGATTATCCTGGATTATTTGAGGGGACCCAGTGTAATCATAAGAGTCCTTAAAAGTTCAAGAGGGAAGCCAAAAAGGAGGTCACATGACGCCATGTGACAAAGACTTCACCAGCTATTCTTGGCTTTGAAGATGCAGGAAGGGGTCAAAGAGCCAAGGAATATAGGATGCCTCTGGATGCTGGAAAGGCAATGAAAGATATTCTTCACTAAACCCTCCAGAAAAAAAATGCATCCCTACAGGAACCTTAATGTTAGCTCCGTAAGTCTCAGTTTGGACTTCTGATCTCCAAAATTATCAGGGAATAAATGTGTAGTGTTTTATGCCACTAAAAATAAGAAGAGAGAGAAGAGAAGAAGAACCTAGTTTTGTGTATTCATGAGGAACGTCAGAACCTATTCAATTTAAATAGATAGAGGACATATTAAGTGGAGGATTTAATTTTTTTAACAGTTCTTAATGCAGATTTTTAAAGCATAGTCTACAAATGTAACTAGTACTGAAATAAGAATATGTATATGGCCATATATGCATATGTGTATGTGCACACATGTATATACACATATATTCCATTTCTTCTTTTTCCATGTAGTCAATCTCTACTCTTCCTTCAAGGTCTATGTAGGTCTTACCCTTCATTGTGGGCTGTTTGGTTATTCTGATCTAATAAAGTACACCTCCTATATTCAACTGACTGGTTCTTATAATCTCAACTATTTCATAATCTAGCCTAAGAAAGTGAAAATTCTTATCTACATCATTTTTTAAAGCACAACTAAAACCACTTTGTATTTTTAATTCCTAAATACTACCGACTCCCTAGCCAGATTATAAATATTTTGAGCACATGCACTACTAACTTTTCTTTATTTTGAATATATATAGTTAGTATAGCACCTAACAAATAACTAAACTTTTAAGTATACTGGTAAGATTTACATGCAATACTTACTAGTTTGCAATTATACTTACAGTACTTTTTATGACATAATGATGATTACAGGGTCGACAGACCTCTTTTGTGAACCTTAAGATAGACTAATATGCTGATAAAGACACAATGATGTTAGTAGCAAGTGTCAAAGTTTACACGTATTGAAACTACAGAAAATTGTGTGACGGTCCTAAAGCAGCATTATCCAATAGACCTTTCTGAGATTATGGAAATTGTTTTTATTTGTACTCTCCAATGCACTGGCCACTAGCTACTTGGCTGATGGGCTGTTTAATATGACTAGTGTCACTGAAGAACTGAATTTTATTTTAATTCAGGTTTAAATTAAATGGCCACATGTGCTGGTGACTACCATTATGGTGACTACCATAATGGTCATAGGGTCATAGGGTCATTTATGTCTTTCCAAATGGTCTTATTCCCAAAGCAGTGAATTAATAATGTGGAGCAGTGGTGCCCAAAGTGTTCTGCAATTCAGACCAGGCAATGAACTGTTACACTAATCCATGCCAAAAAAAGAATTGAGAGTAAGCATTTAGAAACTTCTGGGGCGCCTGGGTGGCGCAGTCGGTTAAGCGTCCGACTTCAGCCAGGTCACGATCTCGCGGTCCGTGAGTTCGAGCCCCGCATCGGGCTCTGGGCTGATGGCTCAGAGCCTGGAGCCTGTTTCCAATTCTGTGTCTCCCTCTCTCTCTGCCCCTCCCCCGTTCATGCTCTGTCTCTCTCTGTCCCAAAAATAAATAAATGTTGAAAAAAAAAATTAAAAAAAAAAAAATAGAAACTTCTATAGCCACCTGGCATTGATGTAACATCCAAACCTGGAATCAGTGGATTCACCATCTCACTGAACAGGCTGTAAGCTGCTTTGGGTATTTTCAAGCTTGCACAGTGATGCTCCATCTGATGTAAGCACAGGCGGGTGCAGTAGGACCACATATGGGTCCATGAACAATTGGAAATTTTTAAAAAATTACCCTCTCCCAGAACAGCTACAGAACAGCTATAGTTTAAGAAGCCCAGGGGTAGAAGACTAGGAATCAGAGGCCAGGAATCCAGTCTTCACCACAACCTGGCTCAGTTTTATTGACCACACCTCTCAGAAGGGAAAGGACTTAAAAACAGAAGGACCCTTAGAAGTGATAGACTTCAACCCATTTAATATAGATGAAAAACCCAAGTCCTAAGATGTGACATACTTCAACTATTTACATCAGACCTTGGAGACCTCACACAAGTTCTTTCTCCCATGCCAAGTGAATTTGTGCCAAGAGATATCTCGTGATTCCCTTGCACAACAAATAGAAATCTGAGAATATGACCCCAACACTTCCATAAAATCCGCCATGCAGCCCACTTGTGCCTGTACCAACCTAGGTTCTGCTCCCCTTTTTAATGAGTTGTCACCACAGTGAGTTAAAAAAAAATGCAAATAATGTATCCATATGGCTCAGTGCACATAGAAAATGAATCCATGAAACCAGCCCTTCTACTGAAGTTTTAGATTTCATACAAACTGTTGATTTATTTCTTTGTTTTGCTAAGCCATGAAAGGATGCTTCATATTTTGACTTCCCACCTTGATTTGTTCTCAAGGTAGTAGCAAAATGCTAAAGGAATGCAGCAGTCTGTGACCTGCTAGGAGCCCAGGAAGAATCCAGGAAAGCAGTATTCCTTATATTAGAAATAGGGCAGCTCTTTGATTGAATGTGTTATGGGTGGTATTGGTGCCCCACCCAGATCCCCTGTATGGGCAGGTTCTCCCAGACCCACAGCCACACCTGTCTTCCAAATACTGCCCTTGGCCACAGGAGCCATCTGGCTTGAGAAGAAACAAAGTAACACTTCTCTGCCTTTCTATCCCTCTGTGAGGTAGGGGCCCTCTGCCACCAACCATGGACAAAATGCCTATCCCTTTGCCTCACAGCGGGTTGCCTGGTAGACCAGTTCACACCCCAGAGCTCCTTAGAGGATCAGGCTAACACCAGCCTCCAGATGAAACCACACCTGTGTTGGTTCCATCCCTTTCCTTATTCTGCCTCTCTCTTCCTTAAAGGTTCCTGCTGAGAGTGTGCCTTCAATAACCCACTTGTACAAGAATCCCCACCTCAAGCTCTGCCTCTAGGGAATTTGACCAACAACAGAATATAAACAAGCTAAAAATTCTTAAATAATTAATTTTGTTTATCACCTTGAATATTTTGAGCTTTGACTTGATTTGTATTCAGAATAGTTTAATTATCATGTTCTTTAAAAAGACAAAAAAGGAGATATTGAAATTTCCAGATCCTTTTGAAATATGTTGAAAAGCTTCCATCTCCTGAGTTTAGACTCCTTATTGTCTTTGATTACTGACTTCTGCTCGATTATAGCACTTACATATATTAATTCCTGTTTCCTGTCTGATGAGACCATTGTAGAAGTTTCTCTGCAAGAACGTAACAACATATCTCAAGTACGTGACCGTTTTCTTACGCAAATAAAAATATCCTATATTTTGAAATCTGTGAATATTTTTACTATGTTATTCAGTGGGAAAATTAATCATCCAGAAGTTTGTCCTTTTGGGGAGAGTAGGAGACGCGGCTTTATTAATTTGTGATAAATAACAATATGTTTAAAATAACAAACTTGGGGAAATACACTTTTCAATTTTAAATTCAAATGATGTCAGTTGCATAGGAAATGGAATTTATTAGGGAAAATGCTATAGCTATTTGCATAATTTTCTGGTGCTGAAACATGAGAAAAATCTGGCTGCATATTACTGGAGCACAGTTTAACTTTGCTTTCAAAGACTCATTCACCAACCTAAGCCTCTTTCTTTCCTCAATCTCTATGGAGCACACATAAAATATGCACTTAAGCTCATGTAAAAATAATGCATTCTTCCATTTCCCTCTAAATCACTTCACACTCTCATATGTTTGTTAATAAATTTAGTTGTCTGTCATCTCCTTTGGTATCTATTTCTGTCAGAGACTTTGTAATGGTGGTAGAGCCACTAAAATTCCAATCATCATCTTCAACAATGTTTTATTTCTCTTTATTTTATTCATCCATGTAGCCCTGTCTCGTATCAATGATTCAGCAATAGATATCTAACAAATGTCGTCTTCTTTTTCTTCTGTTTCCTCCTAAAATCATAACAGTACTGCGGACTCCCTCCCTAATTTGCAAAATCCCCAGATTGAAGTTCTATGAAATAGTTCACTTTTGGTGAATATGACTAAACTAGAAAATTTCCATGGTGTTGAATGAAAACAGAGTCATTGCTAATCATTTCTAACTTTCATCCTGTGATGATGGGACCCAGGATCTAGCACAGTTTAACCAGAACAAGGCTTTCTCATTAAAAAGAAAAGGAGAAAGAAAAGAAATATGCATTTTTGTGCATGATTAAACAAATAGTTATTGTTAGCCAATGGGATTAAAAATGCAGTCCCTACATTCAAAGTGATCAAATTCTAAAAGAAAAGACAAACACAGAAACAAGCAATCCTAATACAATGTGATTTGTACCAGATGTTTGGACAAGAGTCTGGAAGCAAAGAAGGGTGGGGAAAACTTGCCCATCTGCTGTTTGGGAGAGACTGAGGGAGAGGTCAGGGAAGATTTTTAGTTGATGTGGTTGGTCATTTTAATTCAAAAGGGCAGTTTTAAAAATATTAACCCTGAATTGCTTAATTCTCTTATCTATCATTACTTAGTTCTTTTTTTGTCTAGATCAAAATTCAAACTATTCCTTCCTTGCCGAAAGCTTTTATTTCTCTCATAACTACCTTCCTTCCACATCCACCAACTTAGTAAGGATTAGGCGTGTCCACTTGTCACAGGAAATCCAAAATAACAACGGCTTATAGAAGATGGAACAGATCTCCCCAGCTGGTGGGTTGTAAAATATACTGTTGATCAAAATCTGTGAAACTGGCTTTTCCTTCAGCATCACCTTTTCTGCAATATGGCGCTGATGTGAGTTTGTACAAAGGCAGTTCCGCTGTTTCTGTGGTCTGACTGCAGCACTCATTCACATGGTCATACTCAAAAGATTTTTGGATGGGCTGTTCAAAAATTTTTATACTTACATTTGAGAAACCCAATCCTACTGGGGGCAAAGAGATCTTGATGTCAGTTCTGGGTGCTCCCTTTTTGTGGTGTGGTTTTGGCAAGGGTCCATCCTGGTTTGGTTGGGATTTCAGCTATTGGTTTGTGTCACTGAAGAAGTACAATTTTGTGCCTTTGTCTGACACTATCTTTCACCCAAACTCATGAGAAAATAAATATGTATTTAATAGGCAACATTTATAAGTTAATTGATGTTCAGGAAATTTAAGAGGATAACAGGAAGAACTTTCACACAAAAGATAAGAAAAATTTGTGCAAAACTTGAACCCTGAGAATGTACGTACTAATAGTGATTGACAATGCAAAGACCAGAAATCTACTTTGGACAGTATTGGGTACAGCAAATGTAGGTGTTTCTCTCCTGATGACCAAACTGTATAGAATGGATAAGGTCACTGATACTAAGGGTTGAATAAATCAATGAGCAACTGAAGAATTACCAGCTTTCAGATGTGTAAGGAAATCATGCACCTAGGGCATCACGCTGCCTTTGTGAAATTCCTAGCTTAATCAGTAGCAAACACATTCATAGCCCCTTAATATTAAAAAAAGGAATATATAGATGTTAAACATGATTCCCAAAAGGGAGAGGCAGAGAAAGAGAGAGGAGAGGAGAGAAAGAAAATTATTCAAACCTCCAATATTGAACATCTTCTGGATGTTTGTGGATACTGCTCCCTCGCTCTCTCTCCCATAGTCAGAAGATTTACCTATATCACTGACAAAGAAAATAATTCTCAAGAATTCTGGATTGATTAGAAATCCAGACAGTGGTTGGTTCTTTGCCTCATGTGAACTCAACAGCAGTTGGGGAATTAAGAGCAAATGAAAATTTTTGTGAAATCACGTGCCTATTTTTCCATAAGAGGAAAAGAATAAGGAAAAAACCTGAAAACAGCAAAATAGTAATTTGAATCATTTATTTGGAATTTGGGAGAGAGATTGAAGTGTTCTTTTTTTTTTTTCTTGTACTAAAGAATTATCAGAAGACTGTCTGTTTTTTCAAACACTGGAGCCTCCTGCCGCTCGGCATTGTGTTGGCTTCCTCTGGTTCCTAAGATTCTGATTGATCTCTGCTGTCTTGTTTTGATTCAGTAGCTCCCAGAATAATCCCAAATGTACATCATCACGGGGCTATGAAGCTACATAATTATTGAGGAGGTGGGTGCTATTTTTCTTTCTGTACATGTTTAGACATTGTTCTGGGCATTATTTGATGCATGAAGTAGGCTTTACATAAGGAATACAAAAGCTGTTTTGGGTTTATTGTCACTAAGTTTTTATCCCTGTAATAAGACAATAGCACAGAATGAATGCCCCAAAACAGAAATAGAACAAAGATGGCAGAGTGAAGAAAGGATCCAAAACACCAAAAATTCACTCACTTTTACATAATGTGATCATTAAATACATTTTGTGAAAATTTATTTTTATAATAAAGAAATAGAATCAAATTTATTGTAACTTTCCTTAGATGCACATAAAGATATTTGTGTCACAAATAATGATCACATTAGGTGAAGAATATGAGCAAAGAAATAAAACATGTAATTTAAATTTTGCTTAAAGACCCTCAGATATAATTCCAATGAAACTAGGCAAATGTGGTAATAGAGGAGGAAAAAATATTGTTAAGTTGCATCTACATGTACAAACTTAAGGGTGTACTTAGGAATCATCCCTACAAATTAAAGCAAAAACTAAACTAAGTCTCCTTCTTTATAAGTCTCCTCCTACATATTTTTTTAAATGAGGCAAAGAACAATATTTTAGATAGCTATCTCTGACTTCATTTTAATAGGTATAGCCTAAAAAATGGCTTCTCCAATTGAATAACATTTCCTGGCTCCAATAACAGAAAAACAAAATGGCAGCAACCCAATCCAAATAAAATGTATTGGTCTTAGCAGTTCACAGCACAGAGCTGATGTGGTACCTCTCTTAGCAACACGAACCCAGGATCTGTCCATCTTGTTGCTCTGCCATCCTCAACACAGGGCTGCCCAAGGGCCCAAGAGACTGATGAAGCTCATACATCACATCTCCTTTCCACTAGGAGAAAAAGAAAGCTCAAAGGAGGTCATCCCTACCTTTAAACACATTCCTTAGAAGTTGCACTCTCAAATGCAGATGGCCATCACAGGCTACAAGAGATCCAGGGAAATGTAGTCTTTATTTTGAGCAACCATGTACTTATCTGAAAGCTGGGGGTTCTGTTACTAAGAAAGGATAGAGTTAGATAATAATTATAATAGTATAATAATATATAATAATAGTAATATAGACACAGATCCTTATAGGATAAAGGCATGAACTGAACCATTACTCAATTAAGTTTCAGTTTAAAGAAGAAAATGAATTTAAATACTGTGTGACAAAGTTTGAACCACAGCATTCATTTTGTCTTTTATTTATACCTAGAGGCTCTGAAATCAAACATTCAGTTTTGTCATCTTGAGATGACATTTCAGTTTCATTAGGATTAAATGCATATAAAGAGCTCTTTGGCTTCTAAAGTTATCCCATCCACTTATTCATTCTTTGATCTATCAGCTAATGATATCTACTAATTTGAAAATTTCATTCTGTGAAATTGAGATGTTCAACTCTGTGATAGTACAGAGTTCCTCACCAAATATATTTTCAAAACCAATGAAAGATAAAACGAAAATCAAGGCTGGTGTTATAATTTCATTAGAAGATTTATTTTGAACAAAGATGAAGTAGAGTCAATGCAACCCTTGGGGGTAAGTATGTAGAAGATAAGAAATGATGGGAAAACTGCAACAAGTCAAGAGAGATTTGGGTGACTTTAGAATAACTTTAGAATTCAGATGATTTTCCAAAGGTGGCAGACAGCAGAAAAGTGAAGACTGATAGTAAACAATCAATTATCTGCTTGTTTAAACAATTAATATACTTGAAATATTTTTCCTCTTATAATATTAGCACCTGTTGATTTTAGCAACATCTACGGAAGGGTATAAAGAATAAAATAATTATTATTCAGCGTTCTGTCACCCAAGGAAAAAATACTAACTACTGGTGTTACATGGTGTGCTATTTTAATGTTTTACATACATTTACAATCACGTGTATTTTCTCACTGGGTTAATATTTTGCATACTGCATTGAGAATCATCTACTCTTTGGCAAATTACTTTTTTCCCCCCAATTAACATGAGAAAATGCTTGAAATGTGGTGCTAAGTTATCTGGTAAGGCATGATGTGAATGGTTGAATAATATTTCTTCCATAATTTAACTAGTCCTATATTGGAGAAGCTGTTTGTATGTAGAATACATGCACTGCACTACATTGGGCCTGCCCAATGCTTAATCTTGATGACATCTTTTCTTTAAATAATTTTGTATCAAATTTAATCTTTCATTTCCTCGCTTACAAAATAGGATGGATATTAGTACCTACATCATGAGTATATGAAAAGGATCCAGAAGAGTTGCCTAATTCATAGTAAGGATTCAAGACTGAACAACAAGTTTTATTGGACATTAGAATATTTCTAATTTTATGTTATCCCAAACAGCTGTTGATCCAGAACATTGTTGGGTAAAGTATAAATTATCAGTTTGTTCAATCATACATACATGCATTCAGTCCCTCATTTAAGAAACATTTATTGGACAGTTCCCCCTCACCAAGCACTCTTCAATTTTATAATGAGCCTCTTTATTGTGTGCCTAGTAAGAACCAGTTATGATAGTTGTGGCTAAAACTTGTAGCTGAGATTATTACAGTGTTAACTGTTCAAGTGAGTGTTATTAAAACATCCAGTAAAGATCTATGAGAAGGTAAGAATCTAGGAAGGTCAAAGTGATTTTAAAAATTTGACTAGAACTATGAAAATATTCTTTCCACAGAGATTCCCCAATATTAAAATTCTTGTTTTGATCATTCAGATGAAGTAAGTGCCACTTTCCTACCTGTAGGGGCAAAACCAGTAAGAGAAAAAGGGTCACTTTCAAAGCTGTTTCTGCACAGCCATAATGCTTTGGAGCTTAAACACTGTGCAGCCCTTCCTTACTTGTCTGATGGTCTGTTGGAAGACACGGTCAAGATAAAGGAGTCCATGTTAGTACATTTATTCACTGCTTTTTTTGTTTCTTATTTCGTTTCGTTTTTGTTTAGTGACAGTTTCTTTAGAGAATATGGAGAGTTCTGGCTAGATCTCAGGGGAAGGAATGTTCATAATGAATAAAAGGACCTCAGAATGATGGTACCAGTCCCATCCACCAAGGGTCAAACCCTCTCCCCACCTGTTACCCTTCCAGGCCTCTCCCACATAGAAGAGAGGTCTTCCTGAATCTCAGATCCCTCTCTTGACTCTCTTCTGAGGTCCCCATCTACCCCATCTTCACAGTCTCTCTCACTGATTCCAAAATGTGACATGGGCTCATAATTACCACAGGTGGTTTATAAAAATATAGATCCCAGAGTTCCCCACCAGAAACACTAAATCAGAAACGTCTGTGTGTGGGACTTGGGGATTGTTAGTTTCTAAAAGTTTTCTGGGTGATTCTGATGCAGTCCAAAAACTGACATTTGGAAACTCTTGGCCTGTTGTCAGGGTCTGTGATGTGCTCCCCCCCATCATCCCATGCCCTGATGTGACCTGGGTCCTGCCTCCCTCAACCTCATCTGTTGCTGTCCCAGGCCCCTTTGTACGCCACATTCCAGCCTTACTGATGACAAATGACATTTATCAAGTGTTCTTTCATGATGGGCCTTCTACTATTTAGAAGAACTAAAGCAGTTAATATGTTTAATACATAGGGATGCCTGGGTGACTGTCAGTTGAGCATCTGACTTTGGCTCCGGTCATGATCTTGCAGTTTGTGAGTTCAAGTCCCACGTGGGGCTCTGTGCTGATGGCTCAGAGCTTGGATCCTGCTTCAGATTCTGTGTCTCCCTCTCTCTCTGCTCCTCCCCTGCTCATGCTCTGTCTCTCGCTCTCAAAAATAAAATAAACACTAAAAAATTTAAATATAAATTTTTAACATATATAATGTGTAACATTTAATGACACTTGTATGATGTGTTAGAACCATGTCTAACACATGGAAAGTATATAATGAATGTTAATGAATTATATCTATAATTAAATATTAATGATAGATAGCTCATGGCATGGGTTATTTTTTTTCCAGCTTGAGATATAATCAACATATAACACTGCGTAAGATTAAGTTATAGAACTTATAGATTTGATGCTCATATATGTTGTGAAATGATTACCAATGGGGTGCCTGGGTGGCGCAGTCGGTTAAGTGTCCGACTTCAGCCAGGTCACGATCTCGCGGTCCATGAGTTCGAGCCCCGCGTCAGGCTCTGGGCTGATGGCTCGGAGCCTGGAGCCTGTTTCCAATTCTGTGTCTCCCTCTCTCTCTGCCCCTCCCCCGTTCATGCTCTGTCTCTCTCTGTCCCAAAAATAAATAAACATTGAAAAAAAAATTTAGAAATGATTACCAATAAGGTGAGTTAACGCATCAATCACCTCACATAATTACTAGTTAAGTGTGTGTGGTGAGAACATTTCAGGTTTACTCTTAGAGCAACTTTCAAGTACATAATATAATATTGTTAATTATTGTCCATATACTGTACATGAGACCCCAGATGTTATTCATCTTATGACTAGAAGTTTGTACCCTTTGAACAATGTATCTCCACTTCTCCCAATCCCCAGCCTCTGGCAATAATCAATCTACTCTCTGTGTCTTTGAGTTTGGCTTTTTTACATTGCACCTATAAGTGAGATCACACAGTATTTATCTTTCTCTAACTTACTTCACTCAGTATATGCTCTCAAGTCTCAAATGGCAGGACTTCTTCCTTTTTTATGGCCAAATAACTGTATACAGACATTTTCTTTATCCTTTTATCCATTGGTAGCACTCAGGGTATTTCCATGTCTTGGCTATTGTAAATAATGCTGCAGTGAACACAGGTGTGTGGCAGGGTACAGATATCTCTTCAAGGTAGTGGTTTTATTTCCTCTGGATATATTCCCAGAGGTGGTATTGCTGGATTATGTGGTGGCTCCATTTTTAATGTTTTTGAGGACCCTTCATATTGTTTTCCATGGTGGCTGAACCAACTTACATTCCCACCAACAATATACAAGGGCTCCCTTTTCACTACATCATCGCCCACAGGTATCTCTTGTCTCTTTTATCTTAAGGGCATGTATTATTTTAGTTAATCCTCATAGCAACCCTGGGAGGTCGATACCATTAATTTCTTCATTTTACAGAGTAGGAAACATAGGTCTTTAGAAATGGAAAAGGGTGACCCAATTGTGGACATTTGTAATTTCTTGAATGTGCCATGATTTCTCTCACTTTGGTGAGGAAGGTGAGGAAACTGATATGCTGTATTCTCCAACCCTAACTCCCTGACACGTGTTTCGTTGTAGTCCCTATTCACACATCACTGGTTGTCATTGTCTGTTTTACCCATTGGTTTTGCCAAGTGGATTTTAAATTCCTTGAGCTCAGGAATCATGTTTATTAATAGATGCATTGCCAGGACTCACACTGAGTCTGACACGTGGCTAGTGTTCAGTGATTAAATAATAAGAGAAGGACACCACTCTGCAAACTGCTGCTGTGCACCTGATGATAACTAGTGAGATCTCAGGTGTAGACCCTCAAGAAGAGGTTCCTCTAGCACAAGGATAATAAGTAATAAAAAGAGATTCAGCCCTCACAGGAGCTCCAGTCATTTGGTGGCTTTCTAGAGCACAGTGGTGACAAGAAATCAGAATTAGGGAGTGCCTGGGTAGCAAAGTTGGTTAAGCATCCAACTCTGATTTTGGCTCAGGTCATGATCTCATGTTTATGGGTTTGAGCCCCACACCAGTCAGCACAGAGCCTGCTTGGGATTCTCTCTCTTTCTGCCCCTCCCCCGCTCACCCTCACTCTCTCTGTAGCTCCTCTCTCAAAATAAACATTAAAATTAAAAAAAAAAGAATCTGAATAAAGTGTAGGCTCAGGGCCGAAGAACCATCACCCACATCACCTATGGTCTCAGGAGAAGGAATGTGAAGATATGGATGCTATGTAATTGTCATGCTTTTACAGTCAGACAGAAAGTCAGTAATAACACTAGACTGGATGTTAAATGACTTTAGATAGAGCGTCACAGTGGCGCTCAATAGATTGACTGCTCTTTGTTTAGGAGGTGGTTGAGTCAGACCCAGTCTTTCATAAGTTTAGTGCCATTCCTAAGTGAAATGAAATTTGAAGAACGTAAATACTAAGGGTCAGTTTTCCGGAACTAGACTTTAAATGTCTTCCTTTTTTTATTTGCTATGTGGAAACAAATAATATGGAAAAGGAAAGGGATGAGTAAAGGTAAAAAGCACAGCTTCAAAAGACACACACACACACACACACACACACACACACACACACACACTGAGCTTTTATCTCATGAAAGTATAGATGATCATCTTCAAACACATCACAGAAAATGTGCTTGCCACTATCATTGACAAAAGGTAGTAATCATTCTGCCCACGGAGTTCTAGAACTATTTCATTAATTAAGAACAAGCTTGAATTATGTTATTTAGGAACAAAAATAAGTGTAACCTTATGATATGGGAAGAATGGTAGTGTCTGCCTCTTTCTAGAATTTAGTTTCTTCTCAGTACTTATCTTCATATACAGTGATACTTGATATTTCCACAGGAGCAAAGGAAGGAAATTGCTATTTTTTGATGAAGCATTGTGACTTTCAAGGCCTGCTTGTGTATGAATTAGGCCAAGCCTTTAGGGACACATCTAGGATAATATTTCATAAGGATAAGATGTAGAGTTGGGAAGAAAACAGAGGATTTGAAATTTTGTGCAGTGTCACAGGAGGCAGTATGTACATATCGTTTCTAAGTGGAGATGTGCCCTATGTTATCTTGTAAGTATAGAAACCATAAACATATGGCAGCTCAATAGTTTACTGATGTCTTAAAAGTTCATTGTTTCGTTGATATTTTTTTTCTTCTTTAGTAAAATCAGAGTGGACACAAAAGGAGGAAATATGAATGCATTAGCATGAACATCTCAGCTAAGCTTTCTTAAACACCCAATGTCATACGATGAAAGTCCCAAATCAAATATCACATTTCATAAACGAAATGGTAACTATGTAATAAAACTATTATAAAGTGTTTTTGTCTTATTCTTTCAGTTAATTTATGAAATATTGCTTAGGAAAAAGAAACACATACACACATACATATATTAAATGTTCTCTACTGGTGTCTTCTGGGGAAAGTAAGTGGCAACACAAATTCATCTCCTATCAGGTCATAGGACTTTATCCCCGGTATCTTTAACCATTAATAAAGCACCACAACCAGTGTTTTCTCTACCACACCACGTGTCTTCCATTCAACACTAGACATCCAACAGAAATCATTTTATAACTTTTTAAAGGCTTTTCCAAAGATTAGTTGGCTATACTTTTGTGGGTCCAATTCTGGAGTCTCTGTTCTATTTCATTGGTCTGTGTGTCTGTTTTTGTGCCAATACCATACTGTCTTGATGATTACAGCTTTATAGCAGAGGCTAAAGTCTGGGATTGAGATGCCTCCCACTTTGGTTTTCTTTTTCAATATTACTTTGGCTATTTGTGGTTCCATACAAATTTTAGGATTGCTTGCTCTAGCTTCAAGAAGAATGCTGGTGCAATTTTGATTGGGATTGCATTGAATGTGTAGATAGCTTT
Source organism: Felis catus (assembly GCF_018350175.1). NCBI lineage: Eukaryota > Metazoa > Chordata > Mammalia > Carnivora > Felidae > Felis > Felis catus. The sequence goes on from NC_058368.1 coordinate 66,031,036, forward strand.
GGGTAGTATTGACATTTTAACAGTATTATTCCAATCCATGAGCACAGAATGTTTTTCCATTTCTTTATCTCTTCTTCAATTTCCTTCATAAGCTTTCTATAGTTTTTCAGCATACAGATCTTTTACATCTTTGGTTAGGTCTATTCCTAGGTATTTTATGATTCTTGGTGCAGTTGTGACTGGGATCAGTTTCTTTGTCATTCTGTTGCTTCATTATTAGTGTATAAGAATGCAACTGATTTCTGTACATTAATTTTGTATCCTGTGACTTTGCTGAATTTCATGTATCAGTTCTAGCAGACTTTTGGTGGAATCTATCGTGTTTTCCATGTATAATATCATGTCATCTGCAAAAAGTGAAAGCTTAACTTCATCTTTGCCAATTTTGATGCCTTTGATTTCCTTTTGTTGTCTGATTGCTGATGCTAGAACTTCCAACACTATGTTAAACAACAGCAGTGCGAGTGGACATCCCTGTCGTGTTCCTGATCTCAGGGGGAAAGCTCTCAGTTTTTTCCCATTGAGGATGATATTAGCTGTGGGCTTTTCATAAGTGGCTTTTATGATGCTTAAGTATGTTGCAACCTCCACACCCGAAAAACAAATATCCAGTGAAGAAATGGGGAGAAAACATGAATAGACACTTCTCTAAAGAAGACATCCAGATGGCCAACAGACACATGAAAAGATGCTCAACGTCACTCCTCATCAGGGAAATACATATCAAAACCACATTGAGATACCACCTCACTCCAGTCAGAGTGGCTAAAATGCACAAATCAGGAGACTATAGATGCTGGAGAGGATGTGGAGAAATGGGAACCCTCTTGCACTGTTGGTGGGAATGCAAACTGGTGTGGCCACTCTGGAAAACAGTGTGGAGGTTCCTCAAAAAATTAAAAATAGATCTACCCTATGACCCAGCAATAGCGCTGCTAGGAATTTACCCAAGGGATATGGGAATGCTGATGCATAGGGGCACTTGTACCCCAATGTTTATAGCAGCACTCTCAACAATAGCCAAATTATGGAAAGAGCCCAAATGTCCATCAACTGATGAATAGATAAAGAAATTGTGGTTTATATACACAATAGAATACTACTTGGCAATGAGAAAGAATGAAATATGGCCTTTTGTAGCAACTTGGATGGAACTGGAGAGTGTTATGCTAAGTGAAATAAGTCAGGCAGAGAAAGACAGATACCATATGTTTTCACTCTTATGTGGAATTTGAGAAACTTAACAGAAGACCATAGGGGAGGGGAAGGAAAAAAAAAGTTAGAGAGGGAGGGAGCCAAACCATAAGAGACTCTTAAAAACTGAGAATAAACTGAGGGTTGATGGGGTGGGGGGCGGGGGTGGGAGGGAGGGGAGGGTGGGTGATGGGCATTGAGGAAGGCACCTGTTGGGAGGAGCACTGGGTGTTGTATGGAAACCAATTTGACAATAAATTTCATTAAAATATAATAAATAAAGGCTTTTCCAGTTGTATATCAACAAGCTTTTCCCTCCTTTTGAATTCCAAGCATGTTAAATTCTACTCACACTCGACTTATAGGAAGATCCATGAAATACCTTTATGTAGTTCTACAGTAGTAGGTAGGTTTTAGGGAATATTTCCAAGGTTCTAACATAACTGTAAAGGAACTATAGGTGTGAGAGCACTTTTCAACACACAGGAAGTGGTAGAGAAAAAGAAAGGGCCTCTGTCGAAGTGTGCTCTCGAGTTCTGTCAAGTGAAATTGCTTCAATAAATCAACATACACACATCACTTATAGAATAACGGATGCCTGGGTGTGTTTAATGATGTCACATCACTCTTTATCAATATTAAACTTTAGAATTTATATATGTTTTAATTTCATAAATCTGAAGTTTAAAAAAAATATTTTCCCTGTACGTACGTCCTGGAGTGAGATTTGCATATTTGCATATAGTATACAGTGAACATAACATATATAACATATATAATCATATTTATATAGTATATATAGACACATATCTAGTATTTTTATACATGTATTCCACCTTATATACATATGTAGTTCACATAATTTATAGTATGTAGTATATATTTCAATTTATATGTAAATATATTTGGTTTATTTATATGTGTATGTATATCTATGCATGTGTTATAAGTTTTAGCTTTTTACAGATCCTGTATTAAATCAACAAATTTCATTTCATAAGTTCCAGTTTGATATAGCATGTATTTGTTGAAGATTAATGTTAATTATTAAAACTAGAATCTGCTATGCAAACTTATAAGGTGTGAAAGAACATGTATTTTCAGTGAAATAGAAGGGTACAGCTTGTTCCTTCACATAAAAGTATAGCTCTCCTGATTAGATGAATTTAATTGTCCTTTTTTTCTCAGGCAGTGCCTTTCGGTATAATTCTTTTCTCAAGCTTTGTTGAGATGTAATTTCCAAATAAAATTGCACATATTCAAAGTGTATAACATGAGGATTTGAAATACATTTTATATAATTGTACAAATAATTCTACATAATATGTTGCCTTTGGTGTGGTCCCCATCAAAGCAATTAGGGAAGTTTGTCTGATATCCTAACAGAGAATATTTTCCTTGCTTTTATTTTTAACCTGTAGTTGCACTCAAGGTTAATTCAAAGTATCAAGAAGGTGTGACTGTGACAAGATGTAGTGATGACAGGGGCAAATTAATGCAAGATCAGTGGCCTGGATATCGGTTCCTACCATGGGATCGTCGTCGTGAAATGAAGTCATTTTTTAATTAGACTTTTCGTTGTAATAATAAATGTTTCTGAGACTAGACTGTCCTTAGCTTTGATGTTGGCATTTCCATTATCACTTATGAACTAAAAAGGACAGTGAGTATAGGAAATTTAGAGAAATGACAAACTCATAATAGACTCTAGGAAAATCGTATGTGTTAAGCTTCTTTTCCTTTGTAAGAAATGCACATAGTTTGTCTGTGGACTCATCAGCTCTCAGAACTCGTTGGTGAATATAAAATGTCTAGTCCGTCATTCTACAGCATTCTCATGAAGATTATCCCATCTGATTTCTTCCTTATGGAAACAATTTAGTGAAGTTAACCTTGGTTTTGGAGCAAGTTCAGTAAGATCTTGGAGCTCAGAAATGGTATTATGTTAGATTCCTCCCTTTCTTACCGGTGGTTTTAAAATGCTGAGTTTGAGAGCCAATAATGAAACTGCTCACCTGCACTATGGCACACGAGAAGATAATACATCTCTGTATAAGCTACTTTTGCTTATGCAATGGATGTGTTTGGATCTGAGTCTTTATTACAAATCTGTTTTTTCAAGAATACCAAAAAACTAACAATAACAAAAAATTCCAATTCATGGGAATTCTTACTTTTTTTTCAAAATAATTTGTTTTTACTCAAATATAAAAATAGACATGTGTCTCTACTGAAATTTCTGGTTTCAATTTGCTTTGCTCCTCAACATTACCGCTGTAGTGCTACGAAGGTTCAGTTGGATAGATATTTTTAAGATAATTTACACTGTTTAGTTTAAATCCAATGTAGCTATTGCTTGATTAGTTACATGAGGTTGACAAAATCCCAGCACTTTTAAAGAATATCCTCTACATAGGAATACTTATTTTATTCTAAATATTGAGTAAATTTTGGTGGATAAACCCCTTTATGTGGTGTTCCCCCAACATAAAATGTACGTTGTTTCTTCATTTTATTTAACAGGTCACAGCAGCCTGGTACAGTGAAGACAAAATGCTTGTATTTAGAAGGTATAGAAAAAATAAAGAAGGCTTTTATTTTAAAATTTTTCTCAGGAGAGATTCTTTTTTCAAATTAACAAAAATAAATTGTAATTTCTCAAAGAATAACTTCAAAATCATATTCCTGTTTTCTTCTTTGAAAATTAAAAGTTTTCATTTAAGTAAGTGCATGAACATAATCTAGGCTTTAGGTTAACTCTTTATATTCCTGGTGAAGTTTAGGCCAATGTGATAACCTCTTACTCTGGGAATTTAATTGCATGTACAGGAATATTTTACTTAAAAAAACTACACTATTGCCTCATAAATTGGTTTTATCTTGACTAGTTACTTTAATATTTCTGAGGATTGTTAGTCCTTTCGAAATTATGGCACTGTGCATCAATGATGGAGCACATTTTTGTTCTAGCCCTGATAATCCAGTTTCCATATTTCCCCCCACAAAACAGGTTAAGAATCACTGCTAATCCTAAAAAAGAGGCTTTGATTCTGTTTTACTTAATTCCTTAGAGCTAGAGAGGTGGGAAGCGGTATATGCCAATCAGTAACCATTCACAGCCCCCCAAAGAAGCACAAGCGGTCAGGTTAAAGCATTACAGCAATGACCAGATACTAGTTCGGGAAGGAGGACTCTAATCATGTCTGTTGCCGGCCTTTAAATTTGAGGAAGCAAATTTTTCTCATTTATAGAGGTGTGATTTTGTTTTCCCAATCTGCACTTCATTTATAGTTTTAGACAATACCCAGTACTATTTTAAAATGAACACGTTCATTCATTCATTCACTCCTTTAACAAATACTCATCAAACATCTACTAGGGGTCAATTTATATACTATATGCTGAGAATTTAACAAGAGAGAAGACAGACATGAACTACACTCAGACAAAACTTCCATGTTAGTGGTTCTGTAATAGGTCTCATTTTGCAATAGATAAATAACATGCAGGACTTTCAGTGAAAACACATATTGAATACCTTTTCTGGCCTGATTCTACTTCCTTGGAACATGTTTGATATAAATGTTGACTTCTTAATTTTGGAAGTGTTACAAAGACACACAAAGCCCTTCCTTGTATGGCTGCTGCTGATCCCTTTTTCTATCTCTCTCACCCGGCCCTTTCCACGCTGCACCCCATGCTCAAGCTGTTCTTAATTGCATGCAATTCCCATTAAGTTCATTGCCTCAGCTCCTCTGATCCTTTTCATACATTAAGTATGATTAACCTGGAAGTTGTTAAAATTTGTTTTTAATTGTTCTAGGCACCAGTGAACAAACAGGAGTGTGCTCTTGGAGCTTTGTGTTCAGTGATGACAGAAATTTATCAAATAGTCATACACATACACAGTAAAACCTTGGATTATGTGTAACTTGTTCTGCGACTGTTCCACAAGACAGGCAAGCATTTGTAATAAACTTTAACTTGATAAACAAGCGATGTCTTACAATATGCGGAGTACCTGATGCTGAATGTCACGTGATCAAAACTGAGCCTATGGTTCTTGAAATTTGCTTTGATAAACAAGTGCTTTGGATTATAAGCGTGTTTCCAGATGAATTACGCTCACAAACCAAGGTTTTACTGTTATAGTTTCTCAACTGTAAAAGAATAACTGCAGTTTTAAATTAGAAATATTTTCCACCAACTTCATGGTTATATTTCCTGAATATTTTCCACAGACCCCATAAAAGTTAACTTGATAGAAGCTACTGGAGATATGAGCTAGACAGACTAGTATATGTCTGTACTATAATCCTTTCCAGAAAAGATGGGTGAAAAACAAATAGCCACGAGTTGGTTTTATCGTGTTGAAAAAGCCTAAGAAAAGTTAGATTTTTTTCAGGACAAAATTTAAGAATAATTTTGCTTTTGGGGCACCTGGGTGGCGCAGTCGGTTAAGCGTCCGACTTCAGCCAGGTCATGATCTCGCGGTCCGTGAGTTCGAGCCCCGTGTAGGGCTCTGGGCTGATGGCTCAGAGCCTGGAGCCTGTTTCCGATTCTGTGTCTCCCTCTCTCTTTGCCCCTCCCCCGTTCATGCTCTGTCTCTCTCTGTCCCAAAAATAAATAAACGTTGAAAAAAAAATTTGTTTTTAAAAGAATAATTTTGCTTTTATAAATTTCAAGCTAATAATTTTGATCAGTACATTGGAACTATCACTTGTGACTTCTTTGTAATTATTTCCTTGCACAATTCTTTTGTTGTTGTTTTTTTGTTAATGTTTATTTTTGAGCAGGGAAGGGGCAGACAGAGAGAGGGAGACACAGACTCTGAGACTGGCTCCAGGCTCTGAGCTGTGAACTCAGAGGCTGACGGGGGGCTTGAACCCTTGAACCAAGAGATTATGACCTGAGCTGAAGTTGGACACTTAACCAACTGCGCCACCCAGGCACCCCTCCTTGTATTATTCTTATTTGAAATCTGATATCTTTCCCCAACCACTTTGAAGATTCAGTCCACACTGAATGAGTTTATACAATCACTATTATACCATTCCAAGCATTTTAAGGGAAATTGTAGTGGTTATATAATTAAACTCAAAGTACAAACACTACAGAAAACAGACTGAGGTTGGATTATGAATGCTGGCTCCATTGGGAATAGCTTCTGATCATTTCAGCTGCTCATTGTGTGGATATTTATTCTGTGTAAAAAAAATCAACAAAAATAAAAATAAACAAACAAACAAAATTACTCCTTTTTGCCACACACTGCCCTTGAGATGATCAGACTTAGTTTCACTAAAATTATTCCAGTGGTTGTAGTGACCCACCTTTCCAAGGAAACCCAAGTGACATTCCCTCAGGGAGATTTGGAATCCTTAGATGTGTAGACCCGTAAAAATATTTTTCTCAATGGTTAGTGCTTTGTTGTCTCCCCTCACCTTTATTTTTTCAAAACTGCACACTTGTCCCCTGATTACCTAAGCATAACTCCAGCCCGCAGTAAGAGGCCAGTGTTATACACAAAATGATGTTTCAGAATTCTGTGGAGTTCATGCAATCTGGTCTCAGGGAGCAATTTTTTAAAATAATTTTTAAATTCTTTTTAATACCAGTATAATTAACATAGAGTGTTATGCTAGTTTCAGATGTACAATATGGTACAAAAGCAATTTTATGCATTACTCAGTGATCATCATCCTAACTGTACTCTTAATCCCCATCACCTATTTCACCCATCCTCCCACCCACCTCTCCTCTGGTAACTATCTGTTCTCTATCGTTAAGAGTTACCTTTTTCCTTTCTCTCTTTTATTCCCTTTGCTGTTTGTTTTGTTTCTTAAGTTCTACAAATGAGTGAAATAATATGGTATTTGTCTATCTCTGACTTATTTGACCTAGGTGTACACCCTCTAGCTCCATCATGTTGTTGCAAATAGCAAGATTTCATTTTTTTGGCTGAATAATATTCCAGTGGATATATCCCACATCTATTGATGGATGCTTGGATTTCTTCCATAATTTGACTATTGTAAATAATGTTGCAATGAACACAGTGGTGCCTATATCTTTCTGAATTGGTTTTTTCACGTTCTTTGGGCAAATACCCAGTAATGGAATTACTGGATCATATGGTAATCCTGTTTTTAACTTTTTTGATGAACTGCCATATTGCTTTCCACAATGGCTGCACCATTTTACATTCCCACAAAATAGGGTTCATTTTCTCCACATCTTTGCCAATATTTGTTTCTTGTGTTTTTGATTTTAAGCACTCTGACAGATATGAGATGATATCTCATCCAAGTTTTGATTTGCTATTTCTCATGATTAGTGATGTTGAGCATCTTTTCATTTGTCTGTTACCCATCTGTGTGTCTTCTTTGGAAAATGTCTATTCAGATCCTCTACCATTTTTTAATCAGATTGTTTGATTTTTGTGTTTTTTCGTTTTTGTTTTTGTTTTTTTGGTGTTGAGTTGTATAAGTTCTCTATGTATGTTGGATATTAACCTCTTATTGGATATGTCTTTTCCAAATATATTCTCCCTTTCAGTAGGCTGTCTTTTTGTTTTCCTGATGGTTTCCTCTACTGTGCAAAAAGTGTTTTATTTTGGTGTAGTCCCAATAGTTTCATTTGGCATTTATTTCCCTTGCTTCAGGAGACATATCGAAAAATGCTGCTGTGGCTGACGCCAGAGAGATTACTGCCTGCATCCTTTTCTCAGATTTTTATGGTTTTAGGCCTCACATTTAGGTCTTTAATACACTTTGGACTTATTTTTGTGTATGGTGTAAGAAAATGGCCCAGTTTCCTTCCTTTACATGTTGCTGTCCAGTTTTCCCAACACCATTTGTTGACGACACTTTCTTTTTCCCATTACATATTCTTGCCTTCTTTGTCACAGATTAATTGACCATATAACTGTGGGTTTATTTCTGAGTTTTTTTCCATTCCATGGATCTATGTGTCTGTTTTGTGCTAGTATAATACTGTTTTGATTACTATAACTTTGTAGTGTATCTTGAAGTCTGGGATTGTGATATCTCTAGTTTTCTTTCTCTTTTTCAAGATTGCTTTGGCTATTTAGGATCTTCTGTGGTTCCATACAAATTTTAGGATTATTTGTTATAGTTCTGTGAAAAATTATGTTGGTATTTTGATAGGAATCTCATGAAATCTGTAGTGTGGACATTTGGGTAGTATGGACATTTTTAACAATGTTTATTTTCCCAGTCCTTGCATCATCTTCAATTTCTTTCATCAGTATTTTATAGTTTTCAGAGTACAAGTTTTTCAGCTCCCTGCTTAGGTTTATTCCTATTTTATAATTTTTGGTGCAATTGTAAATGGCATGTTTTTTTTCCTAAGTTTCTCTTTCTGCTGCTTCATTATTAATGTTTAGAAATGCAACAGATTTCTGTATATTGATTTTGTATCATGTGACTCCTGAATTTACTTATCAGTTCTAGTAGTTTTTTGGTGGAGTTTTTAAGGTTTTCTATGTATAGTATCGTGTCTTCTGAAAATAGCAAAAGTTTTACTTCTTCCTTACCAATCTGGATGCCTTTTATTTCCTTTTCTTGTCTGAATGCTATGGCTAGGACTTGTAATACATTATTGACTAAAAGTGGTGAGAGTGAACTTCCTTATCTTGTTCCTGATTTAGGGGGCAAGCTCTCTGTTTTTCATCCTTGGGTATGGTACTAACTATGGATATATGGCCTTTATTATGTTGAGGAATATTCACTCTAAATGTACTCTGTTGAGGGTTTTTATCACGAATGGATATTGTACTTTGTCGAATGCTTTTTTGCATCTATCGAAATGATCATATGGTTTTTATCCTTTCTCTTGTTGATGGAACGTAGTATGCTGATTGATTTGGGAATATTGAACCACCTTTGCATCCCAGGAATAAATCCTACCTGATCCTGGTGAAAGATTTTTTAAATGTATTATTGGAATAAGTTTGCTAATAGTTTGTTGAAGATTTTTGCATCTATGTTCATCAGAGATATTGGCCTGTAGTTCTCTTTTTTAATAGTGTCTTTATCTGCTTTTGATATCAGAGTAATGCTGGCCTCACAGAATGAATTTGGAAGCTTTCCTTCCTCTTTTATTTTTAGAATAGTTTGGAAAGGATAGATATTAACTTTTCTTCAAACATTTGTTAGAACTCCCTTCTGAAGCCATCTGGTACTGGACTTTTGTTTCTTGGGAGTTTTTTGGTTACTGATTCAATTTCATTGATGGTAATTGATCTGTTCAAATTTTTCTATTTCTCCCTGCTTTAGTTTTGGGAGGTTATATGTTCCTAGGAATTTATCCATTTCTTCTAGGTTGTCCAATTTGTTGTCGTAAAACGTTTCATAATATTCTCTTATAAACCTTTCTGTTTCTGTAATGTTGGTTGTTATTTCTACTCTTTCATTTCTGATTTTCTTTATTTGAGTCTTTTTTATATGAGTCTGGCTAAAGGCTTATCAATTTTGTTGATCTTTTCAGAGAACCAGATCCTGATTTCATTGATCTGTTCTTTTGTGGGTTTTTTGGTTTTTGTTTTTTGGTGTGTGTGTGTGTGTGTGTGTGTGTGCGCGTGCGTTTATTATTTCATTTTATTTCTGATCTAATCTTTATTATTTCCTTCCTTTTACTGGTTTGAGGTTTTGTTAGTTGCCTACCTTTTCTACTTCCCTTAGGTTTAAGGTTAGGTTGTTTATTTGAGATTTTTCTTGCTTCTTGATGTAGACCTATATTGCTATAAACTTCCTACTTAGAATAGCTTTTGTTGTATCCCAAAGATTTTGGACACTTGTGTTTCTATTTTCATTTCTTTCCATGTATTTTTAAATTTCCTCTTTGATTTTTTGATTGACCCAATCATTGTTTAGTAGCATGTTCTTTAACTTCTATGCATTTATGTTCTTTCCAGATTTTTTCTTGTGGTTGATTTCTAGTTTCATGTATTGTGGTCAGAAATGATACATGATATGACTTAAATATTTTTGAATTTGTTGAGACTTGCTCTGTGGCCTACCATGTGATCTCTTCTAGAGAATGTTCCATGTGCACTTGAAAAGAATGTGTATTCCATTGGTTTAGGATGGAATGTTCTGAATATATCTGTTAGACCCATCTGGTCCAATGTGTCATTGAAAACCACTGTTTCCTTGTTGATTTTCAGTTTGGATGACCTATCCATTGATGTAAGTGCAGTGTTAAAGCTCCCTACTATTGCAGTGTTACTATCAGTTACTTCCTTTACATTTGTTAATAGCTATTTTATTTATTTGGGTGCCTTCATGTTGGGTGCCAAAATATTTACAATCGTTATATTTTATTGTTGGCTTTTCAATCCAATGATAAAATATAACAATGTAACAGTCCAAAAATATAATGTATTATAATATAATGTAATCCAACAATATAATACAGCATATAAAATTTTATGCACCTTTATGATTACGTAGTGTCCTTCTTTGTCTCCTTTTAAAGGCTGTGTTTTAAAGTCCTTTGTCTGATGTCAGTATTGCTATCCCAACTTTCATTTCACTCCCATTCACATAAATGTTTTTCCACCTTCACTTTCAGTCTTTTTCCTTCACTTTCAGTCTTCACTTTTAGTTCTGAAATGACTCTCTTGTGGGCAGCATATAGATGGGGCTTGTGTTTTTATCCATTCAGTCACTCTGTCTTTTGATTGGAGCATTCAGTCCATTTTCATTTAAAGTAAGTACTGATTGGTATATATACTTATTGCCATTTTTTTACTTGTTTTATGTTTGGTTTTTTGTAGTTCTTTTCTTTTCCTTTCTTCTCTTGCTGTCTTCTCATAGTTTTATGGTTTTCTTTAGAGATATGCTTGATTCTTTCTCTTTATTTTTTACATATCTATTAGTATTTTTTGTGTGTGTAGTTACCATTAGGTTTATATATAACATCTTATGCATTTAGCAGTCTATATTAAGTTGGTGGTTACTTAATTATGAACCCATTCTAAAAGCACTAAATTTTTACCATCCTCCCCTTTTAGGTATATGGTGTCCTACTTTATGTCCTTTTATTTTGTGAATCCCTTGACTGGTTTTTATAGACATACTTGATTTTACTGCTTTTGTGCTTTCGACTTTTCTTACTCCTGCTTCTCGTCTTTTCTTTCTACTCAAAGAATCACCACTAATATTTCCTGTAAGATTGGTTTTGTGGTGATGAACTCTTTTAAGTTTTGTTTTTCTGGGAAACTATGTCTGTCTATTCTGAATGATAGCCCTGCTGGATAGAGTATTCTTAGCTGTAGGTTTTTTTTTTTTTCTTTTAGCACTTTGAATTTCTGGCCTACAAGATTTCTGCTGAAAAATCAACAGATTGTCTTATGGGGTTTCCCTTGTATGTCATAGTTTTCTTTTCTCTTGCTTATTTTACAATTCTACCTTTATCACTACTTTTTACCATTTTAATTACTATGCATCTTGGTGCAGACCTCCTTGGGGTGATTTTGTTAGTGATTCTCTGCCTCCTGGATCTGGATTTCTGTTTCCTGCCCCACATTCAAGACATTTTCAGCTATTATTTCTTTGCATAAATTTTCTGCCCCCTTTTCTGTCTCTTCTTCTGAGATCCCTATAATGCAAATGTTGTTGTGCTTAATGGTATCACTGAGTTCCCTGAATCCATTCTCATTTTTTTATTATTATTCTTTTTCTTTCTTCTACTCAGCTTGATTGCTTTCCATTACTCTGTCTCCCAGGTCACTGATCTATTCTTGTGCTTCCTGTAATCTACTATTTTTTCCCTTTAGTGTATTTTTAACTTCTGGTATAATTTTTTTAAGTTTATTTATTTTAAAAGAGGAGAGGGAGAGAGAGAGAGAGAGAGAGAGAGAGAGAGAGAGAGAGAGAGAGAGAGAGAGAATTCCAAGTAGGCTCCCCACTGTCAGTGTAGAGCTTGGTTCACTCATGAACCATGTGATCATGACTTGAGCCTAAATTAAGAGGCAGATTCTTAACTGATTGAGCCACTCAGGCACCTCTCTAGTTTTAATTTTTAATTAATATTGAGTTCATTGTCTCTGCTTGGTTCTACTTTATATTTCCTATATCTTTGTTGAGGGTCTCACTGAGATCCTCCACTCTTTTTTCAAGTCCAATGAGTATCTTTATGACCATTATTTTAAATTTTCCATTAGACATATTACTTATCTCTGTTTTGTTTAGCTTTCTTACTGTGGTTTTATCCTGTACTTTCATTTGGGACATATTCCTCTGTCTCCTCATTTTGTCTAACTCTCAGTATCTGTTTCTATGTGTTAAGAAAGTCAGGTACATTTCCTTCTCTGGAAAGTAGTGGTCTTATGAAGAAGAGGTCCTATAGTGCCCTGCAGTGCAATGTCCCCTGTTCACCAGAACGTGGCACTTCAAGGGTATCTCCTATGTGTGTTGTATGTACCATACTGTTGTGGCTGAGCCTCTTTTGCCTTCTGTCCTGTTGTCTGCAATGTTATGGATGGCGTTTGGTCCCTGTGCTGTTAATGAGCCAACCTGGGACCACCTTGGGCTTGAGTTGCATCAGACCAGATGTTTGCCAGAGCTACTGTCACACTAAACGCCAAGGCACTCTACCTTTGTTTTCTCCTGAGAGACCTTGGTGGGCAGGGACTGCACTCAGACCAGATGTCTGCCTCCATACCATGGCTAGGGCTGCAGTCCTGTGTGTGGTTATCTTCCCCTCTTCCCAGTGCAGGAGTCACTTTGGAGTGGTGCTGGCCATTGTCAGGGCTGCTTGCATAATGCCACACTTGTTGCAGGCTTTGGGTGGACTCCTGCCAGAGGCAGGCTAGATGTGGCAGGTCTTCAGGAGAATGCACAGGTAGGGGTGCTGTTAGCAAAGAAGGTGGAGAGTGTTTGCACTGGTTTCCGCAGGTATTTGTGTATCTTGTGTATCTAGGCTGGGGAGTGGGGGAAGGAAATGTGCCCACTAGCTCTTTTGTTCTTGGAGAAATCTCCTGAAGATCCTGACGAAACAATTCAAAATAGAAGATCCTGTATGGATTTCAAAATGTGTCTTTATTCTTAGGATCTCACTTATCTTTCCGTAATATTTATTTAGGTAAGATTTTGCAAATTTTTTTCTCACAAAAATAGCATAGATCTAGAAATGGAGTTGTGGGAATCCTAATTTAGAAAAAAGAAACCTGATTTCTGATCCTGAGGGTGGCCACTATTTTTTGACACTGTCATCTGTGTTTTGGTTAACCTTAGTTTTCCTCATCAATAAAACCAAGGGGTTGTATCAGAGGCACGGTATTCAAACTGTGATCATGAGAGACCCAAAGGATCCTAGTGTGGGAACAAAACTAAGTAGCCTTGTGAGGCATGATCCACGTCCCCTCCCTTCTAATAAATCCAAACTCTCCATTTTTTTTTCTCTTTTAAAATTGTCACTTTTCAGTGACATCTTTTAGCACTGAGTTTTCCTGATGAACAAATGAATGAATGGACCTATGTTTCTTGATGGCTCTAAAATGCCATAGGGGGCATCCTATTAGACCAGATTTTTGCCCTTCACATGAAAGAAGAAGCAGGTATATATTTGATAGTTCATCTGTTAAAAGCAATTGAGTTTTTCTCTTTGATTATGTTATTAGAAAAAATTGGGCTTTCTTCCAAACATCTTACCCCACTGGCTAATCACCTACTTTATAAACAATCAGTTCCAAGACAAAATAGTGACTGTGGGGAAAATCTGGGGGCTGTTCAAATCTTGGTGCCTACTCTTTTTTTTTTTTTAATTTTTTTTCAACGTTTATTTATTTTTGGGACAGAGAGAGACAGAGCATGAACGGGCGAGGGGCAGAGAGAGGGAGACACAGAATCGGAAACATTGGTGCCTACTCTTCAAACCAAAAAAAGGAAAAGTCTTGACCTCTTTTCTTAGCCATTATCACACTAACCTAAGAAGACATATGATTCTGAACAAATGTGTGTGCATATTTATGCATATGTATACTTTTCAGGATTTCGAAATAAGAAAAGAGGGGTGATGTCTTTATTCAGAAAAGGAAAGATTAGCGAATAGAACAGTGAAGAAAGGTGATAATTGAGTTGTATAGGGGCGCCTGGGTGACTCACTTGGCTAAGCGTCTTACTTCAGCTCAGGTCATGATCTCACAGCTCATGAGTTCGAGCCCCGTGTTGGGCTCTGTGCTGACAGCTCAGAGCCTGGAGCTGGCTTCAAATTCTGTCTCTCTCTCTCTCTCTCTCTCTCTCTCTCTCTCTCTCTCTCTCCACCCCCCCTTCTGTCTCGCTGTCTCTCTCTGCCCCTCATCTACTCACACTCTGTCTCTCAAAAATAAATAAACATTAAAAAAAAGTTTAAATGAGTTGTATAAATGCTCCTGCATTTGCTTTATATATGGTGAGTGTTCAATCAATGTTGCTGATACCTAAGTGATATTGAAAGCAGACAGCAGCGGTACTGCCACTTTATCAAGTGAAGTAAAACCTAAGGCAAACTGAGAGATAAAGATCTAGCCACAGTGATGAGTTCTTTCTTTCCTAGCTCTCCCTTTCCCATCTCAAGTTTAGACTTTGATTTACTCTCTGGCCCTGGTGATTTTTGATGTAGCCACACGAACTTGCTCTGGTCAATCTCTGTGAATAAGTAATGTGGACAGAAATGTTGAACACCAACACCCTCATTTATAGAGTTTGCTGATTTCTGTGGTGTAAATCAGCGATGATTTTGGGAGTGATTTGCAGTACCATGCCATTGTATAGCATTTCCATCATTTCCAACAGTAGATGTCAATAAATCCAACAGCACAGATGATAGTAAAACAGACTAATTAATGGGTGATGAGTTTTGAGCATATATTTTTGTTTTTGATGTCATTTACTTAACCTTAAGTTACATACTTTAATTGTTAACAACTCATTCACCAAATTCCCAGAAAATCAACACTGTCTCCTGGAAGTTGACACTAGACAACTCTGGCACATTGCTACTTAAGCAGGAGTGAGCCCAGTCCCTCCGAACAAAAGCTTTAAGGAAAAGCCCATGGCTCACAGGTTTTCACTACTTCCCTCTCCTATCATAGCTAAAATGTTCCAGATAGAAGCTGCTGCATCAGCTCCGGTCCCAGGCTGAGGACAGTACGGGACAGATGGAGAGCAAGAAATAAATTTTGTTGTTGTCGTAAGTCAAGGAAACTTTGGGTTGGTTTTTACCACTGTGTTACTCTAGCCATCCAGAGCACACACTCAAACTGTATAACTTACAAGATTGTGTGAATAAACTTTAATTCCCCTGATAAATGGATTATGTTAGAGATTTCCCACACTCCTGAGTGGAGCATTATCTCCCGAAGTCTGGAAGAATAAATGGCAGAACCAAAACATGTATAGATTATCGATATATATTAAATGACAAGGCAAAAAATTCAATTTTCTCCCAAATTGCCAATCCACTTGATTTTTCCTCATCTGGCAATTCGTCCTGAATTCTAATCTGTACTTGGTTCACAGAAATTTGGGAGTCTACAAAGTAATGACTTCTCCTTTGATGATCATTATGTAGACTTTTTAAAATTCCCTGTATCTCTGGGTTTTTTTCCCTTTAATTTCCTGTTTCTTCAATACCTTGTTATGCATCTTTGTCTCTGTGGCTCCTGCTAACGCTTCCAGGAAGCCCCAAACTAGATGTGTAGATAGTAAGTTACGTTAAGTCAGGGATCCTACCCATTTTGCTCACTACGTATTCTCAGTGCTTGGCAAACAATTGGTGCTCACTCATGTTTGTTAAAAAAAAAAACTACTGAAATAAAACACTTTTGAAATCCATTTACTGTCATGTATGTGGCGTTATATTTCTTCTTCTATATCACACTGAAGGGATTTGTGGATGTGTGTTAGCCTAAACCATAAGTGGCACTGTCGTCTTTCTGCATAAAACCATGGACATGCTTAGCACTCATAGCAGGAACTTAATAAATATTTGTTTTATTTGAGCATCCTCTAAACTTCTGGATAGAGCAATGAGATGTTTCCCCATGGATTTAATTGTATTCAGAGTTGGACAGTTTGGGCTAGGGCTTAGGAATGACAACAAGACTAAGAAAAGGTGTTTTGCTGATGATGGTGTATCATCATAAAATGTGTACAGAATCGGCCTGGTAGCAACTTAAAAGGGTACATGAATTCAGTATCATAATCACTTTGCATTTACATAGCACTTTGCAGCAAAATGAATTTCCAAGCAATTTGCCAAACATTTTTACAAAGGATCACTTGGCTGAGTCCCAAAGAGTGTCTTCTGGGGTGGGACCCTGCAGCTGTTCACAGAGTATACCGAGACGCCAAAGAGCTGGCTTACTGAGCTGTGCAGGGGAGACATGCTTATGGGAAGCTGCCAGGGACTGGCACAGCTCTTCTCCGAGGATGTCTATCCTCCTCCATTGTGGGGGCTTGTCTCCCACAGGAAATACTGCTATTTCCAAAAAACAACATGGGAGAAGGGTTTCTAAACATTTTAAACAGGCATATTACCCAGCTTAGGAAGAAAAAATAGGCAGAGTAATTGATTTCGTACCCAGAGGACAACCCGAGTCATTACAATTCAATCCAGCAAACATTTATTGAACACCTCAGGCACATTCCTTAAACTCTCTGAGCCTCAGTTTCCTTACTTGAAAAGTTTCCCCCCCCCAGAGGTTATTATGAGGATTAAGTGAGTATAAATTAAATTAAATGAAGAATGAGCATAAAGGATTTAGCATACAGCATTCCACTCATGCCTTTTACCTGGTGTTATTTTTATTATTATCACTGATACTATATCTTAAATACATCACTATGTGTAATTGGAAAAGAGTAATTAGGGTTTTTTCTTATAAATAGTATCTTATTTGTATTTTTTATGATTATAAGTAGCTTCCATGATGCCTTAAGATTATTTTTGTAAATTCAAGAATTGTTCAAAATCAGTCTTACCAAATCATGTATACTCTCAAATCTTATAAAAACGTGAGCCTTTATTGCTGTTATATGTGGGATTATAGTTATGATCTAATGAGCAAGAAGTGTGACTGCATTTAATCAGATCTAGCTAAATGCCATGCCACGCTCTACATTGTTGTACGTTTCAGGGCACGACGAAAACCCTGGAAAAATCAAAACAGGACCAAAACAGAATGCTCGATTCAAAAGTAATATACTACATATATGAATGAAAAAAACACATGATTTTATTCAAAAGTATACTTTAGAAAGTCAAAGTCAATGAAATGTCAAAGAGAAATTGCAGCCCACAGAGTTAAACAGGCATGGGAGATTTTATTTAAGACTTGCAAAAGGGGAGTGAGGCTCTTGCAGTACTGGAGAGATGTGGAACTCAAGGCCACATAAACAAACGGCAGTAGGGTTTCTAAGCACTGAGGTGGACTGTTGGAAGTACTGGAGGAGGTTGAGGGGAGGGTTGGTCAATGTGATTAGACCATTTCTTTTTGCTAATTGGTGCTTATTGAGTTGAAGTTAGTCTCCTGCTTTTTTCATAGAGAGTGGGAGATAAGGACCCTATCTTTTTTTTTCTTTTTTTAAGTTTATGTATTTATTTTGAGATACAGCGGGCACGTGAATGCGGGAGGGCAGAAAGAGAAAGAATCCCAAGCATGCCCAGCACTGTCAACACAGAGCCCACGTGGGACATGAACTCATGAATGGTGAGATCATGACCTGAGCTGAAACCAACAGTCAGAAGCTTAGTGGACTAAGCCACCCAGACACCCCAGGACCCTACCTTTTTGATGACCACTTTTAAAGGGAGGGCTCAGGTCACTGAAAAGGATATTCCTAGCTTGTAAAACTGGCAAAAGGCTAAAAAAAGATAGAAATTCCAGAAGGGTAGAGAAAGAATTTATAATCACAAGTTTTCTAAAGTAAATGCTCTAACAAAAGGAAGTTCAGAGAATAATATGAAGAAAGCTTTTTAAAAGTTGGTCAAGCTGAGGGGGACATTAAATTCATCTCGGTCAGTACCCTCCCATAAAACTTGGTCAGCTTTGCTCTCCAGAACTGCCTTAATGCAGTGAACAGAGTTCAGAGCATGTTAGCAAAAGGATATTAATTTTTTCTATATGCCTACTGATCATGCAACTGGTGAAAAGAACATGATGGATAATTGTATTGGCAGAAGTTACTACTTGGAATATCTCAATATTCACCTAGATTTATCTTAATTTATTCTAGAAATTAATCTATTTTTTTCTTTTGCCAGAACATTTCCTTATTACAATTGGATTATCAATACATTAGAGAGGCATACTTGGAGTTGTTATAAAGTAAGGTGAATCACAGCATAAAATGCTTAAGAATCCTAAGTCCCATTGATGGTTTTTATGAGTTCCATATTTCCCTGTATATTCAGAAGGGGCATAAGTTCTAGTGTCTCAAAATATGTAAAGACATAGCAAATCTTAAAATTTTAGCAGAAGTGTTTTGTAATTTTTTTCTAATTAATAGAGATTTGAATGGGGTACGTAGATCTCACAGGCACTTTGTAGAGCTCGACCCTGAGAGTTAGTTATCTCAATTGAAGCTGAATCTATTTTACTGAAGCCTGGAAAAGGGAAAAGGCCAACTGTAAAGTGCTTTAATTTTTTTCTAAATGGCTTTGCAAAGTACTCAAGAAAAGTCATTGTCATTGGACATTTGGCATGATTCTGCTGTTGTTTCAGATTCAGACAGATAAATGAACGGTAACACAGTCATCTTGAAAGAGGGAAAAATTGACAAAGGGGAAGTGAATAATTCACATCTAGCTGTGAATGAAAATAGTCTGAAGCCACAGCTAACTAAGCCACACGCTTGTTTTCCAGTGTTGGCAACCGTGGTCAATAACCAGTCACAGCTAAGAAAGCAGCGTGTGCTTTCTCCAATGTTGGCAATTCCAGTCAATAAAGTATAATTGGAACCTGCCAAGAAGGTAGTGTGTCAAAGGTGTATTTAAGCAGAAACTCAGATGTTGGACTGTTTGTATAAAAATTGAGCACATAGTCTAATTATAAGTTTCAGAACTTTAAAAAGTTTGAACATTGTAAATCTGCCATGTGAGTGGCTTGCACTGTTGTAAGATGACAGTCACATCAATAGAGCTCAGTCAGAATACAGGAAGAAGTGTCAACATTGCAAAGAAGGGCATTACTTTCAGTAAGTAATTAGGGGGAGGGTTGAGAGAAAATAGCCTGTTATTAGTTATAACTAATATCATAGGAATAACTACTATAATATAATAGTTAACTGGTATGATTAGTTATCAGTAGTTATCCCCTCTGATGAGAATCAGCACAAGGATTAAACTATCATTCCAGCCTATCTCCTTTAAACATACCCAAGTGAAAATCAGGCTTTTTGTGTTAAGTCAATAAACAGAAATGTTATTCTTTGGCTTGTTAGGTGCTCACTCTGCTGTCGTGGACTATGATACAGGCTACTTAATTCAAACTTTCTTGACACTCAAGAAAAGAATATATGATATTAAAAAAAGAATTGAAACCAGGCACAATCCACTTCACTGTTGCTTGAGTAGGTAGAGTATAGAATAAAAGTTAAGTCAGTACTAAAGATCATAGACACTTTGGTAATCATAATTACCCCTTCTTGTGACCAAAGAAATTCGGTCCAGTGGCTTCAACAAAATCACTGTGCGTCTTTCTCTGGCAGTTTCGCTTATGAGGCTGAAAAAAAAATGTTAAATTTGTATATCTGAGCTCTGCCCTGCTCTGGGAATCAAAAGATTTCCCTCGGTAGATGTGTCATTCGAAGAGTACATTTTATTACTAATAGTACAAATCAAGGATACAGACTGATGAATGGACGAGTTTGTTCAGTTGAATAAATGAAGTAGTGTCTAGGATCACTTTCTTCCACATAACTTAGCAGGCAAAATTGCATTAATCATTCTAGCATTTCCATAGAGTAATCTCAAATTTTCCTCCATGTCATTTTGCTGATAGATTGGGCCCTCGTCTGCAGTGAGTGCTGCTTTGGAGAGGAAATTTTTATTTATAGCATAGATAAATTTAACATGCATTATTATAAAAAGGCCAAAAAAATGTTTGCACATTTTTCTCTTATTTGCATCTCAACTCAAATCAGGTAGTTAGACAAACAATCACACGGGACAAGGTCCACTTTGCTGGGTCACAGCCCAGGCAGGCACCACTCCTCTCAAAGCCCTCCTCTCCCACTTCCATTTTTTGTAAAATGACAAACAGCCCTTGGAACATAGTGGAACATGAACACATTTCAATTGAACCTGATTCTTCTTTTTTATGTTAAAGAACATAAGCCTTATGATGATCAAATGACTGTTTTTTTAATACTTTTGTTTTCAGAATTATTTACTGTACTTCCTCCTGGAAAATTTATCAAGTTAGTCAAGTTTTAAATGAAAACTCTATGTATATTTTGACTTTTTCCTATGTCACCATTTAAAATACAATAACCAGGGGCGCCTGGGTGGCGCAGTCGGTTAAGCGTCCGACTTCAGCCAGGTCACGATCTCGCGGTCCGTGAGTTCGAGCCCCGCGTCAGGCTCTGGACTGATGGCTCGGAGCCTGGAGCCTGCTTCCGATTCTGTGTCTCCCTCTCTCTCTGCCCCTCCCCCGTTCATGCACTGTCTCTCTCTGTCCCAAAAATAAATAAAAACGTGGGAAAAAAATTAAAAAAATAAAATAAAATACAATAACCAGGAGAATCAGAATCAAGCTAAGTTTTCCACAATGCATGGTGACCTATAACCCTTTAAGTCTGAATTAAAAGGTAGAATTGAATCAGGATTTAAGGTGGTGTGAGGAGTGACTTTAGAATTCCAAGAAGATGAAATTGGTTTTTAAGATTGCTCTCTGGGGTGCCTGGGTGACTCAGTGGGTTGAGCAACCGACTTCGGCTCAGGTCATGATCTCACGGTTTGTGAGTTTGAGCCCCGTGTCAGGATCTGTGTTGACAGCTCGGAGCCTGGAGCCTGCTTCAGATTCTGTGCCTCCCTCTCTCTCTCTGCCCCTCCCCCACTCATACTCTGTCTCTGTCTCAGAAATACATAAACATTAAAAAAAATTTTTTTAAAGATTGCTATATATACTCGGTATATTCTTCACCCCATTTACGTAGTCTGCAGAATGATCCCAATGAACATCCATTTTACTATGTCACCATGGGCACAACAGTTTACCAAGGCCATTTCAGGCTTTTATGATATTCCATGTTGGGGAGTTTTGCGATGAACTGCATAAAATAGCAACCCCTCTGACTTTTCTTGTCTTCTTGTCTTCTTGACTCACGGTCTAGTCTAATTATTTGTTCAAGTCGGAAAGCCTCTGGCCATATGATAAGGTATAGTAGTACAGAGTCACTCACTATGAGTTGGGTCTTTGCAAGATTAGAAACTTGGATGTAGTGGGTCACCTAGGCGGCTCAGTTAAGTGCCCAACTTGGGCTCAGGTCATGATCTCACAGCTCTTGAGTTCAAGCCCCGCGTCGGACTCTGTGCTGACAGCTCAGAGCCTGGAGCCTGCTTCAGATTCTGTGTCTTGCTCTCTCTCTGCCTCTGTGCCTCTTCCCCGCTCACACTCTGTCTCTCTCAAAAATAAATAAACGTTAAAAAAAGAAGAAACTTGGATGTAGTAATGTTGTATGGATGTATGTACAGAAAATAGATCAGGAGACATGGGCTCTTTCTCATTGTGCAACTAATCAGTCACAAAATATAGACAAGTGACTTTAGTTCCCAAGACTCAGTCCCCCCCCCCAACCCTACATCCCCCTGATTCTGTACTTTTTGCATCAAGTCTTCGATTCTCAAGTGTTAGCCAAAATATGCAGTCACAAAAATAAGCCATTAGGAGATTAGACTGGTTTATTATTTTCCTCTCATCCTGTACTTTCCGGCTTATCTGTGTCTGCCTCTGCTGATGTCATTTTCTGAGGGAAAACTGCATATCCTCTTAAAATAAACATTTTCTGAGGGCATGATATTTCTGATAAGTGTCTAAATTAGATCAGTTATTTTTTTTAATACTCTTCAATACTCTGCTTTAAAAAAAATAAGACATATTGTGCTGAGCACTTTGATTTAGAAATGCAAATGATATTGAAATTCTTCCTCTCCTAAGGGTAAAAAAAGCTATTAACCACCCACTTGATTATTGGCTCTAGTTAATAGCTACAGTAAATGAACATGACAGATAGCACCAAATTTCAGTGTTCTAACATTTTTACATAGACAAAGTTGGCACATTAAACCAAAATCCCCAATAAATTAACCCATGTTACTCACATACTCCTCAAAAGCAAAAATGTGTTTCTTTGAGTGTGTTCTAATCGTGCTGACATTTACGTGAATCAAAACATGGAGATTTATTCTAGGCACCCCCATATTCTAGATGCATGACTTTAGACAAGATATTTGGCCTTTCTCACTTCAATTTCCAGAGATGAAATAGGGATCTTAAAGGGTAATTTCAAGTTTCAAATGAGGTCATACGTATTGGAGTATTTTGAAAACTGCAAAGTACTGTGTAAAGAAATATTACTGTTTTTGTTTATGTCAGCAATTTGAGTTATTTATTACTCCTATTGGCATGAGAAATTTTCATTCTCATGTCCTCCATCATGTTTCCATAAATAAAATATCTTCCTTAAATCTGAATTCCCTCTCTTAGTCACTATGCTATTTCTTTGCTGAAGAATCAATTTTTTGAAGGAATAGTCCTCAAATATTCACTTAAAATTTTCCAAAATGGCTGCCTAAGTCCTAGGTCCAATCGACTCCTTTCTAGTTCCCCAAATCAGCTTTGGACATGTGTGACCACACCATCCTTGAAGTTCCTCCTTTGGCTTTCATAATACTGAAACTGTGAACTTTATGCATTCATTCATTCAAATACTCACTCATCCAGTAATTCAACAAATATTTACCTTTTCTGTGGTTAGACACTGTTTCAAGATACAACAAGGGGGGAATCCCTTCCCCCCACAGAGCTTATATTCCATGGAGACAGACAATAAACACAGAGATATTTACAACAATTGCCTGAGTAGTGCCTTTGTCTACTACCCATGTCGGACACACTGTTGCTACTGACCTCAGAGAGAATTTAGAAGGTAACACAGAGAGGAATACCGCACACTCCCTGCCTGCAGTCCTTCATTCTGAGTCTTACTGGCCCTTCCTCTGTTTCTACTCCCCTTAAATGGGCATTATGTGATTGGTCTTGGTGATCCTTTTCTCCCTTCAAGTTTTCTTAGTTTTTTTGTTTTTTTAAATAATTTCCATTGCTACATTAGATCTTTATGACCTGTCAGCATGTTGAAATCCTTTATTTGAGAAGCTGGACTGTAACTCAACTGAGAGTATTAATCCCATCTTAATTATGGAGTCCACTCATGATAAACAATGTCCATAACTTGTGCATAAGGTTTGTTTTTTTTTTTAACGTTTAAAATGACATTGTTTTTCTCTAAATGTGTATCTAGCTTATATTTGTTAAGGAAAAAGTTTAGATAGTGTAGAGTTAAAGTAATCTCTCTCAAAAAAAAAAGGAGTGAGAGAGAAAGAAAGAAAAAAATTATCGAAAATATCAGCTCTAGAACAAGAGTGTCTGTTTTTTATTTCTCTGGGCTCAATTTATGTCTTTGTCAACATACATTCCAAAATGTATGCGTATTTTTCTACCTTCTGGTAAATGATAACAGCACCCAATTCCTTGCATCTCTGTTCCACTCTCGACACAGAAACACAGCCCACCTCACCTCTCACACACTCACAGCCACACTGCGGCCCTCAGTGACTTTGACCCTGACACTCACACTGTCCTGCATCTGTCCCTTCAAGGAATGATCAAAACCAGAATTAGAGGTACAGATCCAGTGTGATTGTCTTCCCTGTTTTTGTGTGCTCCTGAAAACAATTTTGAAAAATCTATTATCTTCACAAACCTTTCTATCTGAAATGTTTATTATAGTTTAAATAATTGCAAAGAGTGTAATTTCTGCTATACTGTAATATTGACAGTTAAGACAAAACAGGACATTACTCTTCTCAACGTGTTCAGTGAAATAAAAATCTAAGTATCTCCGCAACGTGTAATCCATTAGGGTTCCTTTAAAAAGGCATGACCAAGTTCTTCTTCAACAATTGTTTTTCTTTCTCCTGTACTCATATTATCATTCTAACCCCCATAGAAATTTATGCTAATAAAATACATATTTATACTTTGAAAAATTTAAGAACAACCTTATCAGTTTAGTGGCAAATGCATATATATAACGTGAAATTAACCTTCTAAAAAGTTTCCATGACTGCAAGACCCTAAGTGGATTTTCTTCTGGATTGAATTAGCATTACAATTATTATTGGCACTAAATTAATCAAAGCCACACATATATATCTTATATTCTTTGATAATTAAAGTTTTAAGATAAAGTTTTGTTGCAGATTCTTTCCTTAATAGAATGGTGGGATCCCCGACTCCGCACTGGCTCATAAATCTTTGGATGAATTCCTTCTTATATAGAGAACAGTTCTGCATCAATTCCACTCCTTTTTATTGTTATGGAGTATGTACTGAGAAACATTATTCAAATAAATGGTTAGCTAGGAATAAAAGGAATGTTGTTAGTGGAAAGCCACTCAATTCTTTGAACTTCTTCCAAGCTATAGGCCAAAAATAACATAGTAGCTATCTTCAAAACCTATTTTTAATAATCTAGCAGCTGACAGTTTGACTAAGTCCTCTTTCAATTTTGTTGGAAGCAAAATAATAAAAATGATCTGCTTTGTAAAGGATCATTGTAAAGTACCTGGGCATTAGAATAATTTGCTTCTCTACATGGATAATATTTTCAATTGTTCCTAGTATCCCACCCCAATTTCTGGCCCGCCAGTACTTATATTCTTGTGCCATGCATCATATTACACTTAGGGATGGGTGAGAAGAATGTCTTTGTGATTCATAGGAAGTAGATGCTGAGAGAGATGCTCTTGCCATTAGGCTCGGTTTTGGCAGGTCTGGTTTAGGAAGGAATTTGTCTAAAGGCTCAAGATGTGGAAATGTTTTCACATAAAGCTTATCTCTGCTCAGGTATCCCTCAGAAAGGCCTCATGTAGGGGGCGCCTGCGTGGCTCAGTCAGTTAAGTGTTTGACTCTTGATTTCGGTTCAGGTCATGATCTCACTGTTCACGGGAATTAGCCACTCTTTCCCAAAATAAATAAATAAACTTAAAAAAAAAAAAAGAAGGACTCATGTGCCTTATTTGAGGCCTAGAGGATCAGAGACCAGAAACCATATCTCTGTATGTGGAAAGTGAATGGAGGCCTGAAGTCGGCCGTTAGTGGGCAGAGAATGAACGTGAGATGTAGGAAGACTGTCCTCAAAGTCTTGCGTGTTCAGCTGATGGAGAAGAGACCATTTTTCTAGTCTAAGTCTACATGGGATTGACAGCCAAAGTTCAGCACCTGTAACACACCTACACATGACCAAAAGCATGAGTTCGATTGGCATTGCTACTGGAGTTGTTACATATTTTGATAGAAATTTTAGAAGAAATAAAGCTTTATAGATTGTAGTTCTCTAAATTCACTTTCCCTGTAGCACAGTAAACAGGCAGCATTTAAGTCATTTAAAATAACTTCATAGCCTGCAAAAACAAGCCAAAATTGAAGGTAAAATAATCTATGTATATTAAAAGAGAAAATGTGTTTTCAGTTAGTCAAACACATTATGCTAGCATGACTCTTCTGATGAAATCTGGGAGAAAAAAAGTTTAAAAAGTGAATGCCATTGAAAACTTGGAAATCTTAAAACTTTCTTCAAGAAGGACTTGAAAGATTAATTTAACTTTTCTTCCTAAGTGCGATAAGTGCATTTAATATTCCTCTTTAGATGGAGATTGGCATTAGAAGGGCAGGGGTAATGAAAATGCCGACAAAAAAAAAGTTATAAAATCCAGTTTTTACTTACACTAAGGTTTTCTCTAGTAACAATATAGGGTGTCTCCAGAAGCTGAATTGATTCTTTCAAGTTGCAAAAGTTTAATATGCGGTCCTAAAAGGTATACTCTATATGCCAACGTTTAATTACCCATAGACTCTACATATGTAGTTTTGGGACTAATCCTTTAAGTATTAGCACCTTCCACCGCAATATGGAATGAGCTAATTGATTCTGTTGTGAAATTTTTATGTATTTGTGATAATATGAAAACTATGTAGGGGCGCCTGGGTGGCGCAGTCGGTTAAGTGTCCGACTTCAGCCAGGTCACGATCTCGTGGTCCGTGAGTTCGAGCCCCACGTCAGGCTCTGGGCTGATGGCTCGGAGCCTGGAGCCTGTTTCCGATTCTGTGTCTCCCTCTCTCTCTGCCCCTCCCCCGTTCATGCTCTGTCTCTCTCTGTCCCAAAAATAAATAAACGTTGAAAAAAAAATTTTTTTTTAAAAAAATAAAAAAAAAATATGAAAACTATGTAATAACATTAAAGCAAACCAAACTCCTTGGGAACATTCATAAATTATATTTTTTAGTTATCTACATGGTTTAGGCTAATGTGAGATATATCCTTTAGAGCTCAGTAAAATTGTACTTAATATGTTAATTTCAGCTTTGACCTAAAATGTAATCAGTGGTTTTATATAATTCTTTTTAAATGTAGGAATTAATGGTGGATGACATTCCTGGAATTTGCACTGTGAATTGAAATAACATGAATCTATTAGGAGTTTTCATAAGAAAATTGTATTATGAGGGGCGCCTGGGTGGCTCAGTCGGTGGGGCATCCAACTTCAGCTGAGGTCATGATCTCAAAGTCTGTGAGTTTGAGCCCCACATCAGGCTTTTTGCCGACGGCTCACAGCCTGGCGCTTGCTTCAGATTCTGTCTCCCTCTCTCTCTGCCCCTCCCCTGCTCATGCTTTGTCTCTCAAAAATAAATAAACATTTAAAAAAAATTTTTAAAGAAAATGGTATTATAAGGTGTATATCCCTAACAAGGGCTCAGTGGCTATAATAGAAAGAAATGAAAGCTTCGTATCCTAACCACCCACATATAGTTTCCCAGATGTTCATAAAATCACCAATTTAGTAATCAATCACATAAAATTATTTGTTGATGAATCAGCATGATGTTCAATGAAGCACTGCTTCACTTCTTCAGAATACCTTCCTTTTTACTAATTAATACCTGTTAGAAGGGAGAGACGCATTAGGGCCTTGGAATTGGGAGGGCTTCTTTAGGGAAAAAAATGTAGGAACGCTAGATGAGACGACTGGGGAAACATACTCACTTTTTTTTACATTTCATCATTCTTATTAATTAATCACTGTAAAGTAATACTGCTTATTTCCTTTTTTAAAAAATTTTATCTGAGTACAGGTGACACCCAATGCTACATACATGGCGATTCAACTTCTCTGTTACGCTACGCTCACCGCCAAGTGTTGCTACCATTTGTCACCACACGACACTATTACAATGCCAGTAGCTGTGTTCCCTATGCTGTGCCTTTTATTCCCCTGACTTATTAATTTAATAACTGGAAGCCTGTATCTACCCCTCCCCATCGCCCATTTTGCCCCCTCCCCACCTTCTCCCTCTGGCAACCATCAGTTTGTTTTCTGTATTTACAAATCAGATTCTGCTTTTTGTTCCTTTGTTTATTCATCTGTTTTGTTTTTTAGATTCCACATATGACTGAAATCATGTAATATTTGTCTTTCTCTGACTTATTTCACTTGGCACAATACCCTCTAAGTCCATCTGTGTTGTCAGAAATGGCATGGTCTCATACTTTTTAATAGCTACATAATATTGCTTATCGCTATATCAAATATGCCATAACTTATGCATTAGTTTCATCCTTCACAGTAAACTTCTTTTGAGACTGAAGAATTATTCAGGTGGCCCTGGATTATTTGGGAGAAGTATCTTTTAAACTTCCTTGACACAAGAAAACTAGAAGCATTTTTTGATATCACTCTTCTACAAATTCTCCCATAATTCATTTCATGGAATTTTGCTCTTGTTGGTATATTTTCCTCTCCTTCACCCATCCCCAGGATACTTGGGAATCTGAAGTACCGAAAGACACAGTGCCCTGTAATCCTGTGTAGGCTCTTATCAAGTTGTCCTTGGAAGATGTCTGCTTTCAATAAGAATAGCAAAAAACACTCAATCAGTGAATAGTGCAACATCACTGAAGGCCTCATGCTCCTGATTTTATGCCTCTCCTATTTTGTCCTCCTGTTCTCCTGAGAATTTCTTATGGTTAGCTTCCCACTTGTCTTTCTTAGGTAAAATCAGGTTCTTCACTAGCTCTGTATTTCTTGGCCAGTCATTTGAATTCTAGGTATTTCTCACCTGCTCTCCCTCAGCTGTGGCTCTTGCTTCCTGGTAACTTTGAAACCCACCATTCATTTTCATTATAGCACCTCGAGCAGTTTCAGTACATGGTGATACTTATTAAATATTTATTGGATAAACTTAAGAATGAACTCATTCATAGCCTTCCATTCCATTAGTATTGAAAGAAGAGGGGAGAGAAACATTTTCTTGGTACATTACTATCTTATTTTTTTTGGCAGACTCCTCCTCTCCTCCTCTCCTCCTCCTCCCCCTTCTCCTCTTCCTCCATCATGTTGTTGTTGTTGTTGTTGTTGTTGTTGTTGTTGTTGTTGCTGTATTTTGAAAAGTAGAGTCACCAATGGTTTCTCTTGGAGGATCTCTTCCCAAACAGTTGCCTCCCATGCCCACAGAAATTTCCAAATTGAATACTCTCTTCTTTGCTGATGATAGTCCATGGCTCTATTGTCAGCCAGCTGATTAGAGCATGGCCAAGTAGGAGTTGTATAATTGCCCCTAAACTTAAGTGAAATCAGGTTCTTCACTAGCTCTGTTTCTTGGCCAGTCATTTGGACTCCAGGTATTTCTCACCTGGAGGTGAGGTATAATTGCCTCCTTAGGACTTTTTCTGGAAAGGTTCAGGCTGGCACTTTGCAAGATAAAGTAAAGAATGGGAATTTCCGTGGAAGTATACTGGTGCTTTGAGCCATGGGGATTCTAATGTAGGGTTCATCAAGAAATAGCATGACTTTGACCTCAGCTGCAGCAACTTCTTACTCGACATGTCTCCAAAGGCAAGAAAAGAAAAGCAAAAATGAACTGTTTAAACCTTATCAAGATAAAACTTCTGCACAGAAAGGAAACAATCAACAAAACTAAAAGGCAACTGATGACATGGGAGAAGATATTTGCAAATGACAACTCGGATAAAGGGTTAGTATCCAAAATCCATAAAGAACTTACCAAACTCACCACTCAAAAAAAAAAACAGATAATCCAGTGAAGAAATGGGCAGAAGACATGAATAGACAATTTTCCGAAGAAGACATCCAGATGGCCAACAGACACATGAAAAGATGCTCAACATCACTCATCGTTAGGGAAATACAAATCAAAACCACACTGAGATACCACTTCACACCGGTCATAGTGGCTAAAATTAACAACTCAGAAAACAACAGATGTTGGCAAGGATGTGGAGAAATGGGAACCCTCTTGCATTGTTGGTGGGAATGCAAACTGGTGTAGCTGCTCTGGAAAACAGTGTGATGGTTCCTGAAAAAGTTAGAAATAGAATTACCCAATGACTCAGCAATGGCACTACTAGGAATTTATCCAGAGGATACAGGAGAGTTGATTCATGGGGTCACATGTACCCCAATGTTTATAGCAGCACTATCAACAATAACCAAATTATGGAAAGAGCCCAAATGTCCCTCAACTGATGAATGGATAAAGAAGATGTGGTTTATATATACAATGGAATCCTACTTGGCAACGGGAAAGAATGAAATCCTGCCATTTGCAACAACATGGATGGAACTGGAGGGTATTATGCTAAATGAAATAAGTCAGTTGGAGGAAGACAGATATCATATGTTTTCACTCATATGTGGAATTTGAGAAACTTAACAGAAGACCATGGGGGAAGGGAAGGGAAAAAATAGTTTCAAACAGAGAGGGAGGCAAACCATAGAGACTATTAAATACAAAGAACAAACTGAGGGTTGAGGGAGGACTGGAAGAAGGGGGAAACCGGTGATGGGCATTGAGGAGGGCACTTGTTGGAACGAGCACTGGGTGTTGTGTGTCAGCAATGATCCATGGGAATCTACTTCTGAAGCCAAGAGCACTTTGTGTATACTGTATGTTAGCTAACTTGACAATAAATTATATTTTAAAAAATGAAGAAAAGTGATAAATAAAAAAGGAAATAAAATGACTAATGTGAATCTCTACGTGTGCTAATAACTATATTATCCATACGCTAGATAACATCAGTGCTACTGGCAGGAAGGCATATTCCTATTTGTGGAGAACTGGAGAGGGAGGGAGATAAAGATTAACACAAAATTCATATCCATGTGTTGTGCATCAAAAATTACCAAAACACATTATGGTATTTGTCTATTTTCCTATATCTATCAGACATATTTTAATATTATTCACCTCCTACCATATGCCAGCTCCTTACACTAGGCGTTTAAAGTTATACATGTTCATTAGAGAATGAGTGAGAGTGATTTGGTTTTACTTTCTTGAAAACACCACATCCCCTTACTTTCAAGGCAGACGGTATGTATTCCAAAGCAGAAACATTATAAATATGCTAGTTCCAC
Organism: Felis catus; assembly: GCF_018350175.1. Taxonomy (NCBI): domain Eukaryota; kingdom Metazoa; phylum Chordata; class Mammalia; order Carnivora; family Felidae; genus Felis; species Felis catus. Next base: position 66,061,960 of record NC_058368.1, read on the forward strand.
TGCACAGAGGCTAGGATTCATAGCTTTTACCAATGTGGATTCTCACATCAATGACTCATATTGAAAGTCATCGCTAAAATGTTTCTTCTAAATTAAGTAATATTTAAACTATAATATCTGACTGAGGAAGACGACTATTCCCTGATGAGATACTTGGGGATCTTATTTTACATTCTGTATTCACATTTGAAAATTTACATTTGGGTAAAGTTTAGAATGTCAAGCAGACTGCACATATAAAAGGCAATATCACCAAGACCTCATGGTGATGGAGCAAGGTAAAATTAAAATGATGTTCTGTTCTATTGGGTAAACACATTAGAAAGCCCTCTGAAATACATATTTAACTAGCAGAAAGAGCTGTTTTGTTCCAACGATGAGAAATATCCATTCTGTGTGTGTGTGTGTGTGTGTGTGTGTGTGTGTGTGTGTGTGTGTGAGATTTATTTAAGTGCTATTTGGAACTCTTCCAAAATGAATAATAATATTTACTTACTAACTTCTGTGGCAGTTTTACTTATGTTTTAAGGAATAAAATTAAGTACAGAAACTGGATCTAGGTAACATTGAATTTGTGACATAATCTGACAAGCACTAACAGAGCTGGCAGGAACTGACGTAGACCTTAACTCACTTCACTTCCTACGTCCTCATTTTGTTTTTAAGTGTTGTACAGCCTCAATGATACTTAGACTTGGCTTTGGAAATTCTGCAGTTACAGCTATCAGGTATGCAAATTAGGTCTGTTCGTTTTCTCCCAGACCCAACAAGTTCAATCAGTTTATGGCTTGCAAATGCTTCATAAGCCTGATGCTTTTCTAGGGGGTTTCTAGCTAATAAGTAAATTACATTTTTAAAAATGGGCTGAATTTTCATCATGATGGTGCTACAAACATTTGTCATCCACATAGGGAATATGTCTCCTTCAGGCTCTGATTTGCAATTCATGATTGTTTTCTGTCTTATCCTTGTTCTCTCTCAATGGTACAAAATGGAGAGAAGATGGTTTTAGAGCATACACATTTTAATCAACATTCAAACTGAATTGGATGGCCTAAAGGTTTTCTGTTAGTATACTCAGTAACTCATTTCCAAGCCTCCGTTAAGCAACAGTTGAAACAATAGATGACTTCTTGAAAGAAAGTGTGAAAATTTCATTCAGGTCATGCACATCAAACTAAGCAATGACCCAGCAACTCTAGTCCTAGTTATGTACTCAAAAGAAGTGAAAATATATGCCATACAAAAATTTGTACATTAATGTAATTCAAGGTTAACACTATTTAAAGAATTTTTATATAACCCCATGGCTAAATAAAGCTCTAGTTAGCTGATAAAGAATTGTATCTCTAGCTCAGTAATTCCTCTGTAAAACTTACAAATATGGTAGTAGGAATTTATTAGTTAAAGGTACTTCTGTCTGTCTTTCATGCAGCTTTATTGAGATACAATTTATATACCATAAAGTTTACTGGTAAATGTAAATGGTATTTGAAGTGTAAATGTCAGTGGTATTTCGTATATCAGTACAGTATTGGGCAACTGTTTATGTCTCTGAAATTTAATTGTAGAACATTTCCATCACACAAAAAGGCTTGTACCTGTTAGCAGTCACTCTCCACCCCCAAACTCTGTTTCTTCCATCCTTCACCCTGGCCCCTGACGACCACTAACTGCATTCTGTAACTATCGATGTGTCTGTTCTGAACATTTTGTGTATAAATGAAATCACATGTTCTTCTGTGACTGACTTAATGTAGTTTCAAAGTTCGTCGGTGTAGCATAATGTTATTTCAAAGTTCATCAATGATGCAGCATCTTGGAATTTCATTCCTTTTAATTGCTGAATAATATTTTACTGAATGGAAATACCACATCTAGTTTATCCATTCATCAATTGATGGAAATAAATTGACAAATGATTAAACTAAATGTTTCCAGGTTTTGGCTAAGATACTTCTATAAACATTAATGTACAAATTTTTATATGGCATATATTTTCACTTCTTTTGAGTACATAACTAGGACTAGAATTGCTGGGTCATATGGTAGTTTTATGTTTCCAAAGTGGCTGCCATGGTACATTCCCATCAGCGATATGTATAAGGGTTCCAATTTCTCCACATCCATGTCAGTGCGTGTTATTGTCTGTCTCTTTTATTAGAGCCATCCTAGGGGTGTGAGTAATATCTCAATTTGATGTTCTTTCTGTAGCAACTAATGATGTTGAGCATCTTTTCATGAGCTACTTGGACATTTTATCTCTTTTCTGGAGAAATGTCTATTTAAATCCTTTGATTTTTGTTATTGGGTTGTTTGTCTTTTTGTTGCTGAGTTTTAGGAGTTTGGTATATATTCTGAATACAAGACCCTTATTGGACATATAATTTGCAAACATTTCCGTCTAGTTGTTAGGTTGTGTCTTCACTTTCATGACAATGTCCTTTGATACACAAACCTGTTAATTTTAATGAAGCCCAATTTATTTTTCTTTCTTTTGGAATCATATCTAAAAATACATTGCGAAATCAAAGGTCATTAAGATTTACCCTATGTAGGTTTTTCCAAGAGCTGTATAGGTTTTGATCATATTTAGGTTATTCAGCCATTTTGAGAAATTTTGGTGCATGTTCTGAGGTCAGGTCCAACTTCATTGTTTTTCATGAGGACATCCAGTTGCTCCGATACAATCTGTTAAAGACATTATTCTTAATCCATTAAATGATATTCACATCCTTGTAAAAACCAACTGACCATAAACATGTATGTTTATTTCTGGTCTTTCAACTCTGTTTTATTGATTTAAATGTCTATCCTCATGCCAGTACCACAGTTTTGATGATGATGATGATGATGATGATGATGATGATGATGATGATTGTGAGAAAATACATGAGATCTACCCTCTTAACAAAATTTTAAGTGTTCAATACATATTGTTAACTATGTGCATATAGTTGTACAAAAGATCTCTGAAACTCTATCATCTTGCATGACTGAAACTCTATGTCCTTTGATTAGCAACTCCCCATTTCCCTCTCCTTCACAGCCCCAGCAAACACCATTTTGCTTTCTGCTGCTATGAGTTTGACTACTTTTAGATACTTCATGTAAGTAGAATTTTGTAGTATTTGTCCTTCAGTAACTGGCTTATTTCACTTAGTATAATGTACTCAAGGTTTATCCAGGTTGTTGCAGATGGCAGGATTTCCTCCTTTTTTAAGAATGAATAATACTCCATCATATGAACAAACCTCATTTTGCTTAGCCGCTCATCAGTCAATGAACATTTAGGAAACTCCTACCACCTGATTATTGTGAATAATGCTGCAATGAACATGGGAATGCAAATATCTCTTCCAGAACCTATTTCCAATTTGGGGGAGGGGGGAATAAATACCTAGAAGTGATATTGCTGGATAATACCACAGTGTTTTGATGACTTTAGCTTTGTAGCAAGTTGTACTTTTTGAAATCAGAAAATGCAATTGCTCCAAATTTGTTTCTTTTTTTCAAAATTGTTTTAGCTCTTTGGGTCCTTGCAATTCCATATGAATTTGAGGACTGGCTTTTCCATTTCCACAAGGAAAAACTATTAGAATTTTAATAAGGTTTGCAATGAATCTATAAATTACTTTGAGTAGTACTACTATGTTAACAATATTAAGTCTTCCAGCACATGAATGCAGGATATCTTTCCATTGGTTCAGGTCTTCTTTAATTTCTTTCAACAATGCTTACTAGTTTTCAATGTAAAATTCTATCATCTGTTTGGTTAAATTTACTCCTAAGTATTTTTTTCTTTTAGATACTATTGTAAGATACTATACTATTGTAAATGAAATTGTTCTTTTTTCTTTAAATATTTTTATTTGTTTATTTTGAGAGAGAGAGAGAGAGAGAGAGAGAGAGAGCATGTGAGCGAGCAGGGGAGGGGCACAGAGTGAGGGAGAGCAAGAATCCCTAGCAGGCTCCATGCTGACAACACAGAGCCCAGCTCAGGGCTCAATCTCACGAACCATGAGATCATGACCTGAGCCAAAATCAAGAGTCAGACACTTAACCGACCTAGCCACCGAAGCACCCCTGAAATTGTTTTCTTATCTTCCTTTCTCAGATTGTTTATTGCTAGTGTTAAAAACTCAATGGATGTTTGTGTGTTGATCTTATACCTTGCAACTTTGCTGAATTCATTTATTAACTCCAATAAGGTATTATTTGTGAATGCTTGGGATTTCCTAGATGTAGGATCATGTCATCTGCAAATAGAGATAGTTTTAGTTCTTCCTTTTCAAATTGACAACTTGTATTTCGTTATCTTGCTTAATGACTCTAGCTAGAGTTTTCAGTACTATCTTGAAAAACAGTGGTGAAAGCAGGCCTTCTTGTCTTGTTCCTGATCTTAGGGGAACTCTTTCACCATTGAGAATGATGTCAGTTGTCGGTTTTTCATAAATGGTCTCTATTATGTTTAGGAAGTCCCCTTCTATTCCGGATTTTCCATAGGTACTTATTATGAATGAGTGGTAGCTTTTGTCGGAAGCTTTTTCTGCATCAACTGAGATTACCATGTGGGTTTTTCTCCCTTTATTCTATGAATATGATTTATTATATTGATTTATTTTTCTTATCTTGAACCTCCCTTGCATTCCTGGGATAAATTCCACTTGGTCGTGGTGTATAATTTTTTTTAATGTACTGTTGGATTCAGTTTGCTAGTATTTTGTTGTTCATCTACTATTATAAAGGCATATCTGTCTACAGTTTTCTTTTCCTCCTATGTCTTTGTCTGGCTTTGCTATCAAGTAATGCTGGTCTCTAGGAATGAATTAGGAAATGTTCCTTGTCTTCTGTATTTTGGAATAGTTTAGGAAGGATTTTGCTAATTCTTCTTTATGTGTTTGATAGAATTCACCAGTGAAGCCATCTGGTCCAGAGTTTTTCATTGTTGGCAGGCTTTTGATACCAGTCCAACCTCTTTACTTATTATAGATCTTTTCATATTTCCTAATTTTTCATGATTTAGCCTTGGTAGGTCATATTTCTAGTAATTTGCCTCTTTCATCCAGGTTATCTAATTTGTTGGTGTGTTCATTAGTTTTCTTGGCCACCATAACTTACCACCAGTGATTTAAAACCACAGAAATGTATTCCCTCACAGTTCAGTAGGCCAGAAGTCTGAGACCAAGGTATTGGCAGAATTGATTCTTTTTAGAGGCTCAGAGGGAGAGCTGATCCCACACTTCTCTCCCACCTTCTAGGAAAGGAAAGATCTCAAATCAATAACTTAACTTTATACCTTAAGGAACTGGAAAAAGAACAGACTGAAACTCAAGTTTCTTCTCCCTCCTAATCTTCATCATTTCCTTTCTTTTGCTAACTTTGCTTTTAGTTTGCTCTTCTTTTGTAAATCCTTTATGTACAACATGAGTTATTGATTTGAGATATTCTCTTTTAAATGTAGGCATTTATGGCAATAAGTTTTTATTTTTGTTTTCATAAGTGTTGTCATTTTTGTTCACCTAAGTGTTTTCTAATTTCCCTACTGGTGTCTTCTTTAACCTATTGGTTATATAAGAGTGTGTGGTTTAATTTCCACATGTTTGTGAATTTTCTGGTTTTTCCTTCTGATACCAATTTCCAGCTTCATGCTATTTATACTCAGAGAAGATACTTCATATGATTATAACCTTTATAAATATCTTAAGGCTTGAGGGTTAGCAGCACCTTTTTACTGAAATTTAGCAGTCTCTGTCTTTATTAAGCACTCTCCTGGCTGCTGTAGGTTGTTTTTTGTTTGTTTGTTTGTTTGTTTGTTTGTTTGTTTTGTTTTGTTTGCAACTAAATCTTCAAATTCTGAGAAAGCTGATTCTGTCATTTTTTGCTAGCTTACTGGTTGCTTCAGTGGAAGGACTGATTCTCAGCAGCCCCAACTCTACCATTTCTGTGATGTTGTCTACCTCCTGTGCTTCTCTTACAGACATCTGTATCATGACTTCCTTCAGAAGCCTTCCCTGGGGACCCTGCTTCCCCCTTCTACACTAAATGCCCTTTCCTGGGTTCCCTTTCCATGGCACTTCACCAAGACACATAAGTTTTTCCCTGAAGTGATCTGGAAATGAATGTAATCTGAGCATCCTGACATTGGTTTGAGATCTCTTTTATTCATCCCCATGAATACTGGATGAATGAAAGTTGCATGCATGACTGAACAAAGAAGAAAGAGATTTGAGTTCTCATGAACTTACTACAGAGCCTCTTTACAGGGTATAGACTGCTTAAAAAAGTTAAAATTACTTAATATGAAACTACTTTGAATGGAATCTAATCTTTCTTGAGGACCTCAAGAAGATCCTTCAGAATTTCATGATATGTTAAGATGGTGAGTAGAAATACCTCATCATTTCTTACAACCCTAGATTAGAAACTATGGAGAATGGCATGGAGTCTTGCTCAAAACACAGTTTTAATTTGTTCTGGTTAAATAGTTTATTTACATTAACTTGTTTGTCTTTTGGGAGCAGAAGAAGACAAATAGATTTATTTGATTATTTTGGCTGTATGATTTCCATAGAAACAAGCACTTACTAGGTATATGTTCATTGTGTATATAGATTTATAACTTGGACATGTCTTGTTTTCTAAAAATATTCTAAGTAATAGATGTATTTTACATTGGCTGCTATTAAAAATAGCTAACATGAGCATCAATGCATAAATGCTGGTTCAGATACAAAAAAATCTTACATATATTAAGGACATGAAATGAATTTCTATTTTTTGGTTATGGGTGTGCTATGCCTCAAATCACATTTAGAAAATGTAAGAATTACTTGCTATGACATCTTGATATGCATGATGAACCAGGTAAATAAGTCTTAGTCGTCTCTCTCAATACAGTTTTATTAAGGGTTCTTTTTATATTTCTTGCCATGTTTCAGTGTATCTTGCTTTAATCTTTTAAAAAAGAAACACAAACAACATCAAGAAAAAACCACAAGGTTGTAACCTGAGAGCTCAATTATTTTTATGTTATTTATTTTTATGTTATTTTGTAAGAAAGCTTAGTTATAAATTATATGATTATTGAAACTAGTCAATTATAATAGCATCTATAAAATGATTATTAATGTCATTATATATAAACAGCTTCAGAAGAAGTTAACAGAAGGTCTAAACCCAAGATGCAGGGAAATGATATTGGAATCTTACTTGGTAGACTCACCAACTTGTGTGTATCTTTTGGATCATAGGATAATGGAGTAGGAACCATTGACTGTTCTCCAACCCACCCCCCCCCCCATTGTTGTGCATTCTTGACAGTCTTTCTAGTGGTGAAGGACAGCATGTAAAAGTTAGGTGACAGCACAAATAAATATTCATAGCAAGTGGATACCACTTTTATACACTTACCAATTTACTGATTTACCTAAGTTTATTTCCCAGTCTTTCTTTTTTTTTTTAATGTCAATGTATTTTTGAGAGACAGAGAGGGAGCATGAGTGGGGGAGAAACACAGAATCTGAAACAAGCTCCAGGCTTTGAGCTGTCAGCACAGAGCACGATGTGGGACTTGAACCCATGAACCGGGAGATCATGACCTGAATCTATCACGGAAACTGGTCTGGATCACCCTGCAGAAGAACCAACCAGCACTCGGAGATCTTGGAAGGAAGGAGGTTTATTTTACACCAGTGGGTTCAGAGGAGGTCATTCCCCAGAGATCTGAGCCAAATGCAGGTGGGAAGGGTAATTTATAGCGTCATCTTCCGCGTTTGTTTTGACTTTCGCGTGTGTGGCAAACAAGGCAGGAAGAACCCAGAAGAGAAGCCTCTAAGTTGGGAACTAGAGTTTGTTTTAGTCCCATCAGCCATCTTATGGTGCAGAACTTTACTTATTTTCCCAACAGTAGTTATTTGGCACCTGAGGCAAGCAGGGTGGGAACAAGAACCTGGAAGGGAAGTCTTCAGGCTGGGACTGAAATTCTCTTATCAGTCTTACTGGCCATCATACAACAGATTTTTCCCTACCAAATCGAAGTCAGACACTTAACTGACAGAGCCACCCAGGTGCCCTTTCCCAGTCTAGTTTCAATATCTAAGGAGTGACAGCTACATTTTTCAAAAATAGTAAAATATCCACATTAACTAAAAAGACATTCAACATGTTGTTTCTCAACATGGATTATATTCTTTATTTTTTCTAAAGGAACACACTTTCTTTAGTGGGAAATTTTTTGTCTGATTGTTTGCAATTTTTATAAATTTGCCATACTATATGTTAGAGATATTACTCCATTCTAAATTTTAAATGTGAGTTTTTAGAACTCCTTTATTTTGAAAGCAGGTTGAAAAACACTAAATAAGGGGTATAGACCAGTTTGTGGTAACATACCAATGAATTTCCTTGTTTAGATATCCTACCACAGTTATTTGAAATGTCACCATCAAGTGACATTGGTGAGTGAGGGGTACCCAAGACTCCACTCTTTTTGCATCATCTTGTGAGTCTATATTGATTTAAATATAAAAATATTTTTAAAAATTTGCTATAGCCCAATTATAAAACACCAGTAAATATTTAAAAATAGAAATATCCCTCACACAATTGGCATTTAAAACAACCTTCTTTTCAGAGACTTACTTCTAAAAGTCTTCAGTTTGGGGGCGCCTGGGTGGCTCAGTCGGTTAAGCGGCCAACTTCAGATCAGGTCTCGATCTCGCGGTCCGTGAGTTCGAGCCCCGTGTCAGGCTCTGTGCTGACAGCTCAGAGCCTGGAGCCTGTTTCAGATTCTGTGTCTCCCTGTCTCTGACCCTCCCCAGTTCATGCTCTGTCTCTCCCTGTCTCAGAAATAAATAAACGTTAAAAAAAAATTTTTTTTAATAAAAAAAATAAAAGTCTTCAGTTTGAAGTGATGATTTTTTTTATTTTAATTCAAGCATGCAGTTGTGTCAATTCAAAAAATATGGGTCTGTGAACACTAAAGCTTAAACTTTGATGCTCCACACTCCATTTTCTTCTTCTTCAAATGCCCTTTATTTGACCAGGAGGGACGTCATTTCCAAAAGTACTGAGAGACCCACATTTAACTTGAACAACATTGTTCTTGTAGGTTATTAAGGCTGTTCAACTTTCTCTGTTGGTTGCTACCCTGAGTTGGAGACGAGACTCTTCTAAAATGTCAGACTGAGAAAATTGTACTGGTTCCAACACAATTAAAAAAAAAAAAAAAAAGCTTAGGAATTAATGCTATCAATAGCCTTTGAAAACAAACTTAAAAAGTAACAATTGAATGCTAAGAGGGATAAAACTGTCTTTCTTTTTTTCTTTGAATCTCAGTGTGGCCAAGAAATTGAGGAACACAATAGAGAGTTCAATTCACAAGGCTCTTCCTGCGTGCCTAAATCATCATTACAATGCCTGTTAACGATGTTCTTGTTGTGCAGAGCAGTGCAGGTTATGAGGGTGACAGAGTCCCTACAGCCTAAAAGATCTCAAATTTGCATCCCAGGTATTGACACGTGCTCCATATTGGTACTGGAATACTGAGTGAGAAGAATCAAAGCATCCTATAAAACCAATAGCAAGAAAACCAAAAATCCAACACAGTCCAAGGACGAAATTGCGTAGCCAGCTCAGGTGAAAACAGAGTTGGTCTCTGGAGAAAGGCATCAGGGTCACGACAGAAGTCACAAGGCTATGGAAAACAAAATTCTGTGGGCACAAGTTTGTAGGATTGCAACCATATCAAATAAGTAGAATGCATAAGAATTTGAAATTCCACATAAATTCTGAATGGAAAATACAGAATTATTTTCTCTATTTTCTGCGACTGGCTTGGGATATATGTGGATAAAAGAAAATTTTAAGACAATATTGCTCCGTTGTGGATAAAGTTTGCCATATTCACAAAACAGCCTATCTGGAGAGGATGATACTGTGACACCAATGTGCTCTCAAGTTAAAAGTCACCAGGCTCCCCAGGGCACCTGGGTGGCTGAGTCAGCTAAGTGTCCAACTTCAGCTCAGGTCATGATCTCACAGTTCATGGGTTCAAGCCCCAGGTCAGGGTCTATGCTGACAGCTCAGAGCCTGGAGCCTGCTTTGGATTCTGTGTGCTGCTCTCTCTGCCCCTCCCCGACTTGCACTCTGTCAATAATAAATAAATGTTAAAAAATTTTTTTTTCAAATCACCAAACTCCTCAATTTTGGTATCTTTTTTTGTTTGTTTTCTTTTGCTGTTGGAAAATAAATTTTAAAAGTCATGGATATTAAACCATTCTCTAAATATCTTTATAAAGTAAGGCCAGTTATATTTTATTTCACTTATTTGATTTGAAGTACTTAATACACTAACTTTCTATTGCTGATCTTGTTAATTCTGTTTTATTAAAGCCAACATTAAACTACCAGGAAAAGTAAAAACCAAAAGGATATTACTTTGAATGCATAAAAAGTAAGGTGATTAATGGATAGATAGAAGGATGGGTGGATATTCGAAAAAGTAAGTATAGGAAAATGTTAAATGGGGACCTAGGAGCGAGGGTATTATACATAACAGTCTTTCAACTTTTCTGTATGTTTGAAAACTTGTATAACATTTTGGAAATAAAATGCAAACATGTTCAAAAGAACAACCAGAATCTTCAGTGCCTAAGTAAATAAATAAATAAATAATAAGTAGCTTCATTTTCTGAAACAACGGATTAAGGATTTTGTCAGTATATGTCGTAAAAGTAAGAAAATGTTACCAACAAAACGAAGCCTTGCGTTAAAAACCGCAAACGCAGGGCGCCTGGGTGGCGCAGTCGGTTAAGCGTCCGACTTCAGCCAGGTCACGATCTCGCGGTCTGTGAGTTCGAGCCCCGCGTCGGGCTCTGGGCTGATGGCTCAGAGCCTGGAGCCTGTTTCCGATTCTGTGTCTCCCTCTCTCTCTGCCCCTCCCCCGTTCATGCTCTGTCTCTCTCTGCCCCCAAAAATAAATAAACGTTGAAAAAATAAATAAAATAAAAATAAAAACCGCAAACGCGTAGGAAGACAAATACCCTATGATGTCACCCATATGTGGAATCTAAAAAAACAAAACAAATAAACAAACAAACAAAAAGCAGAATCAGACCTGTAATTACAGAGAACAAATGGTTGCCAGAAGGAAGAGGGGGGAGAATGGGCAGTATCCCTGAAGGGGAGAGGGAGGCACAGGCCTCTAGTTAGGGAACCAGCAAGTCACAGGGATGAAGTACAGCTCAGGGAATATAGTCAGTGGTGCTATAATACTGTTGTGTGGTGACAGATGGAAACTACACCAATGCTGAGCACAACATAACATATAGAGAGGTTGAATCACAGTGTTGGACACCTGAAACTAATGTGACATTGTGTGTCAGATAATACTGCAGTAAAAAAGAAATCAAAACAAAACAAAATTCAAATGCGGTTTCTAGGCAAATGATGAAATGACGGAGATTAGGCAGAGTAGTGGAAAGTACCTATTTATGCAGAACTACCCTTTATTGGTACACCTTTACATTGATGTTACACTTTGTCAATATCTAAATGTCCTTGACACGTAATGTCACCTGTGGGCCCAGCTCTGTGTCATCAGACTGTTAAGTCTCCACGAGATCCAAATGATACAAGTTAGACTTGTTCTCATGTCTGGAACCCAAGAACAGCACCATATGGCTATTTGACGAAAACACCAAAATTAGGTGGAATCAGCCAAATAAATATGATAATAATTTTGTGTCTAGTCATAAAAAAAGAGTTTTCTGTATTTTTTTTTCCTGTTGTTGGTTCTTACTGTTTTAAATAGTCTTTCCTCTTGAAGTCAAATTAGAATTTTCAATGAGTCCAAAAGAGATTTTAGTGATTTAGAACCGATGGACTCAGAAGAACCTCAGCTTTTCTTATTCGAGGCAAATGCCACTCCATCATTAGTTGAATTACTGCAAGGATTTCTCCTTACATTCAACACCGGGGTCCATTTTCCACAAAGTTCCCAGAACTGCAAAGCTTCAAATGCCTGAGGATATTGCCTTGGCAGTTCCATTGCTTCTAAGCAAGCCTGGATCTTAGAAATGCCAGACAGGTTGATATCGATCCTTTTTAAAAAGTTAGGTACAAAGGAAGTGTATCTGCCAACCTCCTTTAGAAACAGGGTCAAATAACCAGTTGGAAAATTTTCTAAAGGTGTCACATTAAACTTTAATCGTACCTACATTTTTATGGAGCCTTTAACTTGGCAAATTGCTTTCACGTGCATTATCTCATTTCACGTTCTATTGCGATGAAATGGTGTCCAGGTTCTAGGGCTGAATTACGATGACATAGATACCAAAATGTTGATGGGGACATTTGATGAAAATCGATTATTATGCTATCGACCAAGTATTTGACAGGAGTGGACTGGCTTCGAGCTCACGTATGACAAAGGGTTAAGATTCTAATAGTTGCTTTGCTCCACTTGCTGGAGGTTTTGAGAGCCATTTCTCCGTTTTGTTTTTGTTTTTTTTTTTCAAGGAGAAAATGAGTTACCTCTTTTAATTTCCTCCCTCTCATCCTTCTTATTTCTGATTTTCTTTTTTCTTGTCAATAAATCTGCAGGTCAGCCCCACCCCGGGCTGCATCCGAGCTCTCATGAAGATGCTGTACTGCCCATACTGCCGGGGACTTGTCACCGTGAGGCCCTGCAACAACTATTGCCTGAACGTCATGAAGGGCTGCCTGGCCAATCAGGCTGATCTCGACACTGAATGGAATCTGTTTATAGGTAAGGAGCGTTTAGACGGATCCATGCCCTAGATTACAGAGACATAGATCACCAGCCAGAGGTTGTGGGGCCCCATGGGCAGGTCTGCCCTTGTGATGATTTAAATGCAAAAGAGGATTAAGTGCAAAAACAAAAACAGAAAGCAGCTGCTAGCAAAATATAAAGGTGACATTTTTCTCCTTCTTTTTTAAATCCTGAAAAACAGGGTACCCTGGTATGTTTGTGAGGGACAGTCCTGGTAAAGATTGTACAAGCGAGCGCTGTTGAATTAGCTGATCTCTCTGACAAGGATAAAAAGTACTCTTGTCGAGTTTCTGGGAGTTCCTGTGGAAAGGGGGGAACAAATCTCCTTAAAAAGAAAATCCTCAGGACTAGGTCTTATTTCTAGTCCCTCAACATAGTCACAGATACTAGTAAAACACTCCTTCCTTGGACATCCATGATGAAAATAGCACGGTATTTTTGCCGAAATATGCAAATCTTCTTCCTCGTGCTGTGGAGAAGGGGGCTTCAAGCCCTCAACGTGAGACAGCCTTCCTGTCTTTAGAAGGTACGATGGACAGTGGGGGAGACGCAGGGACAGTCTGTGAGTCGTGGCTCTGGTCTTGGGTTGCAGGAATCACTCAGGGTGAAGTGCACTGCCAAAAGATATTTCCCAAATTGCTATCCAAGGATAAAAGGACAAATTTTACAGGCAGGCTTCTCCCAGGAAAACACACAGGCCTTGAAAGAGTGAATGTGTTTTCTCCCCCTCTGACAAAAGCCCTTCAAATAAAAGTACTTTCGATTGCATTTACTGCAATTGCATGGTGACGGACAGAGTGGTGCACATCACAGGGCAATTCCTTAGCTTCTGGGGGCCTTCATCATTTATGCATACCTCTAAACCAGAAGGCACGCATGAAGTCTTCTGACATCTAAGTTTGGGGTAGGGTAGGAAAAAGATCTAAGATGGGTTGGAATGTGGCGAAACCTAAGCTCATCGTGCAAAAGATGGGATTCGGTTGCAAGCATTGCCCTTTGGCAGTGAAACCCACCGGCTAACATGCTGTTATGCTTAGGAAGGCCAGGGAAAATGGTTTGGAAGTTTTAAGCAAAAAAGAGTAAATTTTAGAGTGGGTAGATTCCAATGGAACTCATCCAACAAAATCCCAGAAATCATTTCAGGGAGAATAAATTGAAATACTGTTCTCTCTTCCTTTAGTGGGAGTACGGAATCTGTCTGCATGATCTTGGGTTACTTTATTTGAAAAATGAGGAAGTGTTTGAAAAGTTTAATCATTAAAGTACCCTTCTAACTCAGAAATGATATGATTCTTTGCTAAGATTTTGGATGGGAGTATGAATTTTTTAGAAAGGTAATAAGAATAACTCGATCTTCTAAAATATGAATTTAGATTAATTTTGGCAGAGACACTCTCCAAATAATGCTAATTAAAAAGTACTCTCATCAAGAAATCTAAAAATATTGCCACATTTTAAAACCAGATTAAACCTCATTGCCATCACTTTGAGTCATATAGATTATTCATACTTTTTGGTTGAAACTACCCTAATTTATAGCACAGTTAAATAGTCTTTGCTCAGCCTGCACCTTATTGAGGAAGGTGGACATGTGGATTTTGTTACTTAGAGCAGGACGTGATTAAGAATGAGACTATAAGGCTTTTATTTTAGAAGAGCAACAGTGACTTCCTTATTGGCTTTTTCTCCTCAGTGCTGGTTGGCTATTTTAACATCATACCTTCAATCAGTTGGCTTTCCTGGATGCCAATTAGATGTGAAATTGAATGTCTGGAAAACCGTTTGATTTAAAAACTCAGATTTGAACCCACCATGTGTTGGATGTACTATAACTAAAAGAGAGCCTGGTGGTTAGTCCTACATTAATATATTTCATACCCTTTGTTTCTATATCTCATTTTTTATTAGTCTTGGATATCAGTGAGAAAATTCTTCTTTTTTCTTTCCTCTGGCTCTGCTATGGCACCGAGAATTGACCACCAACATAGATTTTGGAGCAAAATGTGTTCTTGCTAATACTTGTCCCAGTGTGAAGTTCACAAACTTGTCACCGAAATCAGGCAAATGTGCCACCTGTTTTTTCCACATATGCATCCGAGATGACAGTGTCATAGGCTTCATGAATGCAGCAGGGAAGGCCAGTGAGCAAATCAATAATCCAACAGTAATTACATAGAAAGCCCTTTCTCTGGTTGGCATCTGTAGCCCATCACCCTTGGCTTCTAACATCTTTCCATCAGTTCCTCCACTCCTGTTGCTGTCAGTCACATGACATCTCTATCTGCTGCATTCATGCCCCAGTCTGTACATTTTTATGTTTGTTTGTTTTTTTATGTCCTCATCTAAAATGCTAACAGTGGATGCAATCAATGGCCAATAAAGACAAGAATTGAACCGGTGATACATTCTCATGATCTTTGCTATGTCACAAATTAATTGAAAGTGAGTTATGGGGCGCCTGGGTGGCTCGGTCGGTTGAGCCTCCAACTCTTGATTTCGGCCCAAGTCATGATCCCAGGGTCGTGCATTCGAGCCCGTCATCAGGCTCTGCACTGAGTGTGGAGCTTGCTTAAGATTCTATCTCTCCCCCTCATCTGCTTCTGCTCTCTCTCTTTCTCTCAAAAAATAAGTGAATTGTATTTATTTTGAATTCAGTTGTTGTGTGGATTTGTCAGTAAAAAAGGTATTTCACTGACAAAATAAAATGTTCTAAGTGTTCAGCTAAAAAACCCAATGGTATTCCGTTCACTTCTGAAGTTCCATAGTTTTTTAATTTTCATTTTTTTGCAATCCTAAAAAAAAAAATCAAGAGTCTATTCAGGATGAATTTCTGTTGTTTTCCTGATGTAAGCAGGACCTGGGGAAACATAAGAGTGGTTTGCAGTCCGCTCTGCTCTCACTCCTAGGAACCATGCAGGAAGAAGGAGATGTCATTTGAGGCATTGACAGGCACGGCTTAGGCACTTACCCCAGGTGTTGCTCTAAATTCATGCTCAGCTTGGGGCGCCTGGGTGGCTCGGTCGGTTAAGCGTCCGACTTCGGCTCAGGTCATGATCTCACGGTCCGTGAGTTCGAGCCCCGTGTCGGGCTCTGTGCTGACAGCTCAGAGCCTGGAGCCTGTTTCAGATTCTGTGTCTCCCTCTCTCTCTGCCCCTCCCCTGTTCATGCTCTGTCTCTCTCTGTCTCAAAAATAAATAAACGTTAAAAAAAAATTTGAAATTCATGCTCAGCTTATTCCAGCCTAGCCTTTGAGTGTTGCCTGCGTGCAAAGGCCTTTTCTCAGAAAATGTTTATTATGTAAATTAAAATTTCCTAAAAGGAAACAGTTTGTGGGCAGAATTCGTTTTCAGTAATACCCTGCGGTTATTTTAAGTCTTTGGCATTGATACCAACCCTCCATGGATAAGAGCTATTCTATTTGACAAGGGGCCGTGTTGCAGATTACACCTAGCTCATGAGCACAAAAGTTAAGGCTGAAATTATATTTTTGTAGCTGCAATAAATCTTGCATCTAATTTCAAATCTAGGATATGTGGGACAGCCTCCTCCAAACATCTGGTACCTTCGAAGACTTAATAGACTGTAAAAAATGGAGAAAGAAAACAAGGGTGTGGGGACAAAAGTGCTGATAAGATCAAAGGCAAAAATGCTGTTTGTTTTGTAATATTTTTTATCACTGAAATAGTAGAGGATGTTTATTACTGCAAGTATAAGAGAAACTTATCACTATAGTTCCATAAAAGTGAGAACTGAAGATGTTTGTGTCCCAACAATGCACCCTAATAATTTAGACTATCCCAGTTAGTAAGACTCTAATGATCTTAACCTATTAGTTCAATGCCTGATATATTGAATAAGCTAGACACATGCTTTTTTTTATGCTAGGGGAACTTAATGTAGTTAACATTAATTATAATCAACTATGATAAAGTGTTAGGAAACTGGAAGCACAGGATGAGAAGTTTCTACTCAGCAGCGGACTTAATCTAGTCTAGGGTGTTGGGGAAGCTGTACCTTGGTAAATATAGAATAAAATAGTAAAGAAGACAGTATTGAATTAGTGTTGTCAGACATAATTGATGTTGAATAGCTGTAACATACAGAATTGGTGGAATACTGTATGGGCCCCAAATATTTACAAGTAGCCTATGACAGTTTCAATAGTCTGGTATGATCAGTCAGTGATTGATAAATACTTATTTGATTTATTTTCTAAACGATTTGTGATCAAGTCTCATCACTACCACTGTCACTGACTTGAACTGAGAAGATTCAGAGAATTTGTGTTAATTTTTATAAAGAGAAGGTTGGTTCCCTAATATATAGATACTCTCCAATGTAAAAAGGAGAAGACGGAAGAGGAGAAAAGGAAGGAAGGAAGGAAGGAAGGAAGGAAGGAAGGAAGGAAGGAAGGAAGGAATAGAGAGGGAGAAAGGAAGGAAAGAAGGAAGGAAGGGAGGGAAGGAGGAAGGAAGAGACAGAGCGAGAGGAAGGAAGGATGGATGGACAGTAGAAAGAAAAGGAGGGAGGGAGGAAGGGAAAAGCCAGCAAAGCAGCTTGATTTTTAGTTTAGGTCTTGAGCACTTATAGTCCAGACAATCCAGTGATATCAAACTTTCTGGGCTTTCTTTTTCCTTTCCAACTAGCCAGTTATTAAGTGTAAGGCATCCTAAAGACAGCAAACTGGCATGAGAGCATCAAACATGGAGTGCAAGGTGGCCACTACACCTGTGCCTGGCCTAGAGACCCTGCAGTGGGTATTATCCATTCATCTTCTGAGATTCATTAATACAATAGATGTTTACTAAGTAGCTGGTATGGACCTTGTTCTGGTTTATGCATGAGGCTAGAGCAGATGAGACCCTGCCTGCTGAGAATATGGCTCACTGTATGTTCTCGGATGGAGTAAATGGAAACAACTAGACAGAGAAATGGAAGGGAATGCAGTAAGAGGCTGTTCTATTTTACTTTGTAAGTCTACTCTTTTAATGGAAGTATGACTAATTCAGTAATTTAAAAAACACATATCCCTGATGTTAATGGACTCGTGAGTGCAGGGATGGCAGAAACAAATCAGATAATGAACCTGGTTCCTTCATTGTGACAGCTGCTATCAAGTTGTAAATTAGAGCCAGCCGCAAGGAAGCTGTGTTAGGTCGGTCAAATGACTAGTGTCATGTAATAAATGGCTACTTTGGTGTACAAATTACTTTCTTAGGACCTGAAAGAGTTGTTTATCTGCAAGGTATTTTGTAGATTCACAACTTTGGGGGAAATGTTGCTAGAAAAACATTTATTGTTTCTAGTAAATAAACGTGGATTCTCTTTTTTATAAAATACACAGTACTGTGTGATGTTGCATTTCAGCAGGATATAAAATAAACACAGGGCACCGTTTCAAGCATTTGTATAAGATGCTCCTCTTTCAAAGACTTTCTTCGACGTGAAATTCTATAATATAAATCTGACAAATTTTTAGTCACAAAGAATTCCATAGTAAATATGATAGGACTCTAGCTGATAGATCCTGAAATGCCATGTTTTAAAAACCCCTAGACCCTAAACATAGAAAATCATTTCCTTTCAACCAAAGAAAAAGAAAAAATTTAAGAATTGTATTTAGCAGCAAGCTTCAAAGTATCTTGGTCTCCACTTTGTATAAGACAAGAGCTTGGTTGCAAATACAGTCTAGAAACACAACTCTTAAATTGAGGAACAAAAGCCAAAGCAGTTATTTTAGAATCTGATCTCACCATTACCTACAGAACTTGCTTTTGCTCATGTGCATTCCTAAAAGCAGCAAGAGGGATATTAAAAAAAAAAAAAAACACTTGATTTTCTCAGTTGAAATCTAACCCCACCCAGCTCCTGCCTTCCTTTCATAGTCATTGATTCAATATTTCTCATTTCTCATGGACATTTATCATATGTTGTATTCTCTCTGTGATGCTGGCAGAATCCACAAGCGGTACTAACTCCACAGTGAGAAAAAAAAAAAAAAGAGAGAAGAAGAAAGCAAGAAAGAAAACACTTGGCTGGTACCCAGCAGCCTTTCACGAGCTGCATTTGTTATCAATTTCCTACGTTTAGAAAATGGTTTACTTCTGAACTCTGCATATGTGAAAGTGTTTTTATGTGGTGCAATAGGGTTAATGCCTTGATGGTGCTATCTTGTATGAGGCTATTCGACAAACACTGCGGCAGGCGTTTCTTAACCTCTGAATACTCACTAATGTTCATCTTGAGGCAACAACTCAAAGGATTCATGGGACTGCAGTTTCTGTTCTGCATCAGGCAAATTTTCTCACGGATCAAAGCAGGCAAAGCACATCAGTCCTAAAATTATTTGGTGCAGTAGACAAGTAGTCATTCAAGGTGCATGTGTATTTCCTTTGCCTCCAGTGCCTCTGTACGTATATGTACAGTTTCCTCTTGTACGTATATCTATCCCACTTCCCACATACTCGACTTCTATACAATTCATAATTACTGATGACTGCAAATATGATATTCTGAACTAGACTTTCATG
Source organism: Felis catus (assembly GCF_018350175.1). Classification (NCBI taxonomy): domain Eukaryota; kingdom Metazoa; phylum Chordata; class Mammalia; order Carnivora; family Felidae; genus Felis; species Felis catus. Next base: position 66,081,286 of record NC_058368.1, read on the forward strand.
TTGGAATCCATGGTGCTATATAATATGACACCAACCAATGGCCTATAACAAGGCATAACTATTTTTGCAAGTCTAATATTCTCTAGGATATAAGATACTCCATTTATAATAGGAAGTTCACTGAAATATCTCTTATACCTTATTAAGCTCTCCAATTCCTATGAGAACCAGCAACAGAAGGATTTAGTTTACCAGGAGAAAGCAGACCATACCACAGATGATGAGAATTGCCTTTGTATTGGGGATTTTGCTTCTAATTTACACTTCAATTTCAGTGTTTTCTATGTGTAAGTGGTTTAATTTGATAATTATATCCAAAGGACTTTGTTTGTAATGATTGACATCTGATTTTAATAAATTTTGCTAGTTTTCACGGTTATGTCTCAGCTTTGAGCTAAAACACAGGATGTCTGGCTTTTGGCATCCCAAGAGAAAACATTTGATGATTCCTCAGAATGGAATTAAATAGATTCCAAAAGACCCAGGATCCCAGGTAAAATTCAACACTCTAAACATTAGCCTGATGACTTTCTTAGCAATTTCAATTCCAGGAAATAAGAGGAGCATGAGGTAGAAGAAATTGAACTAGAAGAAGAAACTAGAACTAGAAATGGAACTAGAAGAAATCGAAGAAACTAGAACATAAGAAATATAAATGGAGCTAAATATGTGGTTGTTAAGGCATTAAACTACGTGACTATTCACAAATAACAAACTTATAACAAGTCCCAGGGCTACCGTAACCAAAAAGTCCTTCATGAGGTGACTGATTTAATAGAATAAAGGAGTGGTTTACTTTCTGAGACATTTAGATCACTGTTAAAATCCTGATTACTAGCTGAAGTGAAAATCTTTGTTTTAACCCAAATAATAAATGCTTGTGTGATATTGCAATGCTATGTTAAAATGTCTTAATAATAGTAGTGTTAATGAGGGTACTTAGATTTCTTTTCCCCTAAATGTCACATTTACACATATGTGTATGTGAATAATTACATATCTACTTATCATCTATCTATATATCTATCTATATCTTCCAATTGCATTAAAAGCTCCTTTAATTCACGATTATCTCAAGAGCAGAACTGCTGATCATGTCTTTATGTTTGAGTCGTTTTTGAAACTAGCTTTAATTTTCCTCAGGCTTGTTTCCTTAACAATATAGAGACTTTTAGAATCTTATTATCTTCATCATGTTGTCTTTGTGGTTTGTTTATTATGAACAACCCTCCAAGGAGCCAGGGGTGGAAGCCAGGTTAGAAGAGATGGCCCCATGAATTATTCTGATCGGTAAAGGCATGTTTTCACTGGTCACTCTAAAAGGGAAATGGATATAAATGTCCTTGGGAGTAATTTAAACTTTGAGAACCTTCATGATATATGAAAACTTTGAGGTTATAATTCATTTAAAAATATCATGCCTACAGATACTTGGTAAGGTGGCCAGGAGAGAATTTAAATTAAAATAGAGCATGAAATATTCCTTGTCCTTCAAATAACAGCTTATATATAAATCCCACATAAAAAAAGATATGTCCTCGATTTTTTTCTCTGCATGGATTTAAATAATTTGCTACGCTAAGAATGTTCTTTATTATAACCTCAGAAGAAGTGAAAATTACAAAAAGAAATGAAAATAAGTCATTGAATATATGACATTACACCAAGAAGGGATGTATCTATCTGCATCACATTTTTATTCTTTAAGGTGCAGGATCTTCTAGAAAGATAACACTGATAATTAAATGCCAACAAAGTCAGTATTCACTACTAAAATCTCAATACTTAGGAAATAGAGCAATTAGAGTAATGTAATGAGAGGCCTGAGAATACTATTGGATGGCATGAATAAGTTAGTAGATGTGAGAGACTTCGGGATGTAGCAGTGATTGCCAGAGCTGATGTGGTTTTCAGATTGACTCAATCAGTAAGTGACCCTGCCCTATCTCAGCCCTACATCTATCTCTCTGGTAGTTACATGCCAGCTTGAAGTCTTTTCTCCCAGGGTAGCAGGACCATAGTTCCAGAAGATAATTCATTGACTTCAATAGGAAGAGTATTCTCAAAATCCACAACCATCAACTGGTGAAGGCTGTTGGGAGTTCTTGATATTATCACTTATGCATGTGTCTCCATGGTTTTCCAAATTCAATGTTCTCGATTATTGTTACATTAGTTCCTTATTTTTATTTATTTTTATTTTTTTTTAACATTTATTTATTTTTGAGACAGAGAGAGACAGAGCATGAATGGGGGAGGGTCAGAGAGAGAGGAAGACACAGAATCCGAAACAGGCTCCAGGCTCTGAGCAGTCAGCACAGAGCCCGACGCGGGGCCTGAACTCATGGACCGCGAGATCATGACCTGAGCCGAAGTCGGACGCTTAACCGACGGAGCCACCCAGGCGCCCCTAGTTCCTTATTTTTAAAACAGCTTAGTGTTTCAAACTCTTCTGTGTTAACATAGTCATAGAAACATATTCCATCATCCAAAACCTATGTGCAATACCCAACCAGATGGGAGAACTGAAATTGTCATTAGTCCTAAGAATGTTAGGACTAATTCTACAAATACTAATACACAGTGCATTTTGAGGGTTCAGATCAGGCACAGGACCTGACCTCTGAAAGGTAATTCTACAAAGTGAAATACACATGTCCCTTCATTAATCAGCCTGCTAGTATTTTTTATTGAATCACTGTGTTTATTGAATAAAATATTTGGCAAATTTTTGGTGATCCAATTTAACATGTGCCTAATACTACCTTTATTGACTGAAAATCCAGATATATATTTCCCGAAGTTGGCCATGAGAGAATGTTTAAATGTGCTTGCTACTTAATTACAATCATAGTATCCAACTTCTAAAACTATGAGAGAGTTGTAAGAAACTTTATTCACCTATCTTGGTGGTTCTGGCTTTCATTCAAGAGAACATTACATCCATAGCAATAATAGCTAACAGCAGTTGGACACTTACTTTAACCAGGAAGTACTGTAATCACTTTATCCTTTTAATCCTTAAAACAATCCTATGAAGTAGTTCATATTATGATCCCTATCGTACAGAAGGGAAAACTGAGACCAGATAAGTTAAGTGACATATCCAAGGCCATATAACTTGTAAGTTGCAATACCAGGATTTGGCTTTAGAGCCCAGGTTCTTAACCACTACATAAATTAATTCTTACTAAGTGTTTAGAAAGTAATCCTTAGTCTTTGGCTGCATAGGATGATGGGATATGTTGGGGGAAATAGAACATTGCCAGCACTATCTAATAGAATCTTCCATCAACGATGGAAATGGTCTGTGTCTGTATTGTCTAAGATAGTAGCCACTAGCCACATGGGCTATTGAGCACTTGAAATGTATCGAGTGAGACTGAAAAACTGAGTTTTTATTTTATTTAATTTTACGTAATTTAAATTTACTCACATGCAGCTATTGGGCACCTAAAATATGGTTAGTGTATCTGAGGTGCTAAATTTTTCATTTATTTGTAGGTAATTTACATTTTAATCACTGTAGATGGCTAGCAGCTCTGGTGTTGGACACTGCAAGTTTAGACCATTAAAGCACCTAAAGACTCAATGGCATGGCTCAGCACCTGAATCTATCTGATTCTCTTCAAGAAGATATTTTTATTAGAGGCCTTTTTGGTGCTTAGATCCAGACTAAGGATATGGTAGACATAACAGAAATAAAAACCGTACCACTGGATCCTGGGAAATTATAATTTTCCAAAGAGATGAAATGGGTATTTTCAAAGTGGGAGTTGGGTTAAGTGAAGACAACATAGTTAAGAGCAATAGTCTTTGAATCACTGCATGAGTTCGAATCCTGACTTCATCTTTTATTATCTATGTGGTACTTGGGGAACATTAACCTTCAAAAATCTCACTTTTCTCATCAATAAACTGGAGATTATAGTACCTACCTCTTAGCATTGTGTGGATTAAACTAGATAAAGCATGGAAATCTGAGGGGTTGAGACGTGTCCACAGAGATAGCACTGACAGAGAAGCACTGTGGTTCTCTATTCAGGTGAAAAACCTGTGAAGGTATGAACAGAAAATAGAATAGAAAGTAGAAGACAACAGAGTAGGTAAGGAGGCGGGACAATATCAGACACCAGAAATAGGCAAAAGAGATAACAAGGGCGGACGGAAAAACCACAGGAAAATGGTCAGAGGATAGTTAATTAGTAAGAAACTGAAGGTACAAGATTAGAGGAAGTGCATTTCATCAAGCCAGCTTCTTCTTATCCCTGCTCAGGATTCACCTACGTTCCTGAGAGATGGGACTCATCCCAGTAGAGATGAATTTGCCTTTGCTCAAGTGAATAAGCACTTGGTGAGACAGGTTGGAAAACTGTGAATTCAAACTCACAGTTTGAACTGTGAGTTCAAACAGGCATGATGTGCTCAGGTACCTGTGAGGAAACCAAACTGGGAAAAAAAAAAAAAAGGATACTTGCTGGTATGCACTGGGAGGTAAGATTGGTCATAATTGAACTGTTTATGCTTTGAAAGGAAGGCCAAACAGTTGACTTTCTCTTGTCGTATAGGCAATGACAAGTCACAGGGTATTTTTATTCAGGGAAGGGCAGGATCTAAGTATTCATCTGGAAGCCAAGGAAAGGAAGGTTTCAGATGAATGAGACTAATGGAGGGGTCCTCTCAGCATGGAAGGAGAAAGGAAGACAGCACTCACAGTAGAGTTGGGAAAACAATTTATAGGACTTCATGTCTGAATATCTAGGTCACTAGATGTAGAGGGGCAAGAAAAGAAATCCATCAGTTATGACTGAGATAAGCACACAAAAGAAAGATGATGTCAGCAAATACAAAAGCTAGTTTGGAGTATGGCGAACATGGATTTCTTCAATCTGTTTACGGCTTGATGGATTTGAGAAACAGTGGGACCAAAAACTGGGCATATCCAATTGGATGCTGAAAATAGTACTGTTCTGTAGTAGTGTTCACAAAACAGGAGCTAGGGATGCCAAGAACCATTGGAGGGTTTCCATAGCCCAAATGGATCTGCGGCCAACTTTCCTAATCAACTCCAACAGATTGTGCCCAGAATCCTCTCTCCTGGGTACCACACGGTGCCTACATGTTCCTTCCCTGCGTAGTTATACTGTCTTTACCTCTACATGTTAAATATTTAACAGCCTGCTCATCAGTATGTATTCTCAGAATGAACCTATATCTATAATCCCCAACCTCTTTAATTAAGTGTAGTCAGAATGTCAACTGTGCAAACATAAGAATGCTTAACATAATGATTCAATGGAGACAGGCTTACATTGCTCCCCCAAATATATTTCCTCAAGATTCAAGAACCCCTCGATGGTCAAATTTATCACACACATTGACAGTTATAACTGCAGTCAGTCCAAGAGGAAATTTATTTTCTATTGGCTTTGGCTTTTGCAGTCCTCAATGCATGAAATCTAGGATTACTTTGTTCATTTCTGGCCACTGCCAAGTCTGAATTTCAAGTTGAGGCATGAAATTTGTTAATTTTATTAAAAACCTTGCCCCAGGGCATTCGTTTTCTTCACTGGCCAGAATACCATGTATGAGAAAGCAGCCCATGACTTCACTGCCTGCCTTGTGGCACAGTTGTCTCCAATGAAGACTGAACATGTAAGGACCCATATAATCTATTCATTGGTTTCTGAACATGGGGTCCCCCCACACACACACACACGACCCACCCAAAGAGCAAGACAAATAGACACGATGAAGCTTTTGCAATGCAACTTTGCAAGGAGCAGCGAGATGGTTTTTGAATCCAATATTGCCAAGTTACTGATTTAAGAATGCCCTAGAGTATAAATTATTTCTCTCAACCTCCAGAGTGACTTTTGTCAAATGCCTTCTGCTTAGCCCATTAAGGGTGAAAACCATGAAATATTATTTGATTTGTAACTCAAGAAAATGCCCTAAAACCACCTGTCCCTCTTTGGAAAACTGCCAGAACAAAGTGAGAGGAAAGGTTCAGTCTGAGAACAATAATTTGAAGTTGCCCCATGTGGCTCTGATCAAAGGTTGAGCCTGTGGGCTGCATTCAGGCTTCCGGTCTTTTAAGGAGGATTTACATTTATTTTTCTTAACCCACGTGGGAGTCCCGGGTTTTGAGATCAAAATTTCAAATAGTTTAATAGTGGCCATGCAACATTTTAAAAATAAAATCTGACAATGAATTGTGTTGAATAGCTATTGCATTTCCTTTGAATTCCGTTTGGGGAAGTTAGTTTCAGGATTCATTTAATTTCCATATGGAATTGGTAGATATTAAATTCCATTTCTCCCGAGTGCCTCAGGACTTTTAAAAAAATCATTTTACTTCTGCTGTGCCGTGCCTCGATCCCTATCCACTTGATCTATGATCACTGGGCATTGGATTGCTAGTGTTCATTATACACTTGTTAAATCAACCTTTAAAATGTAAGGCAAGAAAAGTTTAATTTAAAGCTGCACCAGGCATTTGTTGAAGATGCAGAAGTTAATAGTTTGGAAATACAAGATGTTAAGGAATAAGCCTCAGTCGACAAATTGATTAAAAGACGAAAATCAAATTCTTTAATCAGAAATGTCTGACCTGGCAGAGAAGGAGCTACTTGAGAGCTAGTGTGGTAGTTTAGGAAGGTGCCCGTGATCCTCTCTGATAAATCCATGTCCATTTATACAGAAAAGTCACAGTAATATGTGCTGAGAGAATAAGGATACCAGCATCAAATTATTTGCTGCTGGAACGCATTCAGGGCCTTATTTTAAGATTTAGGTTTGACTTTCATGGAATACGTATTGTCTGCCAGATGATATCATACATGATATTTTTATGCTTTAATAATAATGGGTTGTAATTAGTATATCATTTTTGCTTCCACAGTGTTCCTCTATTTCATTTAAATATCTTAAGGTTCTCCTAAACATACGCAATCTTTTTGTTGATCACTTTTAGGCAAGTCCTTACCTGAATGAATAAAATTTAAAATTAGAGGACGTTTACTTCCCAGGGGTTTAATATATGTGTGTTAAACTTGACATATGGGTTGTATATCCAAAGGACGATGATGAAGAAATAGCTTCACAAACAGTTAATCTCTAATCTTGATCTGCTTGAAATCAATTATATTTTAATGTTTATTTTGAAATAATTTTTGATTTATAAAAAAGTTGCAAAAATAGTACAGAGTTTACATCTGTAGTATCCTCTACTCAGCTTATCCCAATGTTAACAACATACATCCATGAACATAACACAATAATCAAAACCAGGAAATTAACACTGATGCAATGTTATTAAGTAAGTACAGGCCTTATTCTAATTTCACTATTTTTATCTTTTTCATATTTCAGGATCCAATTCAGGATCCCACATGCACTTCTATGTTTTATCTTCTTAGTCTCCTTCAATCTGTGACACTTTCTCAATTTACCTTATCTTTTATGACCTTACACTTTTGATGAGGACTAGTCAGTTATTGTGCAAAATGTCTTTCAATTTGGATTTGTCTGATGTTCTCTCATGATTAGATTGAGGTTATGCATTTGGCAAGAATACTACAGAAATGATGTATCCTTCTCATATATCATATTAGAGTGTGCATTGCAGTATCTGCTGGGTTTTTCCACTGTAAAGTCACTACTTTCCCCTGTATCTGTAATACATATTTTAGAGAAGTTACTTGAAGTCTATGCTAATATCCTGTTCGTCCTCGAACTTTTGGCTACTGATGCCACTCTAACATCCATAAAAAGATCTTGCCCACAGTAGTATTAGTGGAACATCTGCATAAAGGTGATTTTGTATTTCCCTTTGTCCTTCTAGGTGTATTAATTGGAATCCTTTCAAAAATCGGATTTTTTTCTCTTCCAACTACTTATTTTTTCAATTATTCATTTATGTCAGTAAGGACTCACGGATACTGATTTTATTCTGTGGAGATAATCCAATAATTATGATTATTTTCTTCGTTGCTCAATTTGTTCCAGTTTGTGTATTGCAGTCTCCTCTTAGTTGGTAACTGTTGTTCTGACATGCTTGCCAATCTTTTTTGGGCACTTCTTAATTTTTGCCAACGCGGATTCTCTCAGAATCTTACTTTGTTTTCCTTACTCCAGTCCTGGAGTCAACCTCTTCCCCAAGGAACACTCATTCCTCATACTGAAGGATGGTATTAGAAACCAAGATCTGGGCGCTAAATGTGCTCCTTGCTATTGGAGTGTTACTGCTACCAGCCCCTTTCTGTACACAGAACTAGGAGATACATATTACATATTTCACCCATACTCACAGTTTATGTTTGTCTATCTCCTGATCTCCCTAACCCCAATGGATATATATACTGGAGTTCATACTGATTCCAGTTCCGCACCACAAAGTTCATTCTAGCTTCTCTCTTTATTTGTAACTGCTATCTCCAACAGTAAGAAACCTGGCTCCCATGATCTTCAATATGTTAACATATTTGCCTAACCCTAGCATATACATATATCAGAGCTGCTAACTCACAACTCTTTAAAAAATGTATCTAGATGTACAGTATCTGTATACAAATTCTTTTTTATAATTTTCTTAAATGTTTATTTTTGAGAGAGTGAGAGAGACAGAGTGTGAGCAGGGCAGAGAGAGAGAGAGATACACACAGAATCCAAAGCAGGCTCCAGGTTCCGAGCTGTCAGCACAGAGCCCGACATGGGGCTCGAACCTGCAAACCGTACGATCATGACCTGAGCCGAAGTCAGACGCTTAACCGACTGAGCCACCCGGGTGCCCCACCCTACTGTAGTTCTACGTCCCAAAACTATACACAAAACTTACACTCTGAAAAGTTTTGTTCCCTCCTTATGCATAGTAACCCATGACCATCCCTCTTTCTTTCCAGCCCATTCCCACCTACCATGTGTAGGTTGGTCAGTCCACTTCATTTCTGGTTTATCTTTTCTGTACATCTTTTGCAGGAATGATCAGATATGTGTGTCTTTTCTTATATATTTTATTTTTCTTACATGCGGGGCAACATACTATACTCTTTTACACAGACTGTTTTTACTTAATTGTGGAAATCATTCCAGATCAGTTCATAGAGATCATCCTCATTCTGGTTTGCAGTTGCTTAGTACTCCATTGTCTGGAAGTACCTTTTGGTATTGCAAATGATGCTACAATGCTTAACTTCGTGCAAATGTATGTTTGGAGGTGTACTTATGGACAGGTTCCTAGAAACGGGATTGTGAGTCAAAACGTAAGTGCGTATGTCATTTGATTAGCTATTGCCCATTTTTCTCCTGAAGGCTTGTACCAATATGCATTTCCAGCTGGCACTAGTGTGAAGATTTTTTCCCCTACATCCTCAGCAAGAGAATGTGTTGTCATACTTTTTTTTTAATTTGTCAATCTGATAGATGAGAAATTCTATCAAATTATTGTTTAATTTTTTCTCTTATTTTGACATAGTTTAGCAGGATAAATTAACAACCTTTTTCATTCATCATCAGTATCACGTGAGGATTTTTCTTTACTAAGATATTATTATTAAGATAACTCAAAAAACTTCCTAACATGTTAAATATGAGTGAGATATATGTTAATTTATGAAAAATAGAGATTTATTCTTTAACAATATTTTTAATGTTAGGGAAACATTTTTTATTGTTTCCTAAACTCTCATAATGTTTCTGGACTTCATCACAAATGATTTCCTGTAGTAGAATTCTGAGAAATAAGTATGAACATATGAAGAGGACTGTAATTACTGCAATTATGGAAAAGTAATTTACTGGCTGTATAAATTCAACAGATTTCAAACAGAGTGGATAGGCCATAAAAAGCAGGCAGGATATTGAAAATAAATATTTTGGGAGCTAGGAAATTGCTGGGTAAATGCACATACCAAATGTAAATGCTTTGTTAACATTTATATAATTTAGTTTTTTTAAACTAAAAAACATATGGGTTTTTTTAATTAGAAAAATCAAATAGATGCTAAGATGGTCAAGTGTTTGCAGATATCATTCTTCCTCTTGTCCCTCTGGTAGATATGAGATACCTAAACAAAATTTTCATTTTGTGATAATTGGGTTAAAATTAAGCAACAAAAACAAAAAACAAAAACAAAAAGACTTTACAGAATTGTTCTTATAGTTATCAATAGTAGAGCCCTGTTGGGAATGAATTATTGTGGAATATGATAAAAATATTTACAAGAGGTGAGGAGCAATATAGAGGGGAAAGGTCATGGACTTTAGTTCAAAAGAGACCCCAGGTTTGGCTCCTACGTGGCCACTTGTTAGTTGCACAGTAATCAGCCACTAGCAGTCATGGGTTCTTATACTAAAACTAGGTGCTTTTCCAAGAAAATAGCCCTATCGTGAAATATACCCTCTAGTATCACTGCGCTCACATCTGCTCAGATGAACCTCCAGTAGACCCTATTTCAGAAGAGGATGTTGGTAACATTAATTATGATATTAAAAGCCAGTAAGTTCTTTTGCGTTTTTTAAAAAAAATCACCAAAACAATCCCCAAAGACGGGGAATTATTGTCCCTGTTTTATAGAGCAGGAAAGTGAGCGTCAGAGAGCTCAACTTCATACTGCCAGTAACTGGTGAAGCCAGGGTTCTATGTCCACTTTATCCAAGGCAAAGCCCATGTTTTAAACTGTAGGCTACAACTTCCCTCTACCTAACTCTGTACTCCATCCAGAGGACTGCCAAAGAAAATAGATCTGCTGTGGGGCACCTGGGTGTCTCAGTCTGTTAAGCGTCTGACTCTTGATTTCGGCTCAGGTCACGATCTCAATGCTGAAGGGATCAAGCCCTGCGCCAGGCTCTGTGCTGACAGCTCCAAACCTGCTTGGGATTCTCTCTCTCTCTCTCTCTCTCTCTCTCTCTCTCTCCTTCTCTCTCTGCCCCTCCCCACGCACATGTTCCCTGTCTCTCTCTCTCTCTCAAACATATAAGCATTAAAAAAAAAAATAGATCTGCTGTGAACCAGAGACCTAGCATAACTGATGTTCATGTCCTATCCATGACAATAACTGGGAACTCACCTTTTGTGTGTGTGTGTGTTTCTTTTTTTTTTTTTTTAAGTTTATTTATTTTGAGAAAGAGGGAGAGGGTGAGAGTGGGAGGGACGGAGAGATATGGAGAGAGAGGATCCCAATAGGCTCCGTGCTGTCACTGTAGAGCCTGATGAGGGTCTCAAACCCACGAACCATAATATCATGACCAGATCTAAAATCAAGCGTCAGATGCTTAATTGACTGAGCCATCCAGATGCTCCCTTTTTTTGCTTCTTGATGAAAAAATAAAATTTATAACTTGTTGCACATAGTTTACTAGTTCTTTCATCTTGGATAAGATATTGTTCTGAATTATAACACTGAAATCCTGGGCCATATTGTTTTGATTGCTTACAGAATTGTTTTTATGAAATGATACTCCATAGTCTTACCAGCCATGTACAGCAAGGTCTTATAAGAATCATCTGAGGTGAGCTATTGAACTTCTTGTGAAGATGCCATGGAGAAAGCTCTCCACCATATCATACAGGATCCCCTTTAACAGACTCAGAGCAGAGTCAGGAAAAGCTAGTTCCCAAGCAACTAGTTTGATTTAATACAATGGAAAATGTAATTATCGTGAGCAGTCATGTTTCCCAGATACCTTTGACTCACTGACCATCAGAGCAACCCACCTTTGTCATATAACGTGAAATTTTTATTACTGCACCTTCTCTCTGGAGTCATCTCATTTTTCACTTTTTTTAATTTCTGTTTTGTGTTCTTTTCCTGTGTTTCTGTGTGTATCTGCCATTTAAGTCGAGTTTTCAATGAGGTTAAATTTAAATAAACCTGCTCTACATGCCCTTGGGCAAGTTACTTAAAATGTCTGACTCTTAATCTCATTAGTTATAAAGCGCTTGCCTTTCTTAGTTGTTAGAACTAAAAGTAGTGTGCGTAAAATACATAACATACTACAACTTTGAGATTAAAAGGAATTCTGAGTAGCCACCCCTGAGAAATTGTAGGATTGTATTTGTTAAAAGCAAGTCTAAGGGTGAGAAAGGAACTTAAAGTCTGTAGTAGTGTGGAGGGTAATATAATTCATAACGATATTCTCATTAATTTGATATTAATTTAATGATACTATAATATCATCTATTTGAATAGTATTAACGATCGTGGACGCCTAATTAGGAGCCCACGTACTAGTTCCTATATTTCTGAGCACCCATTAGGTCCACCTTAGTGTGCCTTTGAATATTTTTTAAATGCGGTGTTATTCTTGGATAACGTTAAGGGATTGTAAAATGAGGAAACAGCACTAAGAGTTGCTGAAAAGCCACAAATTGCCAGATGACAAACCAGCTTAAATTAAACATTACCAAAACACTTGAACACAAGGCTCTTCCCAGTCCTCCGAGATGAGGGTGAGTGGAATGGAGTGGGCTCTCTGCTTGTTGATCCAAGCCAATTTGTTGAATGTGCTGAGTACAGAATACGTTCACCATCTCGGAATCAGTGACACCCTTTTCCCTTTGGGTTCAGTATCCTTTTGTCTTCTTTCCCAGGAAGGGACAAGAACGTGATTTCCTCTTTTCACCTGCAAAAAACCAGATAGTGTGGAAGACAAAACTTACTTTAAAAACATCAAGGACCTTAAGGATTCCTCAAAAGCAAATAATATACAATGTGTTTAGGAATCATTTGAGTTGAGAAATTTCTATTTAAATTAGCAAATATTGCTGGATGCATACCGATGTCGTAATTATATATACTCATTATAATAAAGAAAACGGTTTTGCAGTTTAATCAGTGTTACTTGAAAGCCTCTTTAAATTATTGTGGCAGATGTCATTAAAATAGAAACCTTACACTTGTATGGGACATTTTGTTTACCGATGTTTCTTCATTGACTTGTCAGGTCCATAAAATAACAGACCTTCTGAGTTTTCATGTTTGGCCCGATCACAGCATCTGACTCCAAATGCACGACTGATAGATAATCTCCAAATTTAGTTAAAGCATTTTTGAAAATAAATACTTATTTCACAGATCTATTTCAAACACAAAAGGAAGTAACACTGTTGAGAAAATGTCAAGCTTTATGTCTGGGAAAGTGGGCAATTTTTGCTTTGTGTTTTTGTTTTTGTTTTTTTGGGTTATTTTCTGTTCTGTTTTGTTTTTTGGATTTGTTGTTGTTATTGTTGTTATTGCTGTTGTTAGACTTCTCTGCAGGAAGGAAAGAAAGACACTAGAGCTGGGGAAAAACAGAGACTAGTAATGAGTGAAGACAGAAAAGGTGAGGAGCCTTTGCATACCTTCAGGCATAAGAATATGCAAAGGACTTGTGAGCAGAAAACACATAGTATTGAGTGCAAAAATAAAAGGTTATAAATATGTTTGCAGTCTTGGGAAGAGTAAGAATGAAATGGTGGTGTCAAAAATAGCAGTTGATTAAGAAATGGCATTGATTTTTCCATAGAACTAGAGGCACAGAAATTAGAAGCCAGGATAAATGAAGTTAGCGTTAGGTGACACTGGAAAAGCCTGACTTGCAAGTAAAAAGGAAGAAAGGAAATAAGTTTAGGATGAGCAATGCCTTTTGCTTCCTCTCAAGGGAATATTAACCCATGAGCTTCCAAATTAATCATTAATTTATTAAAGCTTCTTTAGCCATTTCCTCTATGCCGGGCACTGGGCTAGGTGCTATGGGACCAAAAAAAAAGGAAAGAAACAGAAATCTCAGCATCGGGGACCTCAGAGCTTTGTAGGCAGCTGGATAAAGAGTGCCAACCAAGGCGTCCCCCAGGAGGGTGTCTGAGTCTGAGCAGGTTGTAAGGCTGCCTGATGACAACAGGGAGAAGGTAGTGAGTGTGTCTTTAAAAATCCTTCCGACTTGTCCCCTGCTGCTCTCACCTTCCAACCCTGGGCCCCACTGCCCTTACATTGCTTCTTGCTCTGTGTTCATCTAGATCTACTTCCGGGGATGTTTCCCCCAGGTCTTGTGTTCTCTGCCTCCCTCTGGCCATGACATCATATGCACGTATGTACGTATGTACGTCCATACGTAAATGGAATGTGATGGAATGTGTCAGTACCATGGTCTTCCCCAGCTGACCCTAATAGAGTGTGTTCCACATTGTAGATTGGTGAATTCATAATTTTGAACAATCATTTACTGATTTAAGACTGTCTTGTGCCGATAGAGGAAATCAAAGATACCCTGTGATGATAACACACAATTTGCATATAACACCTAGGTTCTGGCTGAGCGGACAAGGCTGTGAGATCCACTTAGCTCTTTCCAACACACAGGCATCTTCACGACTGCTCAAAGAATCCAGGCGCATTCTCACCTAGGGCCCTTGCACCTGCTGTTCCATCTCCCTGTATTGCTCTTCCCACAGATTTCCAAACAGTACCTTACCCCCATCTATTGAGGTTTTCACTCAAAGCACACCTTCTCAGTGAGGCTTTCTCTTGTTATTGGTTTAAAACTTTAATCTTCCAGGGCCATTGGGTGGCTCAGTCAGTTGAGTATCCTACTTTTGATTTTTAGCTCAGGTCATGATCTCACGGCTCATGGGATCGAGCCCCACGTCGGGCTCTGCACTAACAGAGCTGAGCTTGCTTGGGATTCTTTCTCTCCCTCTATCTCTCTGTCCTTCCCCTACTCTCTCTCTCCCAAATAAATAAACATTAAATAAAAGTTAAACAAAATTAAAAATTAACAAAAATAAAATCTTAACCTTTCTCGCCGCCAACCCTTCACATTCTGCTTCTCTTCTTAATTTATCAGTGTATTTTACTGATCTTTTTGGGTATTTTGGGTCTATTTCACCAATAAAAGCACTCTGTTTTGTTTTGCTCTATTCCCCAGTTTCATTCCCACCAACAATTCCTAGTATTCATTAGGTGCTAAATAGTTGTTAAATAAACTGTGAATAACAGCGTGCTGTTAGCTTCTGCTTTCTCCTCCATAGTGTGGATTTAATAACACTTGACCTGTCTGCATCACAAATTACTACTGATAATCAGATAAAATTATAGATGCCTGTATGAAAACTCTATAGTGCTTTTCCATGCTATTATGATTAATAGTAGCAGCCGCATCATTATCTTCAACATTATTATAACTTTGTAATCTCCCTGATGTCCTATGACATTTTTGGCTGTTCCTAGCTGACATAGCATGCTGTTTTAGAATAGACCTCTATCACATTATGAGATTGTCAGCAGCAAAAGCTAAACGGTGAAGGAGAGGAGGGAATGTGCACCAACTAGCAGTCCCTGAGAGACCCAGACTTCTGGGTCACCTTCTAGAACCAAGGCTGAGCCCCCAGAATGGCTTTCCAAAAGCAGCATGATTATTCTACTCTGCCCATCTACTCAGGGAGACGGGCCAGGAGGAACCAGCACGAGTCAGTTTGCAACCAACACCACAAACGGCATCCATAACCTAGCTAGTCGTTTTGTAAATACATCCTACTGGGCACACGCTGGCCCTAGTAAATCTAATGTCCCTACCAGATAATCCAACTCCAGGCACTGTCTTCATTGACTGAGGGTGAGAAATATTTATTTCATTCCCATATATAAGTTCAGACCCAAACAGGTGGCATATTGGCTATCTAAAGTTAGCCCTGCTTTCTCAAGGACTTAGAACTTCGTCACGGAATATTACTGGATTGATCACTCTGCCTCAATAATTAGGTCTTAATAAGCTGTTTACCCTTGATAAATAGGATTGTTGAAACCACCGTGCTTATTGTGGACTAATGAGGTTGAGGTGTCCAGTTTTCTAAGACGATCTTAGCACAACACAATTCTTTAAACGTATCCATTATCTGCCACTTAAAAACCCACCACAGTCACATCTTATTATAAACAGCATATCTTGCAAACCCACTTTCTAAAGCTTAAGGCATTACAACAACTCAGTAGGTCATTTTGCATTTTGTGCTATATATTTTATTTCAAAATTCACTTATCTGCATGTATCCGTGCACATCTAGGCATAGCCTGTTGTTGTTTTTTGCATTTTCTCTATGGCAATCACTGAGCTTGGCTTATTTTCCCCAAGATGAAGAGCACTTTACAAAAATAAATGTTTTCTGACAAATTCCATATTGCTAGATACATTCAAACGTGTGTTTAAAGTATAATAGGCATACTTAAAGGAAAATATAAGAGGTTAATCTTAAAAGAATGCTTAACAATTATATGACATAAAGGTCTCTTATTTACAAGGTATAACTTTTTCTAAGATAACAATCTTTCAGATTCCATGCCATATTCAACATAGGTTCAAGGAGATTTTGGCCTCATCCTTGAGTGTTGCTGCATAAAATTGGGGCTAAAAGTAGTATAAGCTATGGAAAGAACTTCCGATAAATTCTAGACCTTTTTAAGTTTATTATTTCTCATTGAAGATCTCATAAACACCATCAATCATGTAAAAGGTTTTTTGATTCAACATTTTTTTTATTGTTTATTTATTTTTGAGAAAGAGACAGAGCATGAGCAAGGGAGGGGCAGAGAGAGAGGAAGACACAGAATCTGAAGCAGGCTCCGGGCTCTGAGCTGTGAGCACAGTGCCTGACGCGGGGCTCGAACTCACAGACTGCGAGATCATGACCTGAGCCAAAGTCGGACGCTTAACCGATGGAGCCACCCAGGTGCCCCTGATTCAACGTTATTTAATAAATATCTAGTGTGCCCACTAGCTGGAGTTCTACCGGGTAAAGTGGTGGGAATAAAAACATTAATTGGACATTGTCTCTGTACACCAAGCTGCAGTCTAGACAGAGACTCACATAAATAGTTAACTACAGCATCTTGTTAATCTTGCTAAAATCTGGTTACATATGTTGAAAATGCCAGGGAGAAACAGATGAGAGTGATTAACGTTACCTAGATGAGGGCAAAAAAAAAGGCTTATCATAGGAGGAGGTATTTGGACTGGGTCTTAAAATATGAAAGGAAATTGACCAGACATTCAGGCCAGGTCATATATTACAAACAGAAGACACAGTAAGAGCAAAGAAATGGTGTGATAAAGGTGCATGGCTTATCAAAAGAATGGTTAGACTATGAACTATCTCATGTGCTGTACTGTGGAGTTGATGTATTCATGCCACGGAGATTCCAATTTATGCTACAGGACTGGGAAATGATTACTTGCACTCAAAATATTGATATTTTTGGCACCAATCCAGTGCCTTTCTTTTAAAACTTCTCTAACAGTTTCAGCTCCCCTAAACTCTCAATTGCTGTATCCCTCAGTGTCTGCTCCATAGTTCAACACAAAGTGCACACCGATTTGTATAGGCTGTTTCTTTCTCATTTATGTCATTCTTTGCCCCTATCAACCTCTTCCACACCTGAGTTTAAGCTTCCTGGAGGCCTGTCTAAGCCAAGCAACTAATTATGTGGGTCTTTATCACCTCTCCAAAGCTGAGGTTAGATGCCCCCTTGTTAAGGGCTCTCCACTAGAGCTGTGTCCCCAGCAGTCTCTGGTTCTTTGGGCTCTCAGGGGATCCTTAAGGAAAGCTGGAGAGTGGACACTCTCCCTCCTGCACCATCTTTTCTTCACCTTCACCGCCGTGGGGCTGCTGTTCACAGGGCTCAACTCTCCCTCAGGTGGCGTCTTCCACATACAGTCACCTTAAGCAGCCACCTTAAGCAGCCAACACATCATCTCCCATTTTCTCAGTGCTCGGTGTCTACCAATTAAGCACGTCAAAAAGGTTTGAAGGGCACTTAAAATCAGCGACTTCATTTTTGAAGAGAATGGCTGTCGTGGATAGTTGACAGAATTCCTGCATGTTAATCACAGAAGCATTGGAAATCACGCGGAAGCTAATTGTTTTTACCACTCCGTGTAGTTAAATTCTGGAACTGTTTTCGGGGGTCACGCGGTTAGTGTTTTTCAACACTGCTTCCTGAATCGGGATTCCAGAAGATCACTCCAGATTAGAAAGTGAGCCCTACTTCTGAAATGTACTAGGGACTATAGTGGTCACATTCTTCATAGAACAGTATGCTTTTGGGTTGTTGAAAACTCAAAGATAATAATTGTTTAAATGATGTTTTAAATTTTCTACTGCACCCTTTTGGGTGTTACCCAATAAACTCACAAGAGACTCTGACTCTAAGAAAGAAATAGAAGCTTTTAGGGAACCAGGATCATGTGTAAATCTGTCCACCTGTCTCATTAGCTCAAGACAGTCCCTGCTGTCCCAGAACAATTATAAATAGACCCACTTTTGCTTGCAAAAGTCTTCCAGTTTGGACAATAAATGATACGCTCATTCTGTCTGTATTTGACTCCTGGGCTGTAAGAGCCCATTCACTGTGTATTTGATACTTGAGGGAACATTGAGACACCCTTTTATTATAAAGACCAAGAGGAAAGGAAAACAAAGTCGCTTTCTAGGTGTTAAACTAATAAATCAACACAAACTAGTTGCTTATTTCAGAGGCTCACATATGTGCATTTAGAACAACTGCCTAGCTTAATCACGTATTTTAATACATCTATCAAAAAGAAGTATTAGCAGAAGTAAATGGTTAAGTTTTTTTTTAAAAAAGGTTCAGAAAAACCAATGTGGTCAGAGTATGCCTGGGTGAAAAAGATGCTAAATTAGAGGCACATGCACATCCTGCTAATAATAGAAAGGATGAACAGTCCTATAAGTCTTCTTCCTTAGTTTCTTCGAATTCTTTGCTCACCAGATGACATTCTGAGTCCTGATATCAGTTGTTTCAGTCTGATGATCAAAAGATGGGGAGAATTGCAACAAAGAAGCTGAGCCTTACTAGCTCTGCAGAGGAACACCTCTACTGTCACTCTTATTTTTAAAATTGCCACTTTAGTTTATACATCAGCCCATGTGGTGGAGGTTGGGACCAGTCTCAGTGAGGGTGACCAGTTACCACTGAGCCCAGCTTTGTGCCAGCACACCTGACTGGTGAACCTGAACCATTGGCAAGCCCATTTAAGTCAGTGGATCTCAAGCTTTGGGGAGCTCTGAAATCAGCTGGAGGACTCATTAAGATACAGAGCCCAGAGTTCCACCCCCAGTTCTTCTAATTCAGGTTGTCTGGCGTGGGGAATGTACAATTCTAATAAGCCCCCACACACTCCTGATGCTGGGCCATACTTTGATAACCACTCATCCAAATAATCCCACCTTTTGATACCTCTTGGCAGCTAGCTGATGGCCTCCCCAGAGCCTTGGTCTACCTTTCCTTCTATTTGGAACCCCAGTCATCAGCTTACCTGACTTCAAACCTGTCTTACAGAAAAAACAGTTCAAAATAGTGCGTCTAATCCATGCACATGGCTTACAAAGCCAATTGCGTCATCATTTGCCTGTACTTTGTAAGAATACACTAACCATGTGGGTAAGGAGACCTGTGGGAAATTCACAGAATTTCTTATATTCATTTCTTAATGTAAACCACAGGGGAATGGTTTTGACTTTAAAGCAAACCCTTCTTGTACACTCTATTTTAGAGGGCTGTGAGGTGATCTGGAGGGCTGTTTGGAGGTCTTTTACTCTCCAAATACACTCCTACACACACACACACACACACACACACACACACACACACACTGACGTAAATATGCACACATACACAGCCTACAAAATTCACATTCCAAAAGCACAAAAAATGATCAGAAAATGAAAATCACCATGTATCTCAAAAGGTTTGTATAACTCAAGGCATAGGCCAGCTCTGTGTTTCTCGCAGTTTGGATACCGTCGTCTGACATGGGCAGGAAGTAGCCAGCCTTCCTACTGCTCACTCCTGCCTGGGTGCCTGGGAAAGTGGCCTCTGAGTCGAGACAGTGAGGGAGTGGAGAATCAGCCCTAATGAAATCACGAGGGTCTGTTTCAGGAAGAGTCGTTCCAACTCACGTATAGAATCCTTGAATTAAAAACTGGATGAAGCAGTTAGGTACTTTAAATGTATTAGTTACAATTCTATGTGAGCAGAAGTATCAAGAGTGATATTGCCATCTCCAGTCACTAGCAAAGAAAGGAGAACAAACAAAGGAGACAATCATCAAGAGTAGAACTGGCCCCAAGTCCTGCTCATCTAATCCAAGTGATTAGAGCAAATCACTCTGAAAATGTCCAGAGTTGCCTGGGTGGCTCAGTCAGTTGAGCATCTGATTCTTTTTTTTTCTAATTTGTTTTATTCTAGAGTAAGAGAGAGAGAGAGAGAGAGAGAGAGAGAGAGAGAGAGAGAGAGAAAGCAGGAGAGAGGGGCAGAGAGAGAGAGAATCTTTTCTTTTTTAAGTTTGCTTATTTATTTTGAGAGAGAGTACAAGCAGGGAAGAGAATTTCAAGCAGGCTCCACACTGCCAGCGCGAAGCCCAAATCAGGGCTGCAACTCCAGAAACAGACTGTGTGATCATGACCTGGGCCGAAATCAAGAGTGGGACGCTCACCAACTGAGCCACCCAGACACCCATCCATGCTGAACATGGAGCCTGCTTAAGGTTCTCTCTCTCCCCCTCTGTCCCTTTCCCCCATTCACACACTCTCTCTCTCAAATAAAAAGAAAAATTAATAAATAAATTAACTAAAATGTCCAAAAATTTTTTAAATTTAAATTTAAACCCAGTAAAATGCAGTTTGACATTTTACTTAACTTTTAGGTCTTCTGACCTAATCTTGACCTAAAGCTTTTTGGACTATTTGAAAATAACAATTTATGGCCTGAAGATAGACTTATCATTTAACTATTATATTCTGTTATATTCTACAAGTAAAGCAAATTAACATGTATACATTAGCAAAGAACAATTGTCACTTGGATTCTCAGCTGAAATTGTTATTGTATTCAAATACATTTTTTAAAACCTGGAATTTGACTGGTTCTCCAATATACCTAGCCCAGTAGGTTTAATGGTTTCAAATCATTGTTCCCTTTGAGAAGTCTTTGAAAGCCAGACACCCTCTCCCTAGAAAAATAAATGTGGCCACACAGACAGAGAAGGTTGAAGATGCATCAGAGTGTCCTTTGATGCCCTAAAACCCACTGATGAGTCCCCAGTTGAGGGTCCCACCTAGGATTACAAGGAGGCTGAACTTGAATTTAGATGTCCTGTTTTGACTCCTTTCTCATCACAGCACCAGCACCAACCAGGTATCTGACCCAGCCAACACATACCTCCTCATCAGTTACATGGAGGAGCTGGTCCAGAGGACTGTTTTGGTCCCTCAAGTTCAAATATGTGATCATCAGCTATCTGTGATGAATCTGAAAGGCTGGTTCTTTTCTTTTTATTTGTTTCTTCTTTCCCACAGCTGTTTCTGGAGTTTTGGACCCATATCCCTTTGACTCTCCCTAACCCCTTTCTTTCATTAATTTCGAGAAGTTCTTCTTTCTATCATTCCCTCCACCGCTTTCTTCTGTCTATGTAAGACCTAACTTGTGATATAGAGCATTTTAAAGGAAGAAAGGACAACCCACCTCCCCAGAGGCTGCACTGGACCTGATGTAGGTCAGGTTGGTTGGGGACTTTCTTGCCTCAAACTTCAATAAAAGAAGATGGGTGGAGAGCTAACTGCATTGAACAGAAGTTAGTTTATGTTAACTGAAGAGTCTACAGACCACGTCACTTATATTCTATGAAGCTTTCCTATTACACTAGGATTTTTAAAATACATATTTTAATGTTTCTTCTTAAGGAACAATTAAAAAAGGATTTTGATAGAGAAAGCTAATCATACAGTAGAAAAGATAAAAGAAACAGTGGCAAAGCAGTGACAGGGACATATTGGGACACTGAGGGGGTGGGGGAGAGTGCACCTTAGAGTAGCCTTATCCTTAACAGTACTTTTCAAGAATGTTCTAAAGCCTCTTCAAAAGCATGAAGCTATTTACTTCCTTCGTGGGCCCCTGCATTTTGCTGATGCTTCTGCTATTAATATTTATTTATTTATTTATGTGTTTGTTCATTTATTTATTTATTTTGAGAGAGAGAGAGAGAGAGAGAGAGAGAGAGAGAAGGGAAGGGGCAGAGAGAGAGGGAGAGAGAGAATTCCAAGAATTCTGACAGCACAGAGCCTGACACAGGGCTCGAACCCACAAACCATGAGATCATGACCTGAGCCGAAATCAAGAGTTGGATGCTCAACAGACTGAGTCACCCAGGCTCCCCTCTGCTTTAAATCTTAGTACACTGTTTGCAGCTATTAGTTTTTCCTTCTTTCTCTACCAAGGAAGGGTGAATTCCTCCAGACTTTCCACATTCCCCTTTTAATTCCAAGAATGTGTACTTAAGAGATGCTCTAATATTACCGGTAATATTTACTATAATATCCCTATAATTATTACTGGTCAAGTCATAAAAGGAAAGGAGAAATAGCTCAATAAACTTTTCTCCAGTGATCCTTTGTCTGCTGTATTCACTGACAAATAACAAAAGCCTAGAACAGTGCTTGGCACGTGGTAGTCTGTTTTCAAGTAGATTAGTAATAAATATAGTAATTCATATATATTTGAATGAATATACATAATAGAGAACATTTGGAAAGGTACTCAAAGACTAATAAAAATGAATATATAATTAAGAAAGTTTGTGACCAAATTCAGTGCACATGGAGAATATCACATTGAAAACATGTTAATGAGTAATTATGATCCATTACAGACTAGGCCCTGAAAAGTGATAGCTTGTGCCTTCTGAGTAAATCTCTGAGGATTCTTGCAAAAAGCCAAGGGAGCTAGATGATGAAGTCAGTGTCTGAGAATCTGGAAGAAGCATATCAAATTTTAACAGTATAATCTAGTTAAGATAAACAAATCTCCTATAGTTATTATAATTATTCTCATGAGTAGTAGATGTATATTTAATTACTGAGAAATTCACTAGAGGTACTAATGATCAATATTGGAAAAACCATTAGTCCAATGATAATTTCTCCCATAACACTTAAATCCAATCTGTGTGGTCATGTAGTTAAAACATAACAAATGTCTTCTAAGTCAGCACTTCTTCGCACTTTCATCCAAAGCCATTATTCTTGATGAGACAGAACAATCAAAAGCAGAATGGCCATTGCCTGTTCTGTATGCCATTAGCATTACCTGAAATTTCAGTAATGGGAAAAAGATGCTTATAGTCCTCATCAACTTACTATGTTGCAATCTTCTGTCATGACCACTCATATTTACATCTATAGGGATGAAACAAAGCTATCAGATTGACATGTAAGAGTTTGTTTTTTTTAAATCCATTCCCTTTTGCACCTGATATATTCAAACTTTTTGTTTGCAATTTGAAAATTAAACTCTATATGATGTATTTAATAGAGCTTAGAAGTTGGTTATGTTTGAATTCAAATCATTATCATTACTGTTAATAAAATAATCAAAGAAAAGAATGTCCTATTTGGGAACTATGGGTCAAATGTCAGCCTGTTGTTGCTTATAGGAATTATTTGGTATACAGATTTTAAAAACATTCTTCCAAAATATTCTGTTCATGGATGAAAACATTCAGAATATTGAAACTTCTAATTTTATCTGAGGACTATTATCCAATGCCCATTGAGACTATTACTATAACATCTAAATATTTGGCATTCTCAGTGTTTGCTGTTGCAATGCTAAGTAGGATTACATTTTCCTGTGTCATTGGTTCATTTAAAATGGTAAGTAGCAGAAATGAAAGAATTGCCAGGAAGTAAAAGAGAGAAAGTATCTTCCAGAAAGGACACATCTATACTAGAAACTATCATGGGGAAGTATGTGCCACAATTCTACTACTGTTTCACACGTGTAGTTTACTTGAAGGTTTTCTAATAAGTGTTTGAATGTGTGACTTTCAAAAGAAGCAGACTTACTGGATGAAAGAGAGTTGACAGAAACCAAGTGTTTCTAAGAGAGCACATGGTCTTAATCAAGAAAGGACCAGCAGAAATTAAACAGGACAGCTGATAAAAGACAGAAGATCATTCAGCTATATAGATTTAAAAAGAAAACATGCTATATTCAAACCTGCTATAAATTTATCTTGAGAATATATTTATTTTATAACTGCACTCAGTATCTGAAACATACTCTCAGTGATTCTGCTCATTACTCCCAAACCTCTGTAAGTGGAACTTAATTAATATCATAAGCAACTTAGAAAAAAGAGTTCATAAGAGTCCAGCTGTTCCTTAAATGGCAGAAAACAAATGTAGAAAATTATTACAGAAAACATTTGCCTTTGAGGGAATTAAGAACCTAACACTGAAGACTTCCCCCAACTCAAACAACTTATTTTAGAAAATCAGCAATTGTATTCAATTTATATTTATATTTTATACATATATTTATAGTATTCAATTATATTGAATATATATAATATATACATATATAATATATACAAACTTATATGTTATATACATATTATAATATATATAAACTTATATGTTATATATATATTATAATATATATACATATATATATGTGTGTGTGTGTGCGTATTTGATTTTACTTGATTTTATAAGCTTAATCCTGGAATATTGGAACATAAATACTTAAGGTAGGGAGATCAAGATGATTCCTGGCCTCTAATTTGCCCATCTGGCAATGGAGAGAACTAGTCCAGTGGAAATGGTCACTTAACTTTTAATTGCTTATGTACTAGGTAAGGATCATTCATTCATTCATTCATTCATTCTACAGATATACATTAATGTTCTTGAACTGAACCAAGCTAGTTTGGCTGCTCTGTGATTGTCAGGTTCTTTGGTAGCTACCAAAAGCTAAAAGTTGTGGAGGTTCATTAGACCTTTCCCATACCCTAGCCCCTTGGTGGTTACGGTCAAAGCCAGCAGCAGACCAGCTTCTGACCAACTGCACTTATTAGCAGACAGGAATACATACATCACACAGCCTGTCCTTATAAGCCAGGGGTAGTCCTTCTTTCTGTTCTCAGGAGATTCCAGCAGTTTCTTGCATGACTGGCTCACTTCAAGTATACAGAGCACAATTTTGACTGCAGGATTATCCAGCCCTCCGTGGGGTCAGGCAACAGAGGCGCTCATGAAGTGGCAACTGTGGATTCTGCAGATGAGCAGACATGCAGTGGAAAGAAGTGAGGCTCTAGGACCTGGTCTCTTCGGACAGTTGTGTTCATCCAGGCTGCTGGTGGCTCACCAGCAGCATATTCTGAATACTCATTTCACCAGCAACAAAATTACTTAGAAAACCCATCTATGCTACTGAACCAACTCTCTGGTGTGGATTTCAGTAATGATGTTTGATGTACGGAAGAAACTACCTCTGGATGTTGGTTCCCAATGAGGGTACTTCAAATACTAACTACTGTCTCTAGTTTGTAGATAAAAGATGAAAATTAATGTGTACATATACACTGCACCGTTTTTTAATTAAAGTACTAGATAAATATTAGACTCCGCCTAGATGGCAGGGACAGCACTGGGTCCTGTCTGTACATGATGAGCGAAACAAGAAAGTAAACACTCAAGTTAATATAAAATTGAATTTTTATAAGACTAATTAGGATGGCTGATGATCTCTGAGGCACTGAAGGGGGATGATCGTTGACGTAAAGGAACAAGAATTGATGAAGGCCAAGTAGCCACTTTCATTGGCTAGTGAGTTTCCTTCTTATGTTTCTCTTACTTTGGATGTTTGGGACAGGAGGTGGGCAGGTGATACCACACATCAAGCTCTTGTGGATCTGGATAAATTATAATAAGTGCAGACAAGTCCCAAAATGTGTGCTACTCAGAACTTTCCTCAACATTCCTTTGATCATGCTCTTTCTTTTTTGAAAAAAGTGTGTATTTTTGAGAGAAGCTGCAAGCAGGAAAAGGGCAGAGACAAGGGAAGCAGAGGTTCCAAAACGTGCTGTGTGCTGACGGCGGCAAGACTGATGTGAGGTTCAAACTCACAAACCACGAGATCATGACCTGAGCCGAAATTGGATGCTTAACCAACTGAGGTGTGTGCCCCCGATCATGCTTTGTCTATCTAAAGTGTCTTTAGAACTTTGACCTTTAGGGACACCTGGGTGGCTCGGTTGGTTGAGCATCCAACTCTTGGTTTTGGCTCAGGTCATGATCTCAGGGTTCGTGGGTTCAAGCCCCACATCGGGCTCTGTGCTGACCGCACGGAGCCCGCTTGGGATTCTGCCTCCCTCTCCCTCTCTGCCCCTCCCCTGCTCTGGTCTCTATCTCTCTCTCTCTCAAAAATAAACAAACAAACATTAAAAAAACTTTTTTTAAGGATTTTGAGCTCAAGGTTTAGCCAACATTCTTGGCTCAGCCTCAGTGTTCTCTTGATTAAAGGTTTAAGACTGAACTCATAAAGGGCTTTATATTTTGCTTTTAGAGTTTTGTGTGTGTGTGTGTGTGTGTTTTAAGAAGGCAAAATCTCTTACTCAGCTTCACTTTGAAGGCTAAACTCGGGATTGGGCATGAACACGTTGTTCACTTACACAAATATGCTTCCAGCCAGAAAAGCATTTTTCTTTTTTTCAGTGATCAGATTCTTTGATTTAGGCAAAATAACAATTACCAGTTGTGGATTAGCGTGCATTGTTTCCACGTTTGTTATGTCTCTCAAAGGAGTGCCTACGTAAGGAGAGAAAAAGTGTTTTCGGCTCCCCCCTACTTCTTGCTTGTGTTGTCATTTTCCAGCACTTGCCATCCTTTCCCTCCTCCTCCCCTTCGTCTTGGCAGGGGCTCAGAAGTGTTGCTTGTAATACCCTCAGCCAGCCGGTGGCTACAGACATGAAGGGGGAGGAAGAGGGTTAAGGGTAGGACTGAGGGTGAAACCAAACACATATGTGGCCTGGTTTCTCTTTAATCTCCTTCCTTACTCCCACCTGCTGAAGAAGTCTGCCACCCTTCAGGGAGGCCACAATACCCACCGATGCCCTTCTCTGCCTTATCGTTATTTATCTCACCACCTCTTCCCAGATGCAATCTCCTTTCACACCAACAAAAGAAATGTTGTCAACTGTTCTGTTTCCTTTTATTTGCTGGGCTGACTTCCTTCTTTGGGATTATCCTTTTCGTACTGAAAAAAAAGAACGTTTGGACCTTCTATGGATGGTTTTAAAAACTTGGAGGCGGATGGCAAGAACACCCTTATGTCTCCCGTGAGGAGGGGCCGACTCTGTGATTTTAACTCAACAGATAACATGAGAACGTATCTGTTAGAAACTGTTGCCTGCCTCCCTCCAATTCCCTGTACCCTGGTCCGTTGTGTTTCCCCCATAGCACTTCTCGCCTCCTACCGGTCTATATCCACTTATTTATTCCCTGTTTTGAGTGTCCATTCTCTCTCACTGCTGCCAGCATGTAAGCTTCACAAGAGGAAGGATCTAAAACACTGCCTGGCATAGAGTAGGTGCTCAGGCAATATGTTCTCAAGTGAAGTGAAGAACACTCATTCCTGGGTTGAGTGTGAAGGACTATCTCTGTTGTTCATGTCATTTACATTACATTAGGCCATTAAAGACCCCAGTAATCATAGTAACCTCTCAGTAACCCCCATACCCTAAAAGGATGATGATATCTGTACTTTAATAGGTCGCCTCACCACAGACACCCCATGTTTGAACTTCCAGTAGAACTTAAAAGCCAACAAGAAGGAAGAGTACAAAACCAAACCTCAAGGTGCATCTGCAGACTATCTTTGATAATTAAGGCCTTAGATGTCATCACTCAACCAGGTGTCATCCTGCACTAATATTAAAGACTAATATTTAAGAGTAATAATATAGTCAAGTGTCTTCCTGAGAGTGTATTAATATCATAGAAACTTTTCTTTTAATTTGGCAAACTTTCCGAATAAAATGAATAAGTAATTTCCTTTTTGCAAAGAGCTATTGAAAGTAATTGTACATTCCACACTTACAGAGTATTTTTTTTCCATCTTGTAAAAGGATAATTTGCTAAACTTGATTAAAAATCAGACATTGAACTAGATCTATCTGAGATTGTCGAATATACTATTGAGTGACTTTAATCAAATTCAGCATTATTATCTTTTTATTTGCTTTTACGCTGCCTGCAGGTACAATAAAGTGAAAATCTGTAAGCAATGGAGCATATTTATAATACTAGTCAGAATGCCAGGTGGGTTGTAAAATAAATGTAATTGTTTTCAAAGATTGAACCAGATTAGCATGGATTAACACATTCATTTTGAAATCCATGGCAGGAAGTATTCTCAGCATGCCTTCAAACAACCCTTGTTACTCTGTTTCTATCCTATCTTAATACTATAAAATCACTACCCCATAAAACAGGGAGGATTTTAACTTCGTTCATTTTCATATGAAAGAAACACAATTTATTAAACAAGACAAGAAAGCAGTTGTCTGCCATACTGTAGGCCAGATTTGCACTCTGGCTTTCAGCAGATGAACAACGGCAACAGACATGGCAGCCAGAATTGTGATTGCAATAAATATTCATAACTGTGCCCGCCCAAGGAGCAATGGGAGGGTGCCTATGTTTGCAGCACATGGCTAGCAGAGGATGAACCAGGGTTCGACGGTCCAACACACACCGGCTCAGAAGCCCTAGGCAAAGCCATGCTGAAATCTCTCATCCAGGAGGAGTGACATTACTGGGTGATTTTGCAGTGTCCTTGACTCATGTGAGGTGAAATCTTTCAGATATGCCCTGCCGATGCCATTAGCCCTCCTCTCTCACCTTAAAATAAACCTCCTTGAGAAACTGTGTTGTCAGTGTGTGACATCCAGCAGGGGAGATCAGCCCTGGGGGCGGTGGGGAGGGTGGGGTGGAGGGGGAAGCGGCTTCTGATGCAGTTCAGGACCCAAGGCTGACTGCAAGAAACCTGCCCAATTTTAAGAGCAATCAGTCCTTGGTGAATTATACTCATTGAAGCTTAAAAACAGTGTGTGTTTTATAGAGTCTCTGGACAGGCAGGATGCTGGCAGATCTTGATTCTTTTACTCTAGCCATTAGTATCCCTTCATTCTACATTGAAAGACAAAAATCATTCCTGTATTTACTGCAGGGATCTTGTCTACTGAGCAGTGTTAGAAATGTCATACAAGAAATGTCAATCGGATTTCCTGAGCAACTGGTCAGTCTTCTGAGCTAATCATCTTTCTTGTTGTGTTTTGTTTTGTTTTGGGCACTAGGAAACTTGGAGTGGCAAAATTTGTGTCCCAGATTTAGCAACTATGTGACGTCTTCCCATTGAATTTCTATGTACTGTTTCTCCTGTGTTTTTCTCCATATATCTCATCATTCTCCACTTGGCTTGATTGTTTTTAGTCTTACTTTACTTATTTTATGTAGTTGTGAAAATAAGGCTAAGTCCTTTATGGAAGGAATGCATTGTCTGACATATGCACACCTGTACTGACTAATAAAATGGCCAATTGTATGAAGACATGGATACAATTATGCATCATTAAGCTGAGGTTATTCAAACCTGTCTGTAGTTCAGTCAGGATCATGGATATTCTAACATCACCAGTGTAGTTCCTATAGATATACATGGATACAAACCATTTCTGAAATAATTAACCTGATAGATCCCCTATAGTTATTGACTAATATCTAAATAATTTACTGGGGTGAAATACTACCATTTTTTTTCTTTAATTTATTATTATTTTTTTTAATTTACATCCAAGTTAGTTAACATATAGTGCAACAATGATTTCAGGAGTAGATTCCTTAATGCCTCTTACCCATTTAGCCCATCCCCCCTCCCACATCCCCTCCAGTAACCCTCTGTTTGTTCTCCATGTTTAAGAGTCTCTTATGTTTTTGTCCCCCTCCCTGTTTTTATATTATTTTTGCTTCCCTTCCCTATGTTCATCCGTTTTGTATCTTAAAGTCTTCATATGAGTGAAGTCATATGGTGTTTGTCTTTCTCTGACTAATTTTGCTTAGCATAATACCCTCTATTCCATCCACGTAGTTGTGAATGGCAAGATTTCATTCTGTTTGATTGCCGAGTATACTCCATTGTGTGTGTGTGTGTGTGTGTGTGTGTGTGTGTGTGTGTGTGTATACCACATCTTCTTTATCCATTCATCCATCGATGGACATTTGGGCTCTTTCCATACTTTGGCTATTGTTGATAGTGCTGCTATAAACATTGGGGTGCATGTACCCCTTTAAAACAGCATACCTGTATCCCTTGAAATACTTAGTAGTGCAATTCCTGGGTTGTAAGGTAGTTCTAGTTTTAATTTTTTGAGGAATCTCCATACTGTTTCCCAGAGTGGCTACACCAGTTTGCATTCCCACCAGCAGTGCAAAAGAGCTCCTCCTTCTCTGCATCCTCGCCAATATCTATTGTTGCCTGAGTTGTTAATGTTAGCCATTCTGACAGGTGTGAGGTGGTATCTCAGTGTGGTTTTGATTTGTATTTCCCTGATGATGAGTGATGTTGAGCATTTTTTCATGTGTCACTTAGCCATCTGGATGTCTTCTTTGGAGAAGTGTCTATTCATGTCTTTTGCCCATTTCTTCACTGGATGATTTGTTCTTTGGGTGTTCAGTTTGTTAAGTTCTTTATAGATTTTGGATACTAATCCTTTATCTGATATGTCATTTGCAAATATCTACTCCCATTCTGTTGCTTACCTTTTAGTTCTGCTGATTGTTTCCTTTGCTGTGCAGAAGCTTTTTATTTTGATGAGGTCCCAGTAGTTCATTTTTGCTTTTGTTTCTCTTGCCTCCAGAGATGTGTTGAGTAAGAAGTTGCTGCAGCCAAGATCAAAGAGGTTTTTGCATGCTTTGTCCTCGAGGATTTTGATGGCTTCCTGTCTTACATTGAGGTCTTTCATCCATTTTGAGTTTATTTTTGTGTATGGTGTAATAAAGTGGTCCAGATTCATTCTTCTGTATGTCACTCTCCAGTTTTCCCAGCACCACTTGCTGAAGACACTGTATTTATTCTATTGGATATTCTTTCCTGCTTTGTCAAAGATTAGTTGGCCATATGTTTGTGGGTCCATTTCTGGGTTCTCTATTCTGTTCCATTGATCTGAGTGTCTGTTCTTGGGCCAGTACCGTACTGTCTCGTGCCAGTACCATACTGCCTTGATGATTTGTAATACAGCTTGAAGTCTGGAATAATACCATTTTCACAAGAGAAATGGAATAATGTCATAGGATGTTTTCTCCTGGCTCTCGGTGAATTCTGGATGCTGTACCTGTGATCGTGTATCATTTCTCCCATGCATCTGATTGCTGCGTGAGGTTTGACGCATTGCTGTCAGACTCATTTGTTTTCAATGATGTCATTGATTGTTCCCGTGATGAAAACTTAGAAAGTCTTAACTTTTAGACCTTCATTGGCTCTTCCGCTTCCTAGAACAATCATGAAGGAAGTCTCTTCAAGAATGAAATAATTTTTCCAGCGGCCATGAACAACTCACATGATCAGCAAATGTAAAACATGCTTGACTCTGAGGAAGTAGATTTTGCAGCACGCGGGCTCTGCTTTGGAATCCCTTTGTGATCTAGAGAGTTTTTCAACAAATCATTTGGATGTTGTTGCAAGGGGAGCGCTGTTATGTTTTTCCATGCAATTGTGCTTAGCCATGCTGTAGAATGCTAGGGGATGAAAACAACAGATTCTATTTCCTGAGACTCCAAAAGTAGGAATTTTTAAAATCATGGCTGTGAAATATTATTCTCGGACCAAATCACCTTGTTTGTGCTTTGATCTGCACTTGTTTGTCTACGTTGGTTTTTTACAGTGTCGTCATCACGTGTCTATGAAGTAACAACTACAGAAAGAAAAAACAGGATCAGGTTGTCCTTTCTCAAAGGACAGCTCATATTTTCATGCTCATATTTTCATGCTAAGAGAACAGATACTTCCATCAGAAAGACACATTATTCAGAACTACAAGGAAAGAGAGGTGTCTCTGACATTGTTTTCTCTGGAGTCGTTAACCACAGTTAAGCAAAATATGGATGAAAGCATTCTCAAATTTCAGCATTTTATCCCCAGTTCGTTTATATCATTGTCTCATTTGCCTTTAATTCCTGCAAGAAAAGATGCTTCCACCAATTTCCTTGGAGTTCTCGTGGTTGGAAAAATGTTCTTGACAGAGTAACAACATGTGCAATGGAGAGCCGAGGACTTTGGTTGAATAATGCCTGTCATTGAACTTGTGTTCCATCTTGGCTCACTTGATAGAGAGTGAGTCGTCAGGGGTATGTAAATGGTAATCAGGGGACCTGGTCTGAACTTCAGCTTTGACTCCTACTGTGCTACCTCAGCCAAATAATTTAGCTACTCTGGACCACTTTTATTTCATATGCTAATGAGGGGATTGTACTAAATTATCTCTAAAGCATTTTCTGAGCTCAAACTGGCTACTGTATTCACATTTCATCTATGAAACACATACTTACCTTGTTTGTTTGGCCACTTAGAAAAAAACATTACAAATAGTATGCTTTGTTTCTTTCTTTTTTTTTAAATTTAATTTACTTATTTACCACTATCAGTACTTTTCCCTCTCATTCCTGTCCTAACACACCTGAGAAAGAGGATACCCTCCCATCAGAGACATTGGCCCACTTGCTCCACAATGGGTACAGCCTGCAAACGGGTCCAGGGAAGCATCAGAATTTTGGATGGAGGAAGGGAGTGTATATTGAGGAAGTCCATCTTCTGATTCAGCTCATTAATATCACTGAACTGTGTGGCCCATTATGAGTAAAAGGGAAACGTGTCTTTTGCGAGGATCAGGTCTACTCTTGAATTTCCAAAGTGGCCCCACTCAAGTTTATTTCAAAGCCACTAAAGCACCATTCTCAAAGCCTGCCTTCCTCCCCAGAGCCTTCTGATGCAGCCGTGTTTTGCTTATATTGTTCAAAACCCATGCTGAGCACTGGGTTAAAACCCTGAGCTCTAGGCGTTTGAAAGCTCCCCTTTTTAGCATGCACATTGCAGTTCTTACCCCACTCCTACCTGAATGTCTGCTACGAACTGAGTTGCACGACTAGTTCAGATAGACACTATCATAACTTATTTATCATTCCCTAAATGTCCCAGTGCTCCTGGTATCTTCAGATGTTCACATTCTGCTAAGTCCGTTCCCAAATAAATCTTTACAAGATTTACTTGTATGATTTACTCCTCATTTACCTTGTGATATTTAAGCATGGTTCTGAGACGTCACAAAAATGGGATCAGGGAATTTTTACATCTTCACAGACACCTAAGTAAATGTGGATTAGGTGATTCTAATCTTTAGAAATATGACAACATTTGATCTTTGTGCCTATTTTTTTGTGATGTGTCACCTCAACAATAAGTTTTCACATGGCTTTGAAAATGATACACTAATAAAACACAAGACATATAGCTCACCCATGAATCTTTCTTCTGCCAATCTGCAATGGAAAAGGAGTAAGTGTTAGTTTTACAATAAAGAAACCAAGGCAGTATGATCAGTCTAGTTTATTAAATCAGAGGGAAATCGATTTAAAAAATGAACCCCAGCTTCTCAGTGCTCCATCTATGATGAGGGCATGCCTTAGAAAACTGAGATGAAATCCATGATCAGAGTTAACTGACCAAAGCACTCGTTTGCAAAATTTGATGGGAAATCTTGCATGGCATCCTTGTGTCAGCTGTAAAGAATAGCTTGAATGTCATTATTACATGTGACAGAAATTATGAGCAATTAAATGCATTTCGTGCAACAAACAGCACTAAATAGTGCTGTAATTTTGCTGTTCTTTTATTTTCTGACACCGCTGTATAACGCCTTAGCATTCCTATTTATTATAGGCAGAAGCTCTGAATTTTGACCACTTGGCAAAGGTTAGCACTTCTCATGTCTTAAGAAACCTAAGTTATGGTCCTGGTTCTAATGCTGACTAGTCTTGTGGCTTTAGGCAAATGACCTAACCTTATTACATCCCACCATCTCTCTGTACAGGTTAAGTAGTGATATCCTATTTTGGGATCCTGTTAATTTGTTCATTCAGTATCTATTGAGTGTCTACTGTAAGACGGCCACTGCTCGCAGTAAAAGGAGCTAGGCTGAGCAAGCTTTGATTTTCCCAGATGCCTTGAATCACTCACTAAAGTAACATTGACATTTTGATGAATCAGCAAAGGGTTAAGCAATGCTGAGTGCTTGAGATATTTTATTAGGTTTTTTGGGAAGCATAACTCCTTGTTATTTCTTCACCTTTGTTATTTGCTTTTAATCTTATTCCCTACACATGATCAAGTCTGGTTTCTCGGACGGTGCTCAGTGAATTATAATAGACAGTATAAATTAATTTTGTGAATAAAATTTTATGAGACACTATATCAAATACTTCAGTAAAATCAAGATATATTATTACACCCATTGTAGATATTCATGGTCTAATCTTGTAATTATATTTTTAAATTGGATTTGTACAGCCTTATTATCCAATTATTCACCCCATGCTATTCATAGGTACATAAATGTTTATAGCTGTGTTCCTTAATGTTGGTTCATTGTATTTACTAGAAAGAATAATAGCAGAGGTAATTTCCATGATTGTTCTATTTTCTCTATTGTCAACATATAATTTGTGTATACTTTTTCAATGCTCTGATTTTTTAGATAACAAAAATTAATAGGGCAATATAACATACAGTTGACCCTTAAACAACATAAGGGGCACCAACCACCCCAACCCCGTGCCATTGAAAATCCATATATAACTTTTTGCTCCCCCCAGACTTAACTGTGAATAGCCTACTGTTGACCGAAAGCCTTCCTGATAACACAAAGTCAGTTACCACTTATTTTGTATGTTATACGTAGTATATACTACATTCTTAAAATAAAATGAGCAAGAGGGGGAAAAAATGCTGTTAAGAAAATCATAAGGAAGAGAAAATACATTTACGGTACCATACTGTGTTTATTGGGTGGGCGGGGGGAATCCACATATAAGTGGATAAGTGGTTTCATGTAGTTCAAACCCCTGTCCAAAGGTCAACTGTGCTCTTTCCCCCCGCCCCCAGTACATAAGTTTCTGGCTGCCAGTAAGCAGTCATTTGGGGCTGAAGTACCTTTAGCATGCAACTTTTAATATAAAGAACGTTTTTAAGTGTAACTCATCTAAAGATGATTTTGTCTTCCCTGAGCCAGTTCTGTGAGCTTGTAGGAAATTGTGAAGGCCAGTGAAGCAGACTGAGGTGCATATAACCAAGTCAGTATTCACTCATAAAGATCTTTCGAGTGTCTACCATATGTCTTGCACTGTAGGCTCTGAGATGTACTCAGAGATGAATGTGACAGGTTCTGCAAGGAACTCACGGTTTTATTTAACTGCTGACCACTTTTCCTTTATAACGTGGGTATAAAAGCTAAACACCTAGATAAAAATATTAATTTTCTTTCTAGAAAAGGTATCTGGGATAGTTGAGTGATACCTTTTAGTCAGTTCCAGCTAGCATCCTTGTATGGAATACAACTTTGATAGTTTCAATATTTTCAGGCTGTTTGTTTGGGGACATGTTGGTGATCATCAAAACATTAATTCCACTGGTTTTCTACACTTTCAAAATAACTCGAACCGTAATGTGAATTAAGGTGTAAGCTCTTCTAGATTGTAAGCTAGACCACCAGACTTTCCTTGTAACAAGTGTATACTGCACAACTGACAAATTCCTCTTGATTGAAAAACTATTCTCCTACTCAAGTTCCTAAGTTACCAAGGACTGGGTTAAGATATCGGGATGAATGTGTAATATATGATAGCTGATTATATATTAAATTAGAACCTGGAGAGCATTTGTAATAAAGTAATAAAATTGGGAGTTAGAATTTTACTTTACTACTGAGGAAAAGGAGATCTTTTGAAGCAAAGATATTTGCCCAAGATCCATGAAAAAAATGAACACTGAATCTACATCCCCCCTTCCCACATGATACTCTTTTTAACATGCCTTATTCTACTGCCAAAACTGTGAAGGGTCATGAAACAGATATATTTCTCTATCTGTATCTGTGTCTATACCATCATATATTGTGTACATGTTTACTGTCTATATATTCTCATAATCCTTTAAAATGAAGCAGATAACCTGTTGGTGGCTGAAAAATGGGAGATGACAGTATGCTTGTGTGTTGGCAACAGTAGATATGAATCAGTACCACCTTAATGGTCACAAGGATGGAAACAGAGCACACACGATCCTCTGATTTTGCAGTCGCACCCAAAGATGGGGATTATACATGGATACAGGTAAATGTAGGGAACAAAGATGATCTAACTAAACCTCAGATACGCCACTGTGTTCAGTTTCATGGAAGAAAAATAAGTATTTGTGTATTCCTCAGTCACAGATGCTTCCCAAACCACTTTTAGAAGATATACATTGAAAAGCAAAATTGACTAAGATCTAATCATTTTAAAAAGCTCCTGTATCTCTAAATACAAACAAAACTCAGATTATACAGTTTTTATCTTTCATCTTTCTTTTTTACCAATGGATGTATTTTATCAGATGCGAGGTGTAATAATTAAAATATTAATTGTAACTAATAATTTAAAAGAATAATCGTCCTTCTTTTTCCTTGACAAAGGATCTGGAAACTATGCCACATGACATTCTAGTAAAGCATTTATTAATTTTTTAATGTTTATTTATTTATTTTGAGACAGCGCTAGCAGGGAAGGGGCAGAAAGAGAGGGTGAAAGAGAATCCCAAGCAGGCTCCATGCTGTCAGCACAGGCTTAACCGACTGAGCCACCCAGATGCCCCGTCATTTAAACATGTTTTAGCAAAGAGAAACCTAGAAGGATTTCCCCTAGAAGGAGAATCTATGAGATTCTCAGTGTTGAATATTTACGGTCAGTCTTTTTTAATGGAACTCTATTCACTCTGTGAAGACATTACAGAAAGATGTATTCTGAATTAACATAAGGAACAAATTTCTAACCATTCTAAAAGCTGGTTGTCTGAAAGTGATATGGGTACTAATGAGACTGGGGTTCTGCCCCCAAAAGTTTCAAACAGAGATTACACCTTTTCTGGATGATTCTGCAGCAATTGTTTGAACCAGATGACCTCTAGTCCCTTTCAACAGTGAATGTGTAACAGTCCTAAGACATTGTTTGTTAATTATGCCAATTGGGAGTACAAAGGAAGTCTAAAAACAGAGATGGTTTCATTGATCCAATAGAATGGTTATGGCTGCCTGGAATTCTGTGTTGAGTAGGAGCCTGAGGTCACCTCGGGGCTCTCTATGAATGAGCACTGTGATGAATTAATGGTGCTTCATGGGGAAAGGAGTGAAGAAATGATTTCTTTCTGGTGCACATGTTAGGCATGTGCCATCTTGACTTTAAAAGGCGATCTGTCTTTTGTGCATTTTCTACCATTTGATATTCATTATATTCACCCTTTGTTCTTCATGCACCTGAACATATTTGGTTAACTCAGCTTTGAAATTTCAATGATGAATAGTCTCCCATGTAGAGAATTTTTTAAATTAACTGAAAATTATACATTTATAAGTTGGAATAAAGCATGTGGTGTATGTTATCATCCCTTTTCTGATGACTTATGATTTGATTAAAGATTTTAATGAACAATCAGAAGATTTAGCTAATATAAAATTTTATCCAAATTGGTCATTTAAATTATTGAAAATCTATCTGGCTTCATGTTTTGGGAAGCTTTGTGCCTGACTTCCACATGCCCTTTGTTCTTTTTAAAGTTTGCCTGACTTAAAGGAAATTATTCAGTGCAGAGCTCAATTACAAATGTGCTCTGACAATCAGGAA
Organism: Felis catus; assembly: GCF_018350175.1. Classification (NCBI taxonomy): domain Eukaryota; kingdom Metazoa; phylum Chordata; class Mammalia; order Carnivora; family Felidae; genus Felis; species Felis catus. Next base: position 66,119,099 of record NC_058368.1, read on the forward strand.
GCTGTATCTGTGGTTTTATCTGGAACTCCAACAGAGGTGATAAAGAAGTCCCATGGCCTGGAATATAAATTCATACATCCACAAATAGTGGCAGTGGCTCTCCTTAGTCTAAATCTTCAGAAAAAAAAATTTTTTTCAGAGAGCTTCTGCTTCAGAAAAGCAGCAACACCTACATGACTTTTTTTTTTCTAATTAAATCTTGTCTTAAAAATAATGCAATGAAGTACATGTGAATTGTTATATTGTGTGGCCACCATAAAACATAAAATTTTTAAATTAAAAAGGTAATAATAGCTGCCAGTATTTTCATTTTTGCCAAAAAATACAAATATTATAGGACATCCAAAAGTCTAATGACCTTGAGAGAATTTTATGGTTTGAATTTTCATATAGATGAACTTTCCTAAGTGATTTTTGCAGATATTTGTACACAGTTAAGCATTTATTCAATGTCAAACATGATTAATGTCTTTTTCTTCCGTTTATTTCCCCTTCTAAATATATTTATTTTGACCATGCTCTCCGGTGATTTTTTTTTTCTTCTGAGACCTTGTACAAAGAAGGTAATAAATATAACAGAACCTAAAACCAAGGAGGGCCCACTGAGTTGAGTTTTATTAAAATTTACTATCCAATTGTGTCACTGATAGTTTGCATGTGTCTGTTTTTAACATTTTATATATAACCTATGCATAATCTTCCTAAAATAAATCTTTAATAAAGATTGAAAATCATAGCATGAATGTCTTAGAACATCACATGACTTGCTTAAAATCCTTCTTACCTTCTCATGAATGGCATGAGAAAGCCCTTGCACTCTGTTAGACACCAGAGAAGCAAATACTGCAAATGCATTAGCTCCCGATCTCAAGATGTTTGCAGTCTCAAAGGGGGAGACAGACAGACAGACAACAGTAACAGGACAATGTTTCACGTACGTTGCGTGTGTCACGTACTTTGAAAACCATAGGATACCATCTATGCCAGACCAGAGAGGTGATACCCAGAGTCTGGGCAAAACCAGAAGCATAATACTTGTGAGCAAGGTGAAGGGTGAGTGAGGATCCCACTCCTGAGTGGAACGTGTTGAAGAGAAGGAATCTACTTGTGCACAGGCTTTGAGTTTAAAAATGCTGGGCCTGGGGCGCCTGAGTGACTCAGTTGGTTAAGTGTCTGACTCTTGGTTTCAGCTCGTGATCTCACCAGTTTGTGAGCTCAAGCCCCTCATCGGGCCCTACATTGACAGCATGGAGCCTGCTTGGGATTCTCTCTTTCCCTCTCTCTGTCTGCACCCCTGCTCCATCTCTCAAAATAAGTAAAAAACAAACAAAAAAATGCTGGGCCCTATTCAGGAAATTGTGGCTATAAGAGAAAGAATATCTCCATGTTGGAGAGAGAAAGAGAGTCATGTCTATGTCTAATTATTTTCCGACTCACACATGAACTCTCCGAACAGTTCTCCTCCTCCTTGACTTCAGCATTGAATGGCCATAAACGTGATTGCCAGCTCTGCACTAGAGTAAGTACTTTAGTAATGACTTTGAACCAAAGCAATTGTTTGATTCCGATCCAGGACTACCATCGTCATTACCCTCTCCTAAAGTACTCACAGATGAAAGCAGTACACTCATGAAATGTGCAGGGCTCTTTACATAAGCTTTAAAAACAAAAAGACATTTCTTTGATCCTGTCTCACAATCGACTTAAAATAAAATACGTTCAAGATTTGGCTGTGACAGCACTCAGCACAAAATGGAGCTACCATAATGCCAGCAAGAATGTGGTCACATGTGTTACAAATGGAGGAATTCTCTGGTTAGACATTTTTTAGGGGTCACTGATTAGATTTCCATTTGTCTATACTTAGCATGAGGAAGAGCCCTGACCCTCTAAGAAAAAGTTATTTTATGTTTTAGTGTCCTCATTCTTTGTTCCCCCCACCACGGCTCTCTTGGCGACAGGAAGAGATCTTTCCCAATGTGGACTCCGGGTGAGAGAACGCGGTCATTGGGGATAATGTTTCAGATCACATGGATACTCTGCTGAAGAGACTTGTTACACATGTCCAGATATCAGATGGTTCTATGTTTCCATGCTGTGCTCTTTCTCTCCAGAGCCACTAAGAGGCCTGGAGACCCTCCAGCACAAGCCTTTAAATAATCTTGGACTCTTCACTAGAGACTTGTTTAACTTTTGAGAGGAAATTTATGATTTATAAATAATGATATATCATTACTGTATCGTGTCTCTCTCTTTGCCACCAGGAAATCGTACTATTTGCAAGAACAGATACAATAATGCTGTCATTTAAAAATAAAGACGAGGGGTGCCCAGGTGGCTAAGGGCCTGATTCTTGACTTCAGGTCAGTTTGCAATCTTCTGGTTTGTATGTTCGAGCCCTGCATGGGGCTCCGTGCCAACAGGGCAGAGCCTGCTTGGGATTCTCTCTCTCCCTGCCCCTCCTCCACTCATCCTCTCCCTCTCTCCCTCTCTCTCAAAAGAAAATAAGTTAAAAAGAAATAAAAATAAAGACAAAGCTATATGTTCAGAATTTAAGCACAATCTGTGAATTTCATCAGGTTGTTGGTGTTTTAGAAATAAATGCATATTAAAGAACCATACATAAGCAGTTTGCATATTTTCCCAGCAGTGCACCGCCCTGAGGACCAATGGTGTAACTAAGTGTAAAACGCCATCAGATTTTATTTGACAAAGATTTTCAACAGCAAGTGCATTTTTTTCAGGGTAACAACGATCATGTGAAAGTACAGATAAAGTAACTCATACTCAATAGCTCAGCAAAAATACTACTTTTGTGTATGTGGTATAATATTTTCAGAAGAATATTATATGCAGTATAAATGAGGTTATGTTTTAAACATTACAATGAAGGTCTAAAAATGGTTTTCAACCAGGGTGCCTGGGTTATCAGGATTCGACTTCAGCTCAGGTCATGGGTTTGAGCCCATGTAGGACTCTGTGCTGACAACTCAGAGCCTGGAGCCTGCTTCAGCTTCAGATTCTGTGTCTCCTCTCTCTCTGCCTGCCCTAGCTCATATTCTCTCTCTCTCTCTCTCTCTCTCTCTCTCTCTCTCTCTCTCTCAAAAATAAGTAAAAAAAAAATTTTTAATAAAAAAAGTGTTCAGCCAATTTTAAAAATCACTTTGAATTTCAACAGCTTGAACCCCTCTTGCTAACCCACAGCATTCCAAATCTTCTCCCCCCTCAGGATGCCCCTACTTGACATTATGTCAGTTGAATTTTATGCCCCTGCAATAGCAGATAGGTTTTGCATGCTCTTGACCTCAGATCGAAAGATCACCAATGATGTTCTTTGATGCCCTGTGTTGATGGTGGAGCAGAGCAGACAGTTACCCAGACTTCACCAGGCTTCCAGCACATCATCACCCGATGCCTGCTTGATATATTCCCTCTGACTCTTGCAAGTAAATAGGTAATGCTGTGATTGGAGTTCAGTCAGCAAAATAATTATAGTTTTGCCTTGGATTGGAAGATGACCTCCATAATGGAAAGTAACAAAGAATATCATCTCACTATAATTTGTGTATACTTTCCTTGGTTAAAAGTTGATTATATCACAATGAATCCAGTGTAACCTGTGAATGTGGTACGAGGAATGAAACTGAGAACAAATGGAAATTTTAGCCTCTTTCCAGAATTGAGGTGGTTATTTAAAATTTAAAGGCTGGTCAAGAAATAAATGGCCTACCAGACACTTTTGCTTCTAGAGCTTAAAATTCTTTATATACTCATCTGCTTATGAATTTGTATACATCCTTACATTGTAGACCGTGGGGAAAATGTCTTTGCATCTAAGCATGGAATTGTGGTTGTAGAGACTCAGCTGCATGAATGGTGTGTGAAGTCATAACCACTTTACAAATATGGTAATACAGTCAGCCTAAAAACATAATTAATCATCAAATCCTAGCAGGGTGAGAGTATTCCTTGTATGAATAAAATTTTCCCAGGAATACTGTGCTCTAAGACTGCTTGAGGCAGAGCCACCAGTTAACTTCTGTGATCCTCGTCTTTCCTCTTCGATTGTAGACACAGTGGTATTTCAGAGATTTCTAACAAGACAGTTTGAAAGTTATGGGGTAAATGTAAAGACAGGGAAATGCTGTTAGTTAGCGGTACTAACAGATCCACACTGGAGGTGTTTTTTTCATGTTTCGGAATGTTGGTAGCGTCACTGAGATCTCTGCAGGTGATATATTCGAGTTTATTGAGGACACTTATTTCACCCATGGTGAACTTAATGCAAAAATGTTTCTGTGAGCTGCTTTCCACTTTAATATTTCTAGCTAATGGGACATTTCAAGTGTGCAAGCTCCCCTGTACATATGTGTGTACCTGTATTCCTCCTGACAATATACGTAATTTTCGATTTGTAAATAGCATAGACACTGCTTCCACAGGGTTCCAGAGCCATTGTATAATTTGTCTCCATTAGTACTCCTCACATTGTTGCGCAATTATTTACATGTCTGTTTCCTGCGCGGGATTTTCTAGCTCCCTGGGTGAAAGAGTCAAGGATCATTCACTTCCCCAGCTCATATCACATTGTCTGGCACAAAGAATGCCACAGCAACTGTTTGCTACTTGAATAAAGTCTGTGGTTAATACATTTGGTGCCCAGACTGCAGAGAGGGCACAATATCCTGCTGTTTTCCTTATTTTCATGTGTCCTAAAAAATGCCATAAATAATACCATTTGTTCTAGTCCTTTCCCTCTTTCGGAGTATAATGCAATGATTTACAAGAATCTCAGTGAGTGTTCCCTTCTCATAGAGGAGAAAACCAGAGGCAGTCCTCTGAAATTCATCAAGCCAGAATCTGATCTCAGAAGAACTCAGTTCTCCAACTCTCAGGTGAAACTTCTTAAGAAAAGACAGACTGGCTTAGTGTCTGGGAATTTCAGGTCTGTGAATCTGGGTGCTTAGACTGACCCAGACGGCCATTTCCTCCCTGACCTCGTCTATTCATTAAGATGGAAAAGCTGAGAATTTGAAGAAAAGGCTGATAAGCAATTCCGATTATATTTGAAAAAATAAGTTGGGTTATAAAAGCAAATAACAAAGAAATGTACTCCAATGTATTAATCTGTGGAGAATCATTTATAGACTTTCAGATGATTAGCCATTATCTTAGATAAATGGAATGGAGAAACCCAGTGGTAACAGTGAGAAGGATAATCAATTTAATAAATTTCTCTGTTCTCAGGGGAAACATTTCACCTTATTTTTCTTTAGCCCATCAGTGCCAAAGAAGGTTTTCCTGGAGTCTTCTGATGGACTTCATTGATAGGAGTTAACAATTTGATTGAATATTTAAAATGGTAGCGAGTCCTAAGGGCGGGGGAGGGGCATATAAACATTGCACACTGGTCCACAGCAACAGGATTATCACCCAGATATTGTTATTAATGCTGACTAACTCTTAAAAGATTAAGTATGCCTAGTTGTGAAACATCCCGAAATGTTTATTTTCCATATTGAGGAAGCAAGTCTTTGGAGCTCAAAAAGCATATTCTCTCTTCAATTCTTCTCTGACTGGGTTTGTCATGCAGACTGAAATTCCAGTATTTCATGTCTCTCTTTAAATCCAAATGGTTATACTCACAATGGGTATGTTCACTTAGTTAGACAATGCGTCCCACCACTAACATCTGTAAAATAGTGCCACCCAGAATATTACAAGAGTAAGACATGGGGGAGGAGGTTTTGAGGAGGAAAGGACCAGAAGGAAAGGTCAAAATGAAGTGATGCCTCATAGCAAGAGTTCCCACAAAAGCACTACATGTATAGTCCAGTTGGGTTTGGAGAGGAAGAAGCTATATGTCCTAGAAAGAAATGTGGTTAGCAGGAAGGAAGCAGGTGCCAAAGACCAACTCTATATTTAATTTTCCAGTTAAGTCCAGACACTATACAATAAATCTGGTTACTGGGGCGCCTGGGTGGCTCAGTGGTTAAGCATCTGACTCCAGCTCAGGTCATGATCTCATAGTTCGTGAGTTTGAGCCCCACATCGGGCTCTGTGCTGACAGCTCAGAGCCCAGAGCCTGCTTCAGATTGTGTGTCTTCCTCGTTTTCTGCCCCTTCCCTGTTCATGCACGCACACGCTCTCTCTCTCTCTCTCTCTCTCTCTCTCTCTCTCTCTCTGTCAAAAATAAATAAAACATTAAAAAAACTAAATGTGAGGGGAGCCTGGGTGGCACAGTCGGTTAAGCGTCCGACTTCAGCCAGGTCACAATCTCACGGTCCGTGAGTTCGAGCCCCGCGTCGGGCTCTGGGCTGATGGCTCAGAGCCTGGAGCCTGTTTCCGATTCTGTGTCTCCCTCTCTCTCTGCCCCTCCCCCTGTTCATGATCTGTCTCTCTCTGTCCCAAAAATAAATAAACGTTGGAAAAAAAAAAACAAAAAAAAAGCTAAATGTGGTTAAATAGCCTGTTAGTATGCACAAACTGAGCGCAGGGCTCTGTGGTTAGGGTCTGCACTGACCCTGTGCATGCTGTGGTTCCCTTCCCAACACGCCCATTTCCATACTTCCACTGCATTCCTTTCTGCTGTCTTACACAATTCATTGAGAGGATATCTCCTCATTCCCCTTCATCCAGCCTTTCTCCATGTCCTCCAAATCATGCTTTACCCCCCACAGCCACTACGTCTACTTGAAATCAGGACTGTCACTCCATGCTCAGGTTTCTGCTCCCACCTGTTAGCTGGTTTTCCCATCTTCAGGCTCTGGATGCTCTGATCTCCAGATACTTCACAATCCCTCTCTGAACCCATCCAAACTACCCAACCTTATCTTCTTCCATTCTCCAGCACATTAACTTTACAAGGCAAGAAGTTTCCTTACTCTCTCTTGTGAATCCTTAAAATGACCATGGTCTCGGGGAAGACCTAATTCTCTCTAAATTTAGCCAGCTCTTCCCATAGTAATACGTACTTCACATGCGTTAAAGGATACAAGAAGATAACCTCCATCAGCCACCTGCCACAGGACTTGGCATACAATTGGTATTCAGTAAACTTTCCTTTACTCTCTGCTCCTCTCCCATGCCTTTGCTGATCTTTCCATCTTCTGCCCATGTTCCTTGTAAATTCTTTTCTTTCATCCTTCATGTTCCTGGATTCTGTTTATCTTCAGAAGGTATATGTCCTCCATGAAACTTTGGCCAGATACCCAGCAAATACATCAACCCACTCTGGACCCAGAATCAGTACCATGCAGTCTATCATCTGTTATTCGCTAATAATTCCCTGTGTGCTAAGCCAGTCTTTCCAGCCAAATTATAGGTTCTTCAAGGACTGGACCCTGAATTTCTTATAGAATCCAGGATAGTATAGAATACTTAGTGATTGGTCATGGTGTATCTGATTCAGACAGTGACATGTGATCTGTCAGGTATGTCTACTTGGGTCTCTGCTGGAATGTCATCTGCTCCAAGGGCTTATCTAAACACTCCATCTAAAAAATAGCCCTTTCATCACACAGCACCCTTACTTCGCTCACAGTTTTCTTTATAGCACCTATCTCTACTTAGTAGTATGTTAATTATCTATTATTTTATTTCTTTATCATCTGTCCCATTCCCATAAAAATTGTAAGTTCCATGAGGTCAGACACTTTGTTTTTAACATTGCTCTAGCCCTGGGGATAGGAAGAATGCCCGTCACTTGATAGACACTGAGTAAGTGTGGAAAGAAGGAGTGAATCTGTTTAGGATCTGGTTCTCTGATTGGCAATAAACAGTTATGACTTTGACCCAAGTCCTAGTTCAAATAAACAGGTGTAGGTTTTATATATCATTAAAAGGAATAAATGACCAGTATTAATAAACACTTACATGGATAGCTTTAACAAGAAGACCAGAAAGCCCCCATTAGAAAGGAGGCTTTAATACTCATGGTCTTTTCCTCTTTTCTGATAAAACCCAGAACTAAGATATAAATGTCTTTTTATTAATCTTTCCCCCGTCCACTTACTTAAAGATAAACAGAGCACAGGGCTTTATCAGTTATCCAAAAGAGAAGAGGAGTATTTGGATGAATGAAGAATGACCTAAAATACTTTTTATGCAAGTGAAAATGGCTTTCCCATTCATTACCAATGACTCAGACCTCCTACCACTGTGAATTGTATCTCTCATCTCCCAAGAAGCTAAGATTTATAAATTGTGCTTCATAATGAAATTATTTTATGCCATTGTTTAGTGACACTATTACTGAAAATACTTGTAGCACTCGTGAAATGTTCTGTGGACATTTTTATTAACTGCACATAAATCCAGAGAAACTGTGTTCTGTTATTGCCACCTCTTTTGCCATCTCCTGTAGAGATTTGCATCCAAGGCCAAAACTTGAGTCGTAATGAGAAAATCTGCTGAATCCAAATTCTCTCTCTCTGTGCTTCTCTCATGCTACATGAAGCATTTCACTTCTCTGTACAGTAACTTATATGTATATACACATGTTTTTTATTTATGTGTGTACATATATACATATATACATTATTTGATTAAAAAAAGGAAACTGACATGTGAAAATTTTTATTTAGCCATGATTCATGGTAGAAATCGACTGAAATTCATGTGGTCCATGATCCTCAAGAAAATGAATTCATAACCTCAGGTCAGCAATTACATAAGTTGGTAATATGCAAATGAATTCAAATGTCAGTTAACTGTTTCATATGAGAGTAAGCACTATTTGTGATGAAGAAAAATTACTCTTAGAGTTTCTTTCAAAGACACATGGGGGGGGGGGGCGCCTGGGTGGCGCAGTCGGTTCAGCGTCCGACTTCAGCCAGGTCACGATCTCGCGGTCCGTGAGTTCGAGCCCCGCGTCGGGCTCTGGGCTGATGGCTCAGAGCCTGGAGCCTGTTTCCGATTCTGTGTCTCCCTCTCTCTCTGCCCCTCCCCTGTTCATGCTCTGTCTCTCTCTGTCCCAAAAATAAATAAACGTTGAAAAAAAAAAAAAAACAAAGACACATGGGGGGTTTGTTTTTAATGTCCTGAGTTGAAAGAAAATTGTAGAATTCTCTTATCCAGACATCAGGACTATTATTATCACATCTTAAGTTAATGAAGTTGAAGTCCAGACAGTTTGATTGACTTGTCCAGGATTACAAAGCTTATTTGGTGCAGTAAGAGCCAGAACTCTAGTACACTGCTTTCTAAATGATGCTGAGTCACTTGACGGTGGTGTGTTGGAGCTCAGTCTTGGAAGATAGGTACCACAGCAAGGGCCGTTGAAGCTCGGAATCTCAGGACAAGGTTAGAGGTAGTCACAAGAATGGTTTGGCTGCAATTGAGGTTAGAAATTATGTCAAAGATAAACTACATCATGGATTTTTACTTTCTCTAGTAAACAATGGTACAGTAACCAAGTTGTTGTGTGGGTTGTGGGTCAAGGGGGTGTATTTTTGCTTTTGACCATGAAAATGGCAAAAGCAAAGCAACGTTTTCAATGACTCAACTAGCATGAAGGTGCATGTTGAATAGGATGAGATACACCAAGAAGCCAAGAGATGGGCTAGGTGGCTACTTAAAATGGTCTATGTTATACTAAAGGCCTTCCATTAATAGTAGGATCTTACAATTTTGTGACTGCATACTTTTCAACAATTCAAACAGTTTTCACAAATATTAGTACATTTCATCATTCTGAGCCTGTAGAGAAGGCAGGGAAGATCATAACCAAGATACAAGAAACAGCAGCCTGAAGATAATAGCTAACTTGTCCTCACTGCAAATGTGGTCAAACTGAGAGTGGAGTCCTTGACTAACACACACACACACACACACACACACACACTGATATTTTATTTGTTAGATGCCTTAGACTTTTTAATTTTAATAACATACAACCAACTTACTCCTTACCTCTCAAAAAGTAACTTCCCTTAATGGATGCTTGGGCAAGACAATTCTGCTTTTCTTCTATAAAAACACTGAATAGTCACCTTCTTTCTTTTCTTTTTCATTTTGGTTTTTTTTTTCCTTTTGGTTCTAGGTTAGAGATCCATGAGAACAGTCTCTGCTTCTGTGAATTAAAAAAAATGCCTTATCCATTTGACCTAACCCCTTTGCCACATTTTTAATTTCAAAAAGCTGTAGGAAGAAAATTCAATAAAGATGCTCAAACCGTCATGCTTAACAGCATTTGCGAAGCACACATCTGCCCGTGTCCTGTCTTGAGTGCTACTGTAGGTGGCAGAGAGGCTGGCATACACATGAAATGGGTTGTCCTCCCAGAGGGACGGAAAGCGGACGGCCAACATGAGAGTGTAGCTGTGGAATGGAATACCGGCCTGGTATTTCTGGTATTGCACATCACAGGAGTGGGAATGCGGGAAGTAGATCGCATTCAAACACACATGATTGAAGAAAAAATGGTGAAGAAAAAATAATCTGCATACGTGGCCATGGCTCCTTAGGTGAACAGGGATCTTAAAAATGACAGGTGAAAGAGTCTGGTTTAGCAAATAGAACACGAGAGGCCAAGATCTGAAGTCCCTGCCCCAGTTCCCTAAACAGCCTCACTCACCTGGATCTCTGTCTCCTCCAGCTGAACGCAGCAAAATCCTCCAACTTCAATCTTATGGGGCATAATTGATTATACATCAGATGAGTCTATATCTTAACACTAATTGCACAAAATGCAACAATAGCACTAGAAAGTTAAAGAGCCTTTATTTTAAGAATCTTTAAAAGAAAACTTTCTCAGGATAAAAGAAGGACTTTATCTGGGAACTCCTTTTATTAGGAGGCAATTTTCCCAGTGAAGAATTCTGAATAAAAGTTAAGACATGTGTTTTTATTTGACAGACTATCTTATTAGTGGTTCCAAAGCAAGACTTGTAATTGCTTCACCTTAAAAACAGGCAAGCTGAGTTTTCTCAGGAAGCCTACTGTAATGTGAGCCACATTAGAGAAAATTAGAGGAACGATGACTTTTAATTATTGACTAACTAGAGAAAAAAGCAGAATTTGGTCATGGAAAAGCTCTCAGCAGCACCTTATAGAAGAAAGTTATGAAGAAAGCCCCAATCCAACTTTATCACGTGGAACGTGGATTGAAGTGGGATATTTGAAGGTATTCATGCATGCTTCCTCTTGGGGAAAGTAGATGAATGAGCAGATCTAAGAAATTCTGCCTTTCACATTTGGGGATATGCCAAGAATCTGGGCAGAGGCCTGCAAGCTATTGTAGGTGTCAAAGCATGTGTGATCTGGGAAACAAACCAGAGCCAGAACATGTAAAACAAGGCCAGGGTGATTAAGTCACCCCTGAGGTGTAAAATATGAGCCAGACCTCAGAAACAGAAGCAAATCAGAACCAAGAATCCAGCTCTTAGCCAACACAAAGTAGAGAACAAAAACAAGAGCAAGCCAATGCAGGTATCACTGTTTGATCAACTTCTTGGAAGAAAGGGGCAAAGACTGATATTTATTAAGAGCCCAGCATATGCCAGGCACTGTTACTTTCCCTACAGAATCTCATCAAGTCTGCACAGCAGTCCTAATAGCTTGTTGATACAGATAACGACTACTCAGAAGAGATTTAGTAACCTGCCGAAGGTCGCTTAGCTAATAAACCATGAAATCAGATCTGTATAATTTCAGAGCTGGTGGTTCTTCACTACCTGGTGCCGTACATTGGGGGGAAAATGAATAGAGGAGACGTGCTCCATATTTCCAGGTTTAATTACGTGATGGCCCCATAGCCTCCTTTGGCTGAGTTTTCTTTGGAGTCTAACACTGCATGGGAACTTGGATTTGTGGGCCTGAGCGTCCGGGAAGATCCTTTTGGATCCCTTGGAGAAACCCCGAACATCAAGCATTCCTATGTGGGCATAGTTCAGCCGACTGAACTCCACTATGTATAGTAGAGTGGTCTCGATTCTTCTCTTTTTTAAAACCTTTAAACTCAGTGTTGTTAGCATTTTGCCAGTGCTGGCAGACCTCACGTAGGAGGCATAAATGATGTTTATGAATTCTTCTGTGAGGTCTTCGGCTGCACTAGGACAGATCCAATTTCATAACAGTTAAGAAATCTGAACACAGTGGAGCACTAGAGAGCCCCTGTTCCCAATCCAGAAGCCAGGATGGTGGTACCCCTCCCTGGCTGTCAACCTCCCAAAAGATACAAGAGCACATTCCATCTGATTTCCTAGGGCTGAAGATTAGAAAGCCACAGGATTATGTAAAGCCTACATGGCCAAATTCACTGGCATCTCTCCTTCCGCACTATCACTGAATATCTTTGCCTGGATTTGGGGTTACCTTGGTAGGAGCTGTGACCCAATCTATCTTTCAGGCTTATCAGCCCAGGCAGTGCAGAGTCTGCAGGAGGCTGGGTGTTCATTTTCACGTCCTCTTACCCATGGGCTTTTAGAGCACGGTCATTAGCATACAGCAGCTCCTGGATTACTGTACAAAGGACTTTTAATCATGTTTTAAATCAACCGAATTGGAAGACTTTCTCAGAGAAACTTCCTGGTGCCAGCTTCTATGTCTTTTATTAAGTACTCAAGCATGGATGCATAAAATCAATTAAGCCTGAACCTATTATGCTTTCAGTTCTTTACTTCACTGGCAAGGGAGAATATGGCTGATAATCTCATCAATTGTGACAAAATCAATTACAGTTCTCAGGTAGAGAACTTTAGGATATCAGTGACCCCAGGGCAGTTAAAAGTGTTTAATACTTAATCAAGTCTCAGACTACTGAGACCATCAAATAATTTTGTAAAGCCAATGAATGAAGATATCTTGATTTTTGTCCTCAAATTTCAGTTTCCAACATTCTGCTGTACTCAGACTCTAGAGCCATATTGAAATTCCAGAAGGACATCATCAGTAATGGCATTCGAAAATAAACCCTGATTGATTCAGGCCAGTTTTCTGTTTGGCTGAAGAGGAGATATAGTAACCAGTAAAGTTAAATTTCCTCCTTTTCTTCTGAAAGGTTCCTGTAAATTTCCTTAAAACGTAATGTATTGATGCAAAACCTATGCAATAATGATTATTATTTATAATTATTATAATTAACATTATGTGAGCATTTATTTTGTGTCAGGCTCTGAGTTATGTATGGTCAGTTCTCTTAATTCACAGTAGTTATGTTGTACAAAGCCACTGTGCATGTGAGCCCTGAATTAGCGCACACTGAATTATTGCTCCTGGGGGAAATACAGGGTTAGGTTTCTGTGAGTCTGTGTTCACAACATTCTCATCAACCAATCAATACATAACTTTGTTTTATACGTTTCTCCTTAAGGACACCTTTTTAATGTATATTGTTAATTCATTAATGTTGACCTCATGGCCAACAGCACTCTAACTCATGCCTGACTCATGAAATGCCTGACTCATGAAAGCACATCCCAGCTTTCTTGATCTGAGAAACACCAGACAGCACTTAGGCTCTACACTTTTTAAACAGTGAAATCACCAACAAAGAGCACAAAAATGTGGAAAACATAGCACTAAATAGGCTGCAAAAAGGACACTGGTTTACAACTCAAAAGCTGAGACAAGAAGGCAGACCCTTATTTTGTTCAACCTCATTTGGGAATGCGGACATCAGGTCAAATTTTTTGTAGCTCTTCCTGTGCCCATATCCATGAATAACTTCAAGTATTGAGCTGTAGGTTACAAACAAATTTTAGCAAGCAGGCGAATTTGCAAATACAGAATCTGCAAATAACGAGTATCAACTGTATTGAGCAAGCATTACTTTATTTCACCTCAACACCACAAAATGGGAGTGAGTATAATCACAGTTTTATAAATGAATAAATGGAAACTTGTGGGGTGTGGGGCAGTGAGTGAATGAACCAAGGCCACACAGTTAGTGTGAAGAAGAACCAAGATTAAGACCCTACCTGTCTGACTCTATAACTTAATTACTTCACAGTGGCTCTAACCTCTCACCTGCCAATATATTGTGATGTTTGAAATTATCAGATTATGCAGCATCATACCTGGAAGACCAGAATTGTCCCTGGCTCTAGCAGGACCTCAAAGTCGAAAGGGAAAGTTAATTTTTGCTGCTTTGGTAGACTCTGCATTTTGGGGACTTCTTACCCAGTCACAGAAGTCAATGGATACCCAAGTGTTTCTATCATTTCATCAAGATGTACCTCTTCTCTGCGATGTGGTTGGAACCCATTATCTGTAATGCTGTGAAAGGCTTAAAAGAAGAACAAATAGAGAAAATCCTCACCAAAAAAAATCATTATTTACCTGACTATGAAAATGGTAAAAGTGGAAGGAGAAACACTCAAAGTAGGGAAACCACTTCAGTACCACTTGAACGTTTACCATTTCTGTAGCAGGATGTAAAGATGTACTTTGCAATTTTAGGTATCTCTACTGAAACAAACAAAAACGTCTGAAGGAGTCTGATATTGTTGATATTCTCGTTCTGGAATGGAAGTGAGCTATGCCGTCTACTAACCTGATTCTAGTTTTGTAAATCAATCATTAGAGCACTTCAAAATCATAGAAAAGGTAATATTATTTTGATTCACTTTTGGATAACAAAGCAGCCAAATGATTTATGGTGTTCTGAAGGAGATCGCACAAAAACATTTGCATCAGAAATATAATAGATGTAGCCAGCCCAAGTCGACAAGCAATTAATTTTGTCACTTAGACCTCTGGAGCCAGTGATCCATGAATTGGTATTCACTAGGTGGTTATTTAAATCTAATCTTGAAAATTTGATATAGTCCTTGCTCATTAAAATATGAAAGATGATGATGAGCAGAAGATATGTGTGCTTGGGATTGTCAGTTTCAACCTGGGTTATGGAGTCACTAAAATGAAAAGAGAACACAGGAGTCATAACCCCTTTTAATTCCATTCTTCACTATGGTAACTGGCAAGGAAGAAACCACAGAGCCATAGATCAAAGTGTGTGTGTGTGTGTGTGTGTGTGTGTGTGTGTGTGTGTGTGTGTTTTAAAAGTATCTTAAGCATATATTTTTAATTCTGTGTAGTTCTAAAGAATGAACACTGGCTTACAAGATTCAGAAGTTATTTGAATTTATTTCATGTAATGACCTGATGGCAGAAGTTGTAAAATGAAGCCATCTGGATGTGATCAGCACATCTAATCCTGGAGAGAGCTCACTGAGTATTCCATGTACATGCAGTGTTCCTGTGAAGTTTGAAATGATGCTAGCACAGGCAAAAGTATAAGAAAATTGGCCCTGAAATCTAAATGTATGCATTTGAAAATGCAGTATTTCAATTAAATATGAAAGAGAGTCCTATGGCTGTGGAAAAATACTCAAGGACAATAAATGCAGCAACAGGACGGAGCTTTCCTCACATTGCTATTTATTTAGCTTCTTCCCAAGTTAATATCAGGGCATCATTCAACTTTACAATGACCCTGGATTCAGCCACAGAGCTTGAAGATGTTACTTCTGTTATTTCTGAAAAGGAACAGCTGAAGGCTTCCTTCTTATTTCTCCTGTTCAGAGGGAAATTGTACAGTTTTAACAGGGTAGAGATGGGAAAGCAATAGTGCTGGAGGAACAAATGATATTATGGCTTAGATATGTCCACAAGTTTGAAAACTTAATCACATAGCTTAATCATAGCTTTAAACAAACATGGCTGCCTATCTGCGTATCAGCAGAGGAAAAGCTGTTACAGAAATTATCGGCACCTCTTGCTTCTCTATAAGCCCAGAAGTACCACAAAGCCTCCTCAATATAAAGGTAAAATATTACACATAGCATTTAAATATGGCTTGGTTCAAACTGAGAAGTCATGAGAAAAAGATACAAACATTGGAAAAAGAGTTCTCCATTGGTAATTCCATTTCTCATGGCCTGGTATTAGGAATGTTTTCCTTCTATTTCCTTCTGGTTTTGTCCAAATTTACCTCAAAACATGAGCAGTGCTCTTCCTCTATAAAAAAGAAATTGAAGTAAAATTTGCAGAACCTCTTAAATTAGCTCCATTTTATGATTTTATTTCAATTATTTGCTCGGTCTTAAAGAAATTGTGAAACTCAACAGTAGACTAATCAGGACTCTACAACACTAATGTAGATTACTTTTCCCTTCATTTTAACAGCACTTACATATTTAACATGTATGCTTTCTAGGGCAATTAATTTATGAAGAATTGTGGAATGCCTACTATGTAGGATTACTAAATTCAGCAAATAAAAATTCAGAACACCCAGTTGAATTTGAATTTCAGATAACCAACAAATATTTTTTTAGTATAAGTATGTCTTAAATATTGCAATGCTAAAAAATTATTTCTTGATTATCTGAAATTCAAATTTAACTGGCCATCTTATATTTTATATGGCAACTCTACCTACAGGAAAGGCTTCATGCTAGAATCTCAGAGGGATACATAAAAAGTTAGATTTGGGCATTACCTTGACAGAAACATGCCTATAAATTAAGATAAAAAGTAACCAACAATGTTGAATTCTCTAAGATATGCACACAGAATGTCAATGAGTTAAAAAGACCAAAGAAAGAGAAGTACTGGGAAAGGAATGCCCTGGAAGTAGTGAGTTTTCCAACTTTGTTAATATGTGGTATATGAAAAAGAGGTTAGCAGAGAGTAAAGGTGAGACCAGACTCATCCCAGGCTAAGGAGTTTAAACTTGGTTCTCCAGATCAGCACTGTACAGTTAGAAAAATGAAGAAAGCTACAGATACAAATCACAGATGTAATTTTTAGATTTTCTAGTAGCCTTAGTAAAAATGTAAAAAGAAGCAGGTGGGCGGGGCGCCTGAGTAGCTCAGTGGGTTAAGTGTCCAACTTCAGCTCAGGTCATGATCTCACAGCTCGTGACTTCAAGCACCATGTCGGGCTCTGTGCTGACAGCTCAGAGCTTAGAGCATGCTTCAGATTCTTTGTCTCCCTCTCCCTCTTCCCCTCACCCACTTGTGCTCTGTCTCTCAAAAATACATAAACATTAAAAAGATTTTTTTTAGAAAGAAGCAAGTGGATAGTCACCCCCCAAAATGACCCCTGGTGAGTCATGCTCTTATGCAGGCACTTCCATCAGTGGATTAGGGCTGGCCTTGTGCAGCCAGTAGAATATAGCAAAAGTGATGGTGTGTGACTTATGCAGATAGGCTTTAGCAAATATTGTACCTTCAGCCATGGTCTGTTAGTTCACTTTGTCTGTGCAAAGCCAGGGGTCATGGCACAAAGGCACTTAGGAAGCCCCATGGAGAGGCCTCAAGACAACAGCTGGAACCAACATCCAGCCATATGTGTGAACCACTTTAGAAGGAATCTTCTAGCCCAGGTCCTGATATCTGACAGCAACTGCATGAAAAAATGCAAGTGAGGACCTCCCCATCAAGGTCTTTCCAAGGTCCAGAATAGAAACTAGAAGAGATAATAAATGATTACTGTTGTTTAATACCACTAAGTTTTAGTTGTGATTGGTTATGCAACAAGAGTTAACCGTACAGTGGTTAAATGAATTATGGTTCTTCCATACCATGAATATCCTATAGCAATTAAATTATCCTACAGCAATTTATAGTTATTTGCAGCTATCTCTGATTAATCTTAAAAAGCAAAACTGCTAAGTAGCATGTATTGCATGATCTTATATATTTTTATAAATTGCATTTGTATGGATAGAGAAAAGTCTGAAAGGATATTCACCAAATTATAGATAGGAAATGTCTATAATGGTGAGAATATGGATCATTTTCATTTTATTCTTTCTAACTTTAGGTATTACCCAAATTTGTATCAATTAACATGTATTTATTTTATAATAAAAAGAGCAGATGAAACAAATTTTAATATAATTTATTTAACTCAGTATATCCAAAATATTATCATTTCAACATATAATTGGTATAAAATTATTGAGATAGGTTGTTTTTATTTTGTTTTGCTTATTAACTGTTCAAAATCTAATGTGCAATTTGTACTTTTAGGACACTTTAATTCAGCTGGCCACGTTTCGAGAGATAGATAGTCCCATGTGGCTTGTAGCCCACACGTTGGACAGCACAGCTCTAGAGAGTGAGGAATTAGTCTGTGAGCAGAAGAGTCACGTGGTATCAGAGGGGCACTTCAGGTCAGCCATGTGATTACATAAGCTGAATTGGAGAGGTTGGAAAGGGAAAGAACATTAATAGGGCATCTAGTAATGCGTGAAACACAAAGAAAACCTGACCTATCATGGAAATACAAAAGGGGATAAGGGAATTCCAACAGAGGTGGTGTTTACTAATGCTTATTCTATCTACAGTAGGTTTTTACTCCCCGGCCTGTGTGGACAGAAGCAGATAACAGAGACATTTTCTCTGATGTCATCAAACATACCACCCAAATAGAGAAAGCCACACAGCTTTCTTTGAGTGGAAAGATCTTTAGTCAGAAGGTTCTCAAATTGCATATAGAACTACATAAGGGGCGGGGGGGGGGGAGCAAAAGTTTTGCAGTAAAGGCTTCTTCTTGGAATTTTTCACTTCTCCCAGTTTCTAAAGCTAAACGCAGAAATATATTTTTAACAGAGCGGAAATGTCTTAAACTTTCTTTCGTACTGACAACTTAAAATACAGAATTCTATTTCATTGGAATTTGTAAACTGAGAAAAAAAAATTGTATAAGTATAAAAGGAGGCAAGAAGGGACTACATCACTGAACCTGCCACAGAATCAGAAATTTAAATGTATCTCGGGACCCATTTTTTTGTCATGAGAGAAATGTTTCTATTGAGTCACTGAGAAAATAGGGTTCTAGCTATAGTTGTTCGCATATATACTTTTTAATGAATGAACCTTGTCATTAGCCAGGCCCCTGTGTATAAACCAATGTATTTGAGAGGGACTTTATTGTTTTAGAGTGTTTCACATCCATTATTCCATACGATTTTTCCCCCAGTAACTCCCATGAATATAGCATTTATTACCTACATTTTGCAGATGAGGAAATTGAAACTCTGAGAGAAGGAACTTGTTTCTCAATCACAGAAGTCATAGGTGAGATCATAAATAAAATCCCAGGCATTTGTATTCAAGCCTTAACACTTTGCCAGAATTCACCATATTAGATAAGACCTTTGTTTCCAATAAATTGAGAACCATGTCTGTAGCTACAGCCAAATAGAATATTCAGAGTCTCTTGGGAATACACGGTAAGCATTTTAGAGTGGATGAATTTTTAAATGTTAAATATTAAGATGAACAAATGTCAGGGTATATGAGGAAAAACCAGAAGGAAGAGAATTGATGATTCCATTTTCTTCAAAACTTGGCTGCTACGACAATGAGTCTATAATAGCTCGTGACAGTAGAATAACAGTAAATGTAATATTCACTAACACCAGTAAAATGTTGAGGAATGAGACTAAAACATAAGATAGAACTTTTTTTAAATGTCAATATAAAGATAGAAATATTTCAAAGTAAAAAGGACTATAAAGTTAACATCTATTGATCTTAATGATAACAATATGTTTAATATATTTTCCATGTGCCATCGTGAGACATTTTCTGTAAAATGCTTTAGATTACTTATGAAAGTGCCAGGATAAAGCCATGGACTCACAAAAATTTAGTTCTACGGTGATTCATTTGACAAAAATGTTTTGAGTAACTATAATGCACTTAGCACAACAAGCACATAGTAAGTGCTCAAGTTTATGTAATAGTATTAACATTAAAAAATTTTTTTTGATGTTTATTTTTTTTAAAGAGAGAGAGAGAGAGAGAGAGAGAAACAGAGCACAAGCAGGGGAGGGGCACAGAGAGAAAGGGGGATACAGACTCTAAAGCAGGCACCAGGTTCTGAGCTATCAGCACAGAGCCCAACACAGGGCTTGAACTCACAGACTGTGATATCGTGACCTGAGCTGAAGTCGGATGCTTAACCAACTAAGCCACCCAGGTGCCCCTGTAATATTATTAACATTTTCAGTAAAGAAAATATCCAATAACATAATGGATGTGAAAATAGTTTGAAGACAATAAAACAATGTGCAAATAAAGGTCTGATTAAAATGAGACAGGCTCTTGTTTAATGAGGATAGAGTTTCAGATTTGCAGGATGAAAAAGTGCCGGAGATTTGTTTCACAATAATGTGAATGTACTTAACACTACTGAACTGTCCATATAAAAATAATTAAGACGGCAAATGTTATGCTGTGTGTTTTATCATAATAAAAACAAATGAGGCACCACAGCAGGAGGAAAACTTGGAAGGGATTCGGGGAAGACTCATGTCATTAACACGTTATCAATTGCCCTGTCTGTCAAGGGCTGTCACATTGCACTAGTTTCCTTCTGCCCTCTTCTTCCACAGGCAGGGTAATTTGAGGCCACCAGGGCACACAGACCAACTGACTGCTACAACTTTCCATTTGTAGCTCTTAAAAATGTTAAAAGAAAATAAAGTCACCATTCTGTAAATAAAAAACCACATCAGGAAATTTCCCTCATTTGAAAACACTGCTAATATCAACAACAACTAAAAACATCAACACAAAGTCTCAGGTTCTGAGGGAAATGTACCTGAAGACAATGAGAGTCAGACATGATGTCCGTGAAGAAACTTAATATGGAGACTCTCCGATGCCATTTACTTCTACTTGTGACCCATTTCATGGGATCCTTCTTTCACAGCTGTGGTTATACAGTGCCAAACAGTTTAATATAAAGTGGAAAAGAATCAGGTGTTTCACTTATAGGAAGTCAAGCATTTGGACATTTCAGACACAAGTCATTGATTGGTTGATATGTGACCATTGTAGACCATCTTGGGCACATGTTGCCTTCTTTAACCTAACAATCTAGAAAGTCATAAAAGGATGTAGGCTGAGGAAAGAATGACACAATTTGTTAGGTACAGAGTTTCTTCAATATTAGAAAGATTTTAGAATGTTTATCAAATTTCAATATCCTCCAATTATTTTGCAGTCACACAGACAGAGCCCCTGTGAGAAAGAATGCAGGCAAGAGTAGGCAAGGGACCCAGGCTGTTAGGAATCTTTTGATTCTCTATGAAATACGTCCATTTACCACAGGTGGATTCTTTTAGTGTGTTGGGTTGTTTCTTTCTTAAGTAAATACGGGTGAGCCTGAGGAGTTTATAAATGATTTTCTGAGGAGGAAAGATGGGAGATTCAACTTTAGCATGCTTTAGTCTGATTTCCTAAGAGGCAGGAGTTTAATCTTGCTGAAGTGTCTTGATGCACATTATTTGACTATATGAGAAGGCAAAAAATATTTGACAGGACAATAAGACTAATATATATCTATATATTTTTTTATTTCTTGACATTCTGCATTTATTTGGGAATAAATCTGCAAATTTCTGCTTAACATAGTCAGTATGCATATCATGAGGGGCTACACCCATAGAAATAAATTTATATACCCATGAACTTGAAAGCCGTGTGAAGCCCTTAGCAGTCTACAAGAATGCATGATGACTGCAGTAAAAAATATTTATCCTACAAGTGAGGAGAGAATTGATTGCTCTAGAGAGCTAACGCCATAACTAATTCACAGAGACTCTTTCTTATGACGAAGATAAATAGTCTATGTCATTCTGACCCATAAAGTATACTGTTTTTACAACAGACTTATTGTAATAATTCATTTTAAATGCCTTATGGACATATTTTCTAGTGATTTCCAAACAAGAATCATTTGGTATTCTTGTTTTCAAAATAAATTTGGGGATTAAAAATAGTAGCATTGAGTAGCATTGTTATGTTGGCTTCAGAAATACAGAGATATAATATTGCATATAATATGTAAATGTTCCCTTCTTGATATTTCCCACAGAAATATTATTGTACACATTCCTGGGTATTTTTGCACTTTAAAGCTCATTTGGGGAGATACTGAAGCTACATGTAGGCAACCTTATTTGCAAGTGAATAAATGGACAATAACTAGTCTCTGATGTGATTTTTTAATCCACGTAAAAATAATTTCCTATTTCTTTTCATGCACTGCTTTGCCACTGTTCTCTCAATTTGAAACTCATTTTTTCTTAAAAGGTAAAGGCATACACTTACCTCTGTAAATTCTTTGACACGTTTTTAATCCAGTATAAAAAGTTTGGCACTTTGTCTTTTTTAATTAGAAAGTTGATGGAAGGTAGAAGTGCATAATAGAGGATCTGGGGACAGGGCACTGTGAAAGCATTTTAATAAACCATTTTACTTTTGGTTCATGTAAATCATCTTATCGGATGGCTTAGAACATATTTGAGTGCCTTGTATACTAGGCTTAATGTTGGCAAAAAGGGAAGCTATTTTAAATGGAAGGCTGAGTTAAAATGGCATGAATTAGAAATGTTTGTTTTGATATCTTATTAGACGTACTGATTTCATAGACTGTTAGCCTGAATTAGAGTTGACAGTAACTGCAGACATCAACTGATATAACGTCTCATATTTACAGATGAAGAAAATCAGACACAAATAAGTAAATGTTCCCAAGTTGCACAGATAATTAAACAGCAACAAAGAAATAAAACTAAACAAATAAGTTTTTATTCTTACAATTTATTGGAAGGAAATGGAGCTCGGAAGAGAAAAATCAAAGTAGCGATATGAATTTTTTTTCTAACGCAATATCCTCAAATGTGGTGTCCCAGAATACAAGACAGAAGATTGGAGACATAGGCATTGTTTTCTGCATCCCCAGATTTGGCGTCACTTAAACAGAGGCTGGCTTTTAATTTTTTATTGAGGTATAATTGACTTACAACACTATATTAGTTTCAGGTGTATGACACAATGACTCAGTGGTTGTACATATTGCAAAATGACCATCACCATAAGTCACACTAAGTCATCACCATACATAGCTATGAAAATTTTTTCTTGTGATGAGAACTTTTAAGATCTACTCTCTTAGCAACTTTCAAATATGCAATTCAGTATTAATAACTGTAAGACTATTTTCTCCAGGGTCTCAGCCAACTCATTCTTTTCCTAGAACAGCTATAGAGCTTCCTGTAGTCTCACATTTGGAGCTCAGTGTTTGGATGATCATTTTTAGTCTAAGTACTTTCTAGATGTCTGAACTTATTGAAATGAGTCACTCGGTTTGGTCCAACTGGTCACATACAAGACCTGGCTAAAATGCACGATTTCATCTTTGTTAAATTGTTAGGTGATAGGACATACCCTGGGTGGATTTTTTTTTTAATTCTTTTTTCTTATTGACCATTGGTATTCATTCTCTTTCTGTATGTGACAAAAATGCTAATGGTAATAATTTTTTACAGAAACATGTCAACAAGTTAGAGGCCTCAGAGGACTTCTACATAGAGCATTTACATTGATTGGTTGATTGATTAGTTGGTTGGTTGATTCTCACCATAACCATCTGGGAGTGTACAAGAGGCGAGACCTGGGAATATTGCAGTCAATAGGTTGAAGGGTTTGCAAGGGGTCATTCATTTATTAAGCATCTGCTGAGCACCAGATACTGTATTAGGCCAACCGGTTAATGGTGAAGCCAGGGCTGGAAACTACAGCCTCTGATTCTTAGCCTTGGGTCCTCCTTCTTCCCTGTTGCCCTTTCTTTGCACCCACACAGGGCTGCAGCTTCCTTGAGGCCTATTTACTGGCCTTCCATTTTACACTATACGTGACTCTCTTCTCAATTCAGAGCAGTAGATCTTGTCCCATCCCTGTGGGAGAGCTTAATAAGCCCACATGAGGAACAGCTTGACCTGTGGAGCAACAGGAAATGGTTTGCTCCATTAAGGGCACTGAAATGTTCCGTGTTCTCAACAGAAGCCTTTCAATTGTACCTGCCTGAGAAATGATGCCTCTCTGAAAATCTCCACTTGATCTGATGTCCGTGGGCTCTGTTCATCTTCAGCCCCATCTCAGAGCAGGCTGAAGTAGAGTCGCTATGTTGTATGTGATTTCATCTCCCTAACAGAGCAATTTGGCAAGGTATTTTGGCACATACAGAACTCTAATACAAAACAAATAATGAAAGAGGAACTAGCTTACAAACGCTTTAAATATCCTATATTTATGAAAGATCTCCTATGAATAGATAATTTTGTTCACCAGAAGCAGCTATATTTTGGATAATGCAGGAGAAGATTGCTTTCTTAGTTTTGGACTGATGATTAATGTATCTGTGAGTGAAAAAGCAATAGTAAAAGGCGGGGCTTGGATTCTTCCCTAGAAACTATTTCTAAAATGTAAATGTTTGTCTATTAAATGCATCTCAGTAGTCAATAATAACATGCTTGGGAACAACAACAACAACAAAAACAACCCAGCAAATATTTATTATCATGAGTTATGTGCCCATACTCCGAATGCATAATAAAAATTTATGGAAAGGCTCAAATATCGCTGCTTAACTTTATCATGTTTGGAGCTGTGGATTGTTTTTCTTCATTTATGAATACAAAAACATTGATTCAAAAACAAGATTTGATGCAATGAACAATTATCAAGTGTGTTTTTGTATTAAGGCTATTTTAAATAGACTTCTAAAGAACTACACTTTTGAAATCTATAAAAATTGTGCGTACTCATTATACTACTACTAAACTGTATGTACTACTATTTTATATGCTGTTGTCTTCAAACTACACTCACTGTGTGAACTGGCAACAAGGAATGAAAAGTTGGCTTGGCGCTTCCCCTATTCCTCCTCTTGTCCAGTAATTTTAAATCACCTTAGATTATGATTCTTTAGTAAATGGTCTAAGTAGGCAGCCAGGGCTCTCCCAAAGCTGTTTAGGTGGGGAGAATATATGTATCTGACAACAATATCAAATGAGTTCATTAACGTAGTCTTTGATACGTTCATCCCATACGCTCGTCATCATCCCCTTGGTGCCTGGCCCTGTACCTTTATGTGGTTCTCAGGTGCCTGCCATTGGGAACTGCACCTGGGCCCACTCTTCCAAGGCTATACTAAATTTCCTAAATCTTTCTGCGACCTTGCCGCCAATAGAGGCCTGCTCTCTGACTCAATTTTTTAAGAATTTATTTCTGGACCTTAAGCTAATGCATTATGCATCCTCAGGAAAACAAATGTACAAATGTGCATTCTCAGAAGTAGCCTCACAAATTTTCTCTTGTAATACTTATGCATACTTCATTTGTCTAATTAGGGGGAAAGAGGTGCTAATATAAGAAAATACGACGATACTCCACTGTACAAGTAAGGTGACAGAAAGTATGGTTGTGCTTTCCTTTTTAAATGCAACAAGAAAGAAGGCTGAAATGAGAGTCAGACGACCGGAGTCCTACTCTGAGCTCTGCCACAATTATTTATGCATCTTCCACTAGATTTTGGATTTCTTGAGGGTAGAATTTATGTCCATTTCATTTTTATCTTCCAGAGTGCTTATTAGCACAATGCCATTCACATAGTAGATTCTCAATACACAAATATTTCCATTGGTTAGCAGACAGAGAATTTAGGGTGGACCCCAGAAAAGAAGTCAAAGCTTAAAAAAATATATAGATTTTTGTGTTATCAGCCTTGAGGTGCAACTTCAAGACCTCTGAGTGGATGAGACGGGGGAAGGGGAGAGAGAGGGGAGAGTGAATATATCGGATGAAGAACTTTGGGGCCACGAGGTTTCAAGGTGGGGAAAAGAAGAGAAGGCAATCAAACTTTGAAGGTACATCAGTTAAATAGAAGACAACCAGCTTAGGACAATGTGTGGAGGCCAACAGAGATCATTAGAACAGTGGTTCTTTACTTGAGGCAGTTTTGCCCCTCGGGGACATTTGGCAATGTCTGAAGATAGTGCAGATTCTGCCCCTGGAGGGCGTGCTGCTGGCATTTCTTGGGGGGAGGCTAGGGATGCCACTAAACACCCTGTAATGTACAGGACACCCCAGCAACAAAGATTTATCTGGCCTGAAAGTATCATTAGTGCCAAGGTTGAGAAACTATGGTTTCTAAAGACGGTTGAACGGTGTCAGATGTCCTGATGTCCAGAATCTGAGAAAAGGTCAATTTATTTGATAATTAGGAAGCTAGCGGTGACTTTTAAGAGAACAGTGTCTAAGTTGTGAGAGAACAGGGTTGGTGGAGGTGTGTAGTGAGACAGAGTTCACGAGACAGGATTTCTGTGATGTAAGGGAAGATGAGTGAGAGGCAGAATTTGTTTCTGAGTCAAGGGAAATTGAACCTATTTATACACCATGAAAAAGGGGCCAGGAAAGAGAGAGAGAGAGAGAGAGAGAGAGAGAGAGAGAGAAAGAGAGATTACAGATGTAAGAAAGAGAAGAGCAGTACACTATGAAAATAGGAAAATTAAGGTCAAGAGCCCAGAAAGAGGTCAGGGCCAGGCTGGTGTTGAAGGTGAGGATGTAGAAGGCGAGCATAGGCAAATGAATGGAATTTGAAGGTGCAGAAACGGGACACTGAAGAACTTCGCAAAAGATTCTTTCTCAATGAAATTGAGAAGTATACGTTGCTACTGTTAAAGGGGGGAGGTGTGGGGATTAGAAATAAACTTACAGCAGTCTTCGTGGCAGATAGGTAAGGAATTGGCTCACGATGACTGAAAGTCTCATGGGACACATTGAAAATTCAGTGGGCATTGTGCAGCATGAAAAGTGGATTCAATCATAACATTTAGAGAAGCTCTTCTGAAATGCTTTGTAGACCAAGGAAAAGCAAGGGAAACAGATGTCCAGCTATATTAAAGGCAAGGTGTTGGCAAGATATCTGTGGGTATAACATCAAGGAGCTGAAGGGAGCTAAGAAGGACAATGTTGAAAGGGTGAACCATGGTTTATGGCTACATTAGGAGGTCAGGAAGACTATTGCCTGGGTGGGGGGGGGGGTGGTAGGGATGGGGAGGACTGATAAGCAAGGGAAGAAGTGATCCAGACACTGGAAATCTTGGAGAGGACACAGAGCTGGTTCAGAAAGTGTGAGGGAAGATGTTCTGATCAAGGGAACAATTCTGGTCAATGACAATAACATTGTTTCTCTGTTACTGCAGAATACGGAAGAATGTCACTGGAGGGAAACATGTTGTATCCAACACCCTGTCTCTTACAATGTCTATCTTTCATAGATGTCATCAGAAACTGCCCCTGTCTTCAGAGAGATTATAGGGAAAATAGTCTGAATTATTTCTTAATTTGCTGGCCTGCTTTGATTGACATTCTCTTCAGGTGGTCCTAACCACATGATGTCTACAATCCATTCTTTTCAAGCTGAGATACAGATCTAGTCCAGGATCTGTGTGTGACTCTACCCTTACTAGATGAGTAACCTCAGGCAAGACATTGCACCAAACATATTTTTGTTTCATCTGCAAAATGGGAGTAATGAGTTCTACCTTCCAAAACTGTTTTGAAGATAATGTATGTAAAAATATAAATTACATTAGGTTTTTAATAACTTAGAAAACATATACTTATCCATCTTTATCTGTACATCAGAAAACCTCACCGGTGGGCCATGATCTGCCTGATTGACTGATCATCTACTATTCCTCAACCTGAGTTTTCTTTAGTAAACACGATCACCTTTATTGTCTTTTCCCTTCCTGTAAACTACAATGTTCTCCTAGAAATGTCAAGTGTAAAAGCTTTGTATCTCCATGGGGAAATTACTTAACTATGTGAACTTCTGTTTTCCCCGTCTATGGTTTCGCAGGATCTTTGCAATGAGCAGTTAATGTCTATATGGTGCCCAGCGCTGTGCCTGCCATACATCGGCACCCAGTGGTTGGAAGCCAGGATGGCATTGGGTTTACGGGAGTGACAGAACTCCCCAAACCTTACTTACGCCAAGGATAACTGTAACATTATTGGATTTGGGAGAACTTAACGATTGTCATTATTATGACCGGCACTGATCATAAACTGACTTAACTTGTGATCCTTACTAGATGGTCAACTTCTTGACACAGCAACTGGTTTTAAATTCTGAAATACATTTCAAGCCTCCAGTTCGGGAACAATGGACACTCAGTAAATACTTGCTCTAAAGTCTGGCGTAAAATCTAAGCACCACCATTAATGAGAAAAAAAGTACTTTTTGTGGACTTGTTGTTGTTGTCTAATTCTATTTCTGGAAATGGGTCCTGCAGTCCAGTTATGGGAGTTCTTTCAAATGTGGTCAGTACCTACAAATCATAGCTCTTCTGTATTAGGAGCAAAAATTAGTTGTGATTCTAATAGAAGTGTTTTGAAGCCAAGAGTCTGGCGTATTTATACAGCTTGTATTTACTTTTGCTAAAATAATTGAATTTGTAACAATTATAAGGCTGCCCAGATCTCTTTAGCAGTGGGTATTGATTGTTACACAAAGGAGATTTACCTCATTAAAAATAAAGTGTTTTAGTCATCATGGCTCCATCAACAGAACCTGGTGTCATCATTACAATAATCATGTGTTTGATGGATATATTAGGGCCTCTTTAAACTTCATTTGTAACACAATAATTTGCAAGGCTTTCAACAGTTAATTATCTTGTACGGTACAGACAAAACAAAAGTCTCTTCACCTGGTCTGAAAGAAAA
The DNA here is from genome assembly GCF_018350175.1 of Felis catus. Classification (NCBI taxonomy): domain Eukaryota; kingdom Metazoa; phylum Chordata; class Mammalia; order Carnivora; family Felidae; genus Felis; species Felis catus. Next base: position 66,147,643 of record NC_058368.1, read on the forward strand.
CTGGAACAAAGGGCAAGTTTCACCTACTGAAGACCATTTACACTCTCTCAAAAAAAAATAGAAATTAAAAATAAATAAATAAATATAAATAAATAAATAAAAGGAGCGCCTCGGTGGCTCAATAGGTTAAGCGTCCAACTCGATTTCAGCTCATCTTCATGATCTCATGCTCGTAAGATCAAGCCCCGAGTCGGGCTCCAAGCTGAGTGCAGAGCCTGCTTCAGATTCTCTCCTTCTCTCTCTGCCCCTCTCCTGCTTATGTGCACTAGCATGTACACTCTCTTTCTGTCTCAAATAAATAAATAAAGAGCATTTACAGAGGTCATGCTGGCTTGTTCTTGTTTGTGATTCAGAGTCCAGCGGGGTAGGAATGTAGAGAATTATTCAAGCATTTGGGGGGCCAGTATCTGAGTAATCATGGAATTCTTGAGTACTTGTTATGGAATAGTGGGAAATGAGATCATGAATCTTACACAGGGCCAGGTTATAGAAAATCATGACTTCCAGATGAATAAGGTAGAATTTCTATAATACTCAGTGGAGAGCCAGGGAAGATTGCTGAGCAGGGGACTATTGCCTTGGTTCAGAAGGAATAATCTATTACAGAGAGTACAGTGCAAGGTTGTGGGGTGAGTGAGATAGAAAAAGAGAGAGGAAGAAAAATCTGGAGGCAAATAGAACACATAGAAAGATATTGCAATTGCAATTGGTCTGGCACAAACTAATAAAGGAGTGAAGAAATGAATAGGAGGTATTTTGGATCTATATGTGTCTTTATTTGGGGAATCATGAAAGGTAAGATAGTATATATGTTTTATTTTTTTTAATGTTTATTTATTTTTGAGAGACAGAGTGAGAGTGGGAGAGGGGCAGAGAGAGAGGGAGACACAGAATCTGAAGCAGGCTCCAGGCTCTGGGCTGGCAGCACAGAGCCCAACGTGGGGCTTGAACCCACGAACTATGAGATCATGACCTGCGCCAAAGTCAGACACCCAACCGATTGAGCTACCCAGGCGCCCCTGGAACAGTCTATTTAAGTGTACTATAAACAATAGGATAATATGGAGGCTTGCAGCTTGAGTGATACTTAAATCATGGGTGCAATTAGTTAAATTAAAAGGCCAATATTTTAAAAGTGTTGATGTTATGAAAGATTTAGACTTGTTGAACTGAAAATACTAGCAGAGAAACCAGATAGAAATACTTCAACAGAGACTTAGAATGTTTGTTTTCTATAGTACATTTCTTTTTGTGAAAAAGTGCAAGGATTTTAATTGTTTTATATGTTTTATTTTATTTTATTTTATTTTATTTTATTTTAATTATTTATTTTGTTTGTTTTACCATATTTTCTTGGTCATGGGTTATGGACATTTTCAATATTATTTGACTTTACCATCTTGCTCTCTGAAGTGCTTGTCCAAATTTAAATTTCCATTTGCTTTTTGGGATGCCTGGGTGGCTCAGTCAGTTAAGCATCCAGTTCTTGGTTTCAGCTCAGGTCATGGTCTCACGTTTTCATGGGTTTGAACCCTGTATCAGGCTCTGTGCTGACAGCCTGGAGCCTGCTTGTGATTCTCTCTCTCTGCCCCTCCCCTATTTGCACAGTCTCTGTCTCTTTCAAAATAAATAAACTTAAAAAATTAAATTTCCATTTGCTCTTTATAAGAATTTTCATTCTGCAATACTTATCAGAATTTTTTACATGCTGCTAATACTGTCTCTCTTTGGTTGACATTTCCCAGGTTACTAAAAAAAATGAACAACTTTTAATGTGTTTAATGGCAATTTAGAGTTTCTATTCTTTGAATGTCTTATTCATATTCTTTGACCATTTTTTCCTTGTTATATTTTGTTTTTCTTATTGGTCTTATAGGTATTCTTTATTTAATATGATGCTAATCCTTTTTTGCTGGTATATGTCTTGCAGATACCTTTTTCCAGTCTATCTTTTTAAACCCCACAGATGTTCCTCTGTTTCTAAAATACAACTTTAAAGATATGGCCCCAAACTATTTGTTCATGGACATTTTATCCTGGATGTCTCACTTAACATGCCATTCCTCTGTGCAGCGTCCTCTGATTTCCCCTGTGAAATTTTCTGTTCTTGCCTTTTTTCTTTACTATATAATTTGCACTCTAATATATAGTACATGAACAAAGAGTCAACATAGCACCTCTGACAGTTAATTGTATTGCTTTATTTACGTGAGAATCTCTATATTATAAACTTATGATGGCCCTTTTGTATTCACCTTTGTGTTGCTAGAAGGTGGCCCAAGGTCCAGGAAATAGTAAGTATTCAATAATTGTTTTTCACTATGAATTCCCTTTGAAAACTGAGTGTATCATTACAACTCACTTCTGGGAAATTTTTACTTTTTTGAATCACAGACCCTGTCTCATTTACCCTTATATTTCCCTACAATGTCAATTCTTATATAAGAGACGATGAACAATCATATCACCATTATTTAAAGCTAATCAATACACTTTACCCACTGTTTTTCTTTACTTTTCTTAAGAAGAGTAAGGATTGTTAAGAAAATCATTTTTTATTTATACATCTTAAGACCCTTGGTGTTAAAAGATAATTACCATTTTTGCTAGAAGTCTGTATATTTCAGAAACTAAGAAGTTGATTTGGCATTTCTATTTTTTAACTGAAGGTGATTAAAAGAACTTTGATAATAACTCCAGGGCAATTTATCAGTTTTTATGCAAAAAGTTTTTGAAACTTAAATACATGCCTAGAGAACTACTAATTGATACAATATATAGTCATTTCATTTATTAAAGCACATTTCTTTAAATTCTAAACAAACCAGGGCTTTCCTTGCAATGAGCTAGGGTGACTTAGCTCAATGGCAGCCCCCTAGAGGATTTGCTAGTGAAGCTGATCTTTGAAATTCACACATACACTTTGACCAGATGCAGGTGGTCAAATAGCAACCACCAGACTGACTGACTTTGAACTCCTTAAGGCTTATGTTACACACTTTGGTTCCAAGGCCACTTTCCATAGCATCATCTTAATACCTATAGGGCAATGACAGCCTGGAAAATTGCAAATTCTTTTCTTTTAGAATTTTCTCCCAAGCTTTCCATTCTTTATATTTGCTGTATATTTTTATGGTGTTATTTTTCTGTTAAGCATCAGTGCTATTTTAAGTGTGACTGGCACGTCTTTTATGTGGCTCTGTAGTATCATGTATGATGCCTTTTGGTACTGACAGCCTTCTTTAAAAAAATTTTTTTTCAACGTTTATTTATTTTTAGGGGGACAGAGAGAGACAGAGCATGAACGGGGGAGGGGCAGAGAGAGAGGGAGACATAGAATCGGAAACAGGCTCCAGGCTCCGAGCCATCAGCCCAGAGCCTGACGCGGGGCTCGAACTCACGGACCGCGAGATCGTGACCTGGCTGAAGTCGGACGCTTAACCGACTGCGCCACCCAGGCGCCCCTAGTACTGACAGCCTTCTTACTGGAAGTGCCGTTTTTCTTTTTTGTCTGTAGATCCAGATCACTGAAGGAATAGACTTTTTTTTTTTTTTTTTTTTTTTTTTTTTTCAGTGAAGCTACTGCTGCTTAATTTTCATTGATGATAGCACATGCAAAATTGACTTCTATGCTCTCTGGCTCATCCTGGCCCGGATGATTGGAGTTGAGCATGTTAATTGGTTAACCACCCTCGCCACACTCAAACTGGATTGGATTAGCTACCTAATTCTCTTTGGCAACTCTTTGAGCCTATCACAGAGTATTTTGTTTTGTTTTATTTTTGTTTTTGTTTTTGTTTTTTTAAGAGAAGCTTACTCTTTTCACATAACTTCATTGAGAACATTTGCTCAGACCTTGGAATACATATGGCAATCTCAAAAAAAGTTCAAAGGACACCCTTCGAAGGAGCAGGTCACTCATCTACAATTGCCTTAAGATCTTTATATAAATTCCACATGACAGATTTTTCAACCATAAAGCATTACCCATTGTCCGTGTTCTAAGTGTAAAGAGCACAAGTGGGAACTCTACAATTCACGTTTGTGAGCTGCTGAGTCTTAAGTTTTTATTTTTAAACGGACCTTCGGGAGCAAAAAAACAGTTGAGTTAATCATATTCTCAGTTCCTAGCACACTATTATTATCCATTCCTGCAAGACTTGTTTTATTTCCTTCGTTTTACCCTGTACTCCCATTACCCCCCACCACTCATTCTAATGTGTTTCATTATATTCTTAGATATATTGTAGATATTGTAGATATATTGTATATTGTATATTCTTAGATATGCATGTGCCTCGTACAATATGCAGTATTGCTATGAAGTTTCCAATTTTCAAAAATAAGAAGCTTTCTAGTATCAATAGTCATGCTTATTATAACTTGAACTTGACAACACTAAAGCTTTCACAAATGTGTAAAGAAGGTAAATGAAGGAGCCATAGAATCTGATGGAAGATGTTCAAATCCAGTCAACTGGAAAATGGCTTCGTATATGTGAAACATTTAGACGGTGGAAGGTGACCTTTACTGAATACTGACTATGACCCAGGCACAGAACTAAGATTCTTACTTTAGCTTTGCAAAAACCATTCAAGGTGGGATTACTATCCCTACCACAAGTGGAGAAAGTACATGTAAGAGAGGTACTATCTCAAGTAATCAGCCAAAAGACACACAGCTAAATTTGGACTCTGGGGTTAAATCAGGTTTGCGGTCTTCTCCAAAAATGGCAAGGTGCATGTCCGTGGAAATTCCAAGGGAAAAAAGGTGTCTTAAAGAGATCTGAGAAAATTTCCTTGAGGAAGGACTATATGGCTTAAGCACTGAAAAACATAAATTTGGGAAGGCTTGTAGGAGAAGTGTTCGTCTTAAGCAAGGGTATAGAAGTTGTATTCAAGAAACACAAACCATCAACCGTTAACCAGGTTTCAGGGGTAGCCATTAGAAACTGGGAAAGTTATGCTGAATCCAAATCATTAGACATTAGCTCTTAGACTAGGAAGTTTGATTTTGCCTGAAAAGATACAGAAGTGTATCTTGTGGTAGGTTAGGGTAGGGGATAGAAACGGGGGTGAATGTCTTCCTCCGGTACATGTGTACAAGGTTAAGATAACGCCACGCAAGACAAACCAGCCACATCACCAGTGAACCTCACATGGCCCCATCTGTGTTGTAATTCACTTGAACATTCTCATGTTCAACCCACTTGGGAAGGATAAGACCAAGAGCTGAAATAATTGTAAAAGATAGTAATAATAAATAAGAATATTTAATGAGGTCTTTTTAGGTGTTAAGCTGGGTGCTTTGCATGTATTGTCTCCGTTAGTCTTTGTAACAATAGTAAGTGGTAATACTGTGATTTTCCCGTTTTACACACTTAGAAAGTGAGACTTGTGAAAGTTGGATTGTTAACCCAGAGTCCCACAGCTAGTAAATGGCCAAGTACCATGAGAATCAATCTGTGTCTGGTTCTCAACCACTGAATTCTATTGTCTCCTATAAGTAAATGGTTAAATGTGTGGTAAGAGCCAACTAGTTTAAACTCGAGGCAGTATTGGGAATATTTTATCTGATTTCAGCTGAGAAAATAGAAAGCAGACAAGTGCTCTCTAAGGAAAGGAGGCCATAGGTTTATAGAATGAAATCATCACTTTGAAGGATGTACTTCATCCTCTCCAAGTACTTAGGCAGATAGGACCATACATTCTAATAGAGTCATGTGGCTGCAAGCGGCCTCCAGGGGGCCATTTAGCCATCTCCTTTTTGCACCTGAAGGTTTTTTAAAGATTTGAAATGCATAGGTAATGAGGTTGATATCAGAGGGAAGGGGGTCAAAGCTTTAGTATTATGTGGGTTCAACAGTTATGAGGGAGTTGGTCCCCGCTGAATTTTTGAAGCAAAAGGAAAATAAATCTCTTCAAACAAGGGAGCTACTTTTTCCTTCATTCATTTAACATAATTCCTCTGCCTCAGGACCAATCTTTCATGCTGGGGAATAGACTCCTGGACTCTTCCTCAGGTCTGAGAATGTCCTGAGCTAGGCACAGAGAGAATGCAGTCGTCTGTGTTTCAGGGGGAAGACATGCTGCTTGTTAATTACGTGTGCACTGGTGTCTCATACGGGCCCGTGTGTTGTAGAGGAGAGATCACTGGCCTGGTAGCTGGCATTCTTAAGTCCCCAACACAAACCCACAAATGATTCAATGTGGATGCTTACTAAAGAATATTTATACTTTTTCCACTTTCTTGAACTGTATAAAGAGTAGACATCTCAGCTTTATACAATATGTGCAGTCCTGCGTAGAAATCACATCTTAGTAAATAAGAAAATATACTTTCTGTTCACTGAAAGAGCTTGATATTTATAGAAATCCTAAGGTGATTCTTTTCACTCCTTGAGTTATGTAATCTTATGTATTGAGATTTTTTTAATGACTTGCCCCTTGCTTATTTCATAGAAATATTTTAAGAATTCCATATTTGGAAAACCCTAACTTTCTGAGATTGATATAAAAATGAGGCTAATTATTAATAAGAAGTAATTATCAGCATTATAATGGCTTTGGTAATTTAGTTATAAATTGAGCATTTTAATAAGTTGTTTACCTGGGAGAGAAGAGAAATAATTAATTAAGTAGTTAATAGTTATTGAATGCTGGGTACTTTACATATACTAGCTCATTTAATCTACACAAAACCCTATTCATTAAATCAACGCATATTGACGAAGTGCCTGCTACAGGCCAGGAGTCGTGCTCGATATTGGGGACATAATGATGAGTGAGACAGATACAGGCTCTGAACTCATGAAGCTTAAGAACTAGAGAAAATTAAGCAAACCGTAAGCATAACGTGGAAAAGTGCGCAGAGGTTGGGGCACAGGGGCCTCCACATACTAACGTTTCAGTCTGAGGCCTTGAGTGCGCTTGTTTTCGGAACCCACATGCATCAGGCAGTGAGCCAGCTTTTACCTGTAAGAAGTGTGACCCTGGCGTGGCTGCTTCCAAAGCCTGTGGGTCCCTCGCTGTCACATTGTCCAGCCCCCTAAGAATAATTAAGAGCTTCCTAGAAAATGTCTTTCTATTGTAAGCGTTCAAACAAGTGTACTTGAAATAAAATCATATTAGCACCAGCTATATTGTTGGCATCCTACCATGGAGAAAGAACTCTTGGTCTTTTCCATTTCTCCTTTCACCAGTGTTGATGATGCCATGGCTACAGATACCTAGACACTGCCTTCAAGGGTATGTGAGAGAAGATGCTAGCAATTAAAGAGAGGAACGGTCTTCAAAGGCAGTTGTTCTAACATACTGCTTTCCAGATTCAGCTAGCGTGTTAACATTGACTTTTTTGTCAACCTTCAAGGCACTGGCGTAATGAGTTGATCTTTGTGTAATAATTAGCATTATTATTGTAATGAAAATAAGGCATACAGTTGTTTGTGTTTGGTGGTTTCCTCCCACATGGAGTACCGAGGCCCGTGAGACTACCGTTGCTTCTGAGTATTTCAATTACCCTTGAGATGGCCACGGAGAAGCTACATGAATATCTTATTAATTCCATGGCAGTCATTGTGCCTTACTTCGTATCCAACATAGCTGCAAAGCATTCTGCCTAACAAGCCTGCTTTCTTCCCCCTGATGATTTGTAGTGCGCAGGAAAATGACTTGTAATGCACTCCACTTCACCTCCTCTGCTGTCAGCGCCGGGCACATAGTGTGGCTGAGTCATAGAAACCCAGGGCTTAATTATAATTCCAAAGGTGGTGTATCCTGAATAATGATTCCATGTCATGAACAAATGGAAATCCCAGGCAATTGTTTGAGTAGGTGAGTAATATCAAGGGTGGATGTCATAGCCCACTTTTATTATTCCTAGTGAAAATACCACCTGTAACTTGGCTTCTCTCATTTGTTTTAATTACCATTTACAATTTAGGGCTTCGTGGCAATTACCTAAGTCATACACGTTTGTAAAGAATCACAGGAAAAGGAAGCAAAGGTGGCCAAGGCAAATTAAGTCACCCTATTTATTTTAGCCATGTAGGCATTCACTCAAAAAATTTTTACTGATCACTTACCGTGTGTTAGTCTCAGGATGAGGTCCTGCACACAGGAAGAGCACAAATTAGACAGTGAGCAAGGGAGGGACACGCAAACTTCGGTAGGCACCTTGGACTACATGACTCGCTCTCAGCTCTGCCAACACGATGTCCTTTTTAGATCAGCTCTCCATTTTATTACGATTATTCTTTGGGGCAAAGCAATAGCAAAAATGCAGCTAGGTTTTCATAGGTGAAGGGGATCCCTGAACAAAGATGTGAAAGATGTTGGAGTAGGAATGAGAGCAAACTTGGGAAATGAATTTGCAGAGGCATGTCCTGTCATTTGGAAAGTTGAAAACTTTTGTTCTATGACTCTTTTGAAATGAAGATTAAAATGTTTCAGATAATTGTCTGTCCTTTACATGTCCAAAATGATTTCTGAAACCCATACAAGGGGTGCCTGGATAGCTCAGTCGGTGAAAGCATTCGGCTCAATCTCAGCTCAGGTCATGATGTCATACTTTGTGAGATCAAGACCCACGTCGGGCTCTGTGCTGACATGACAGTGAAGAGACTGTTTGGGATTCGCTCTCTCCCTCTCTCTCTGCTGTCCCGCCCCCCCCCCCCCCGCCTCTCTTTCAAAATAAATAAATAAACTTAAAAAAAATAAAATGCATACAATAGGAGGACTTTAATGCAAAACTGTGTATAATTAAGTCATTAAATTATTGTATATGGGGGAATAAGCAGGGGAAGAAGTAGGTGATCAGAAGAGTCTTAGATGCCAGCATAGCCTCAACCCCTCAACAGGTCTTACCCCTGCTGTTTTCGGGTCATTCCACTCTGACATTTGGTATTCCTCCTTCCCTTTTCCTATTCATCCTTCCTTATGTTTTTCTTGTTTCTCATCTCTGTGTCCCCATTCAGGAAGACTCACATTGTCCCTTTTAACTGAAGGATCCACTTTCTTTGGGAATTTACTCTTTCTTTAGCTGTAGTCCCCTTTCTTGAACTAGGTCAAACCCCTGCCTTGATCTCCTTCTGATGCTGGGTAAGACCAATTCCCTGTCCCAAAGGCAGGGAAGTCATCATCAGATTCAGGTGCCCATATGTTGTCCTAGCAGAAAGGGAAACCTATCATACGCCAAAGAAACACTTCCCACTGCTTCACTGCTTGGAGTGTCCATGGCTTCTCCATTAAAGGTACGGTAATACACGTCCGTCAACATCACAGCTGAAATTCAAGTGTAGATGTTCAGACCCATAGTTTATGTGCGCACACACACACACACACACACACACACACAAATACATAAACCAAAATTATATGTGTGTATATATGCATGCATATATATATATATATATATTAAATTTTATATAAAATCAGAGTCCTTGTTAAAATCATCATACATTCACTCGTTTATTTAATAATATCATTGAGCACCAACTACGTGCCAGGCCCTGTTCCAAGTCCTGGGAATACAGTGAACTAAACAAAGCCTGTGCTCTATTTGAGTTTACATTGTGGTGAGGGGAAAGGCAACAACAGAGTAAAAAGTATCAGATTTAGTGTATCAGTCGATGATAAGTGCCATGAAGAAAAATAAGGAAGGAAGGCATACCAAAGGATGCGGGAAGGGAAGTTTGCTCTTTTAAAGGACATGCTAAGGAAAGCTTCACTGACATACTGACATTTCAGCAGACACATGAAAAATGTGACTGAGAAGACCGGGGTCTGTCTCGGAGAACATTCATTATAGGCAAAGGGAACGGCAAGTGCAAAGGCCCTGTGGCAGAACTGTGCGTGGCTTCTTCCAGACACAGAAAGGAGTAGTTTCTCTGAATTCTACAACTCGCTAGATGGCTGGCTGGCTGGCAGTAGTGTGGAGGAGCACCTATGCAGAAAACGGTGTAACTAGTGCCCCCTAGAGTTGTGCCATGAGTCAGCCCTTACAAGGCCACCAATGTGGCTAGAGTACAAGGAGGGAAAGTGGTAGGACATGAGGTTTGACAGGTGGCAAGGAGCTAGATCACAGAGGGCTTTATAGACCTGTGTAAAGATTTGTGTTTACTCAGTGGTGTGCTGGTGAATGTTGAATATCTAGAGGGGATTTGGCTTTGATTGTACCATTTGCCAACTGCTGTGATGGAAATACCCTCACCCGGGCTGAGTTCAAGCATGACTGAATTGCTGAATGTAAAGTTGGGGAGACATGTGCAGTGGTACAGTGTTCTGTTGCATTTCTCACATGCAAATATAATAGATGTAAATCATTGCAAGGGTATACATAATAGCAAAATATAATAAGATGACTAAAAAGTGGTGAGTTTGAATATTTGTTACCTTTGTTTTGTAAATGATTTATTTAATTTTTGGCTTATATAATTTAATATTTAGCAGTGGCTATGTTTAACCAGCTTGCAAAATTTGTAAATGTGTAATTGCTACCTTTCTTGAACAGGTGTAAGTTGCCTCCAGCACACCACTGACATTCCTCTGAGTGACGGTTTATAAGCAGTAGGCATGAGTCATCAGACTGTTTTTGTGTGTGTGTGTGTTTTTAGTTTATTTATTTATTTTGAGAGAGAGAGAGAGGTGAGGGTGAGGGGAAGGGGCAGAGAGAGAGGGAGAGAGAATCCCAGGCAGGCTCCACACTGTCAGCGGGGAGCCCCACGTAGGGCTCAAACTCATGAAACGTGAGATTGTGAACTGAGCAAAACTCGAGTCAGACACTCAGCCAGCTGAGCCACCCAGGCACCCCCAGACTGGGGTCTTAAAGGATCACTCTGCTGTACTGAAAACAAGCTGATAGATGGTCAAACACAAAAGCAGGGAGACAAATTAGGAGTGTTGCAAGAACCCTTAGGGTTCAGCGTGGCTCATTTGGAAAATTCCTGCATGTGGTCATGTTTTCCCCCCACCCCCCACGTGGCTTAGGAGCATTTGCATATAAACCTGTTTAGTCACTTGCCATACTTCTCCTCTGTTAGGATGCGAGGTCTCTTCACGGTTAATGTTTCTGAAATCAGGATGAAATTGGAATGTGTCTCAAAATTGTGTACATTTAATATATACTATTTCTTTTTTCCTAAAAAGCTGGTATTAAATCAATGTGGGCCTAGCAATTGATAGCATTTTACAACTGAGAAAACATTCCATTTTGCTTTGTGAACCACAGAATTGATCGTAGTAATGTATTGTTTGTGTCCCACAATTGAATAAAACTAATAAAGGTTTTGAAATGTGAAAATATAGTCTATAAATAAAAGCTAAGGAAAGTGAGAATGTTTTAATAGGAGAAGCCAGCCCTGGGGTGTGGGGAAGGGTGCAAGAGGAATCAATGAATCAAGTATCCGGGGAGGCCAGTGAGTTCTCCTCTGATTAACTAAGACAGACAACCACCTCGCAGTGTGATTTAAGGAGTATTGTGTCCCTTCTCACCAGCCTGCAAAGATAGATTCCCACTAGCTCAGTTCTTTGGGGTTAAAGCATTGTCTCCAGGTGATAGCTGTTAAAACATCTAAAAATGACCCGGGAGGCATGGTACATTCACAGAGGGACCCATTAAAAAGATTAAGGGAAGGGCAGCACCCGGAGGAAATGAGACAGGAAAATCCTAATGGCGGGTCAGTGTTGTTTAAAGATCTAATGCAGAGTTTTTCAGCACCTGGTATACCTGAACCTCTTTGAACAGACCCCTTTGGCTTCAGAAAGCCTATACCAGCTTGTGCTCTCAGAAGCCATTCTACCAACCCCACCTCCTTCCCCCATTGTAACCGTTGCTCACCATTCCTGGGTCCCCATGCTAGGTCCTGAGGCTGTTTGGCATTTGTTTGGCACAAAAGCACAGATTATATCTGCCCTTACTCTTTTCTCTCCAGCCAGGAATAATTCAATTTGTGTTTTAGCGTATCGCACTTCACAGTTTTTGTAATGTCACATCCAGATCTCAGTTTATGAAGTAACTCAAGAAATGAGAGTCATCCATAAGAATATTTTTCAGTCAGTAGCTATCCCTGAGAAAGAGAAGTTTCATTTTTATAACTGGTAAAAATAATTTAACAGGGATATAATGGACTTTGGATGATTACTGTCTTTAAAATTAGGATACACGGCAATGCTTAACGATACATTATCTGTTAAGTGCTATCCATTTAGGTGAGAGCTAGAAGCCAACATGTTCGTGAACCCAAACAAAACATGGGCACAGAGGAATTTGCAAAATCCGATTTGTTAGCTATCCAGATGATTTTTTTAGATGACTATCAAAATGTTTTCACTTAAAACTTCTCTAAGTAGACCTGCAGACTACCCCCCTCCAAATGCCTATGGATTACAGCTGAAATAGCCTGGGTCACGTATAATATTCTTCACACTATGAGCAATGCTGGGGTCCCTCGGGCCACCATCTCTTCCATCCAGGCACCTATACCCCACTTCAGAAAAACTTCTCTGATATGGTCCATGTTTGTATCTTTCAGGGTTAAGCCTAAGATTCCATTTGGAAAAAAAACAGTCCCACTCCTATTACTATATAATTTGAAAACCACTGATGTGGGCATCCCAAAAGAATGGTCCAACTGGAATATTTTGAGCTCCTATAGGAGCAAGAAGTTGGGAGAAGAGGACCCCATTCCAACCTTCCCTGCCTCACAATTTTAAAGGTCCTGCTTATAGAATTATTATATGAATACCAATGAAAGCGAGTTTTCTGTTTCTAGGAAGTATAAAAATGATATAAATAATAGTATATAAATAATAAATAAAGTATATAAATAATAAGTAGAATACAACATGTGTTGTTTGAGACGACGGTTTGCCATAGTTTATATTGGGCAGGCATTTCAGACTTTTTCTCGTTTAATCCTCCATGAGGCCTCATTTAGCTTTATTTCATAAATCAGGAAAAGGGGAGATTCAAACCCAGATTCCTCTGCCTAGATCTAACATCATGTTCAAACGACCATAGTGTGTTCCAAACTCTTGGAACTTCTAACATTTACTCAGTATTTTAAAGAAGCGTCTGCTAGAAAAAACGTTTTCTCTGGGGCGTGTTAGGTCTGGCTTTGCCCAGAGTTGGTAACTGGGCTGGCTGATCAGTGTGACAACTCTAGCCTGTTGGCCAACTGTCCCGTTTGATCTGGAACTCTTTGCAGGGTGGTTTTGGCAAGGGAGAGGAGGGAGATGAAACCATACTGCAGGATGAAACATGCACTGTTTTTTGGTGGAAAAGTGTTCCCAGGCTAAACTCGGGTTCATTCATTGACTACTCCACACACGTCGTAAATCAGCCAGAAGAGAGTTATTTCCATATTTTAAATTGCTGCAAAAATCTCTCCAACTCCCTCATTTTGCAGATAAAGCGTCAACATCATGTGAAGCAGCATATGCTGAATTATAATGCTCACTTCAGAAATCATACTCACTTGGTGGGTTTTTGACGCTCTTCTAACACACAACCATAACCTAAATCTGGTTCCAGAAGCTGTTTATTTCTGTAGTTGTGTATTATTAAAATCCTCCTAAGTTTCTGTCTCAGCTATTTAGAAAACTAAAGAAAGAATCCCTGTTGCCTTTGAATAATATCTTGATTCTTACTAATATCTTACTGAAATACATCAAAAGGGGTTTAAAAATGCATTTCATAATATTTTAACCATTCTGATATGAGTTATATTATGAATCTCATGAATCTTTTCAAAATATTGAAACTGGAAAAACTGAGACAGAAAAACACAATTAGTAAATATTTAAATATCAATATTTACAAACATCGCAGAAATATGCTTTGAAAATATCTAAAATATTAAAAGATATGTGTGCTAGAAAATCCTTACGTGAAGTCTGGGCAATAAAATATATGGCAATATTAAATCTCATTTTGCATTTAAAAAAAATTTTTTTAACGTTTATTTATTTTTGAGACAGAGAGAGACAGAGCATGAACGGGGGAGGGGCAGAGAGAGAGGGAGACACAGAATCGGAAGCAGGCTCCAGGCTCTGAGCCGTCAGCCCAGAGCCCGACGCAGGGCTCGAACTCACGGACCGCGAGATGGTGACCTGAGCTGAAGTCGGAGGCTTAACCGACTGAGCCACCCAGGTGCCCCTCATTTTGCGTTTTTAATTAGAGGAAAAAAATTTTAAACCTAAACACTTTGTTAAATATAAACACTTCCAGAAAATGTTTTACTATTAATCATGTTAATATATATTTTAAGCTCCTGTTTCGTAACAGGTATATCAAACATAGTGTATTTAGGACATGTCATACTTATGTCCTAAAACTATATGAATAAAACTTAACTCTTATTCCTTATACATTAACAGTAGTGTCTTGTTGCATAAAGCATATTATATGTAATTCTCCCCATCTTGGTTACAAGATGTCGTGATGTAAATATCCACGTGAGATAACATCATATATTCATTTTTCAGGAACTAAGAGATAAAAGCACCAAAAATATCCCACAAATCTTAAAAGTTCTCAGTTTCTTGCGTCTATGTTTATGTTGGAGAAAAAAATGAAGGGGGAGAAGGGGGAAGTATTTGCTATAACTCATGTTGTGATTTATTGGATGCTAATCTTAAGAATACAAGATTACATTTCAAAGGTCAGCTTTACAGTTATGAAAAACAAAGACTGTGTGTGTTCGATACTAATGAGCCCTATTTATTCAGTGGGTGAAGTCAGCCAAATATTAGATTAAATCTAGATCACAAAATGTTCTTATTAGGCATAGAAGCTTCTCTGGGTGCAGATGTGCTAATATTCAATAGAATGCTGTTCAAAATATTTCCCCTCAATTACTGAGGTAAATAAGTTTCACTGGCCAAATGGGGAGGGGAGATCATTTACAAAATTAAAATTGATTTTAATGTGTAAAAGCACAAGTAGGACAGTCTAATACTTTTCAAAATGTGACTTTATTTGCTTTATAACACATTCCTTTGAAAAGTAAGTACGTTTCGGGGGAGACTGCAATTTCCAAGACCACGGGTTTGTTTAGGTATCTTTTAAGCACCTTCGTATTTAGAACATTGCTGTTCAGGGGCGCCTGGGTGGCGCAGTCGGTTAAGCGTCCGACTTCAGCCAGGTCACGATCTCACGGTCTGTGAGTTCGAGCCCCGCGTCGGGCTCTGGGCTGATGGCTCAGAGCCTGGAGCCTGTTTCCGATTCTGTGTCTCCCTCTCTCTCTGCCCCTCCCCCATTCATGCTCTGTCTCTCTCTGTCCCAAAAATAAATAAATGTTGAAAAAAAAAAAATAGAACATTGCTGTTCATCGATAGCCAGTTTACTTACAGACATTTCAGGTGTACTTGTTTTGTGTTTCCTACTTTCTTCCTTCAGTTTTGTCAATTGTGTACATCTTGGTCATTTAGCCCATTCGTTTTTTAACAAATGATTCTGAAAAGCCCCTTACATACCAGGCACTGTGCTTGGCACCCGTGATACAAACATAATCAAGTCATGATCCCTGCCTTCAAGGAGCCCACTGTGTAAAAACAGAGGAAGAAATGATGCGTCCATGGGGATAGATCAGAGAAGGCATCACAGACTTGGAGAGAAGGATTTCTCAGGCAAAAGAGGGGGCGCTTTATAGGGTTGCCTGAATGGCTCATTTGGTTAAGTGCCCTACTCTTGATTTCCACTCAGGTCATGATCTCACAGTTCCTGAGATTGAGCCCCATGTCAGGCTGTGCACTGGCAGCACAGAGCCTGCTTGGGATCCTCTCTCTCCCTCTCTCTCTGCCCCTCCACTGCGTGTCTGTGCTCGCTCTCTCTCTCTCTCTCTCTCTCTCTCTTTCTCTCTCAAAATAAACATTTAAAAAAAAAAGAGAGAGACGGGATTGTATACCCTGGAAGAGAAGGGGGATGTAAACACTGAAGTATGATAAGGGCAGAGAGGAAGGAGAAGGCAGAAAGCAGACTAGTGGGCAAGGAGGAGGTATATCAGGAATGGCACCTTTGCTCCCACTCAGGAGACGGAACCTCATTGCATAAGGAAGCGGGGTGCGGGTCTCCGAAAAATTCAACAGTGGCTGAAAAATTCACTGAGTGGAGGGTGAAGGAGGCAGAGACTAAAGGCAAGAGCACAGGTTGGACTGTTCAACAGCCCCATTCTTGGGCTAAATCCCTTAGCTGAAGAAGCACTAGCCAGGACAGAGTGAAGGAGACCCATAACAGGGTCAGAGAGCATGACCGATAGGACTTGGTGACCAGTTCCGTCAAGATGGAAACAGCCAGCAGAACTCCCAAGTGTCTGATCCCACCAAGTAGGTTGGTAGTGCTGTCATCCCTTAAGACGAGTCATGGAAAGGGAGAAAATGGTCTTCAGGGAATGAAATGCTCTTTGAGATACCAGCTTGGGATATGACTGTGGAAAAGCCACGTCTTTATGGAAGGCACACTCAGACTGGTGAGGGCAGGACTGGTGATAACTACCAAAATATCGGAGGGTGGGCTGCTGCTGCTTTACCAGTCAGTGAGTTTCCCCCTACAGATCAAACTTCACGGTGAGAATCATGCAGCATGATGCACACGTGGGTTTTTTTAAGTTGACAATTTAAAAAACGCATTTATTTTTTTCAACAAATATTTGATCAGTCCTATTCTGTGTAAGAAAGGCAGTGCGTTTTATAACGTAACTAGTAAGGTTTAGTGGTTGCACACAAGCACTGGTTACACAGCCCTACTCTGGGCACATTTCTTTGCTTGCTTTGTTAAAATCCCTTTGTATTTGGGGGGGAAAAAGATGAGAAATTGGCCTTCAACATCTGAGAGCACCTGAGACACATAATTTAAGGAGCAATCAGAATCAAGCTAGCTGCTACATCAGGGTTGGTCTCTCCTCGGCGGTTTTTCCCAGGATTTGCACGGCTGTGAAGATGGTCTTGAAGATAAGGTTATGTGGCCTTCTAGTAGCTTTTGGAAAAGGAATTGTTCAAAATGAATAACCATTTTTTCAAAAAATCTCTTTCCCTAAGAGCAGTAGTATTTGGTGATAAATTGAATGCTTCTCACTGAATTGAACATATCATGATCTAGATAGAAGCCTCAGCCTGAAAAAAAATAAATAAATAAAACATGGCACCTTTCAGAGTATCATAAGATGAGCTATTTCTGATCCTTAAAGTGTCTAGCTTCTGGCAAAGGAGTGTCTGTTAAGGCAGGTTCCTCTTTCTGAGATATAAATGATATGTTTTCTATAAGAGCACAAAATATGCCAGTTTTGCTCATATATTAGTAGCATGGGTTTCTGCAGAATAGAAATCTACGTAACCATCTCTTACAAGGGAAGAACAGTATCCACATACAGAAAGAGCACAGACATTACCTCTTGGTGAAAATTAGAAACAGAGACACACACGTGTGGCTCTTAGCTCAACTTTCATATTTGAGACAAAGTGGAAAAACACAGGAAATACGGTTAGTAAAGATTCTCTCACAATCCATGCATGGTCTGTTAGGTTTTTTTATTATTTGCTTTGTTTATTTGTTTGATTTTCAGTCTGTTGCATGAATTTCCTGGTAATGTGTCTACGAAATGCCCACAGACAAGTTAGTCCCACCTCTTGTGTTCCTTCCTGCCGTTTCATTTATAGAGAAATGTAAAATTAATAGGCTTTGAAAGAAGAGAAGTTGTGTCCTATTATTATCCTGTTACGTGTTGCTGCAGCGAAGATATGAAATTGAAAGTGGCAGAATGTGGAATGAAAAGGGTCTGATAGTTTGACATTGTGACCTGTTTATGAACTGAGGGCGGAACCCTGCATCCTTGGAGTGAGGGTTCTCGTAGATGTAGATCTAAAAGAGTGTCAAGCTGTTTCAGTAATGCCTTCTTCTTACAGAACCTCATCGAGGCAAGCTGCAAAAAGATATAATCTCTGATTAATGCAGCCTTTAATTGTGAGACTAAGAGATTCCTTACTGAATTTCCAGAAGTTTCTACAAGAACCTCCTAACCATTCCAGCCCCTTCCATCTCTCCTCCAAAACTTACAAATTTTGGTGTGTGTCAACTGCATTTCCTTTAATGAAGAGAAGCCACTTGTTAGAAGAGATCCTCTGTTTTTCTTCCTTACTGTTTGAGTTCGTTTTTTAAAAGCTGTGGTAGACGAAAGAAAATCTTTTTTTTCTCCATAATCTAAGAATTATTTCACAGAAAGGAAAAGAGAAGCATTTTCAAGGGGTTCTGCCTCCCTTCTGCTTTTGAGAATATGAATGTCCACATCCTCCTGGCTGGAGACCAGTGAATAATACTGAAAGGCCAGGGCTATACAGTAGAGCAATATCAACACCCATCTATTCTGCAGAGGCAGATTTCAAATTTATACTTAACCATTGCAATAATAATGGCTTTTAGTGACCTACTTCCAAGAAGAAGTTAAACTTCCTATTTGTTTTCAAAATGTTTATGTCCTCTAAAAATAATTTCTGGTTTATCTTTTATTGTATGCATCCTAAACATTTAATATCTTCCCAATTAATAGAAAGGAAGTAAAAAAAAACTTAGGTAAAATATTATTACCTGTTTTCTTTATTTCTTTTCTCATTTTGGGGGACCAGTACATGTGTTTTTTTGTGCCTATATGGTTAACTTAAGAAGTTGTCTGAGCTAATTTCTATCTTG
This sequence comes from Felis catus, assembly GCF_018350175.1. NCBI lineage: Eukaryota > Metazoa > Chordata > Mammalia > Carnivora > Felidae > Felis > Felis catus. The sequence goes on from NC_058368.1 coordinate 66,166,321, forward strand.
AGTTACAACTAAAACTTCACAATATCAAACCCCCATTTAAGAAAAAAAAGTTTTGTTGTTCTGAAAATTGCCTTCCATCATCCTTTAGCTAGGGACTAAATATCTATTTACCGTACTTTGTAGAAATGCTCCTGGTCATAAAGATCAGAAGTCAAGGGGCGCCTGGGTGGCACAGTCGGTTAAGCGTCCGACTTCAGCTAGGTCACGATCTCGCGGTCCGTGAGTTCGAGCCCCGCGTCGGGCTCTGGGCTGATGGCTCGGAGCCTGGAGCCTGTTTCCGATTCTGTGTCTCCCTCTCTCTCTGCCCCTCCCCCGTTCATGCTCTGTCTCTCTCTGTCCCAAAAATAAATAAACGTTGAAAAAAAATTAAAAAAAAAGATCAGAAGTCAAATTGATAAGATATTATTCATTTTTTCTCTTGGAAAATCATAATATGTGTTATATTTTTAGAAAAAAATTTTTATACTGGTCATTTCTCACTATAGTAACTTTCTTTTCCTTCTCCTAAATCTCGGCATGGGATCTGACAAGTGAACTTAATAGCTGACATCCAGAAAACCTAAGATGTATAGTTGCATACAGTGCCCTATGTTGTGGTTTGAACCTTTCGTGTGGCAAAGAGGCCTTTATACATCAACGTACATGGTAAAAACCCTGAAGCTTAGGGTTTTGTGCATCTGGACTAGTCCCTGGTTATTCCTGGTTACAAACTGGCAGATAAAGTTCTGCTAAATTATTTTTGCTTCAGTCATAAAAGCAGGAAGAGTGCCTGTGTCCTGTTATTCAGATAGGCTCACCTGTGGTGACCTCATTAGCTTCACATGTTCAGAAAATCCTTTTCTTGTTTAATTCATCTTTAGGGTGAGATGGAAAATAGTCATTCCTGGCTCTTGAATGTTCCTATCTGCTATCTGGGGCATTTCCTTTCTCATAGGAAAGTGTCTAGAAATAAGGAATTAGAAGGTGCTCAATGAACCAGCTGAAGCCAAGGAAGTTAGGTTGTTTTCTAGACAAATTTCATAAAGTCCACAATAGCGATTACTTCTGCTCCCTTATAGGAAATGGAATTCTCTGGTTTAGGTGGTGATGCATTTCTTTTTATGCATCTCTCCTTTCTCAATTTACCAGTCACCACTGAATTATACATAAGGTAGATTTTCCTTAGAATTTGTCTTCTGTTATGTTTTAAGATCAATGTGTTGATTTGGGGGGACTCACCTTAGACATTTGTTGAAAATTTAGGAAGGATCCTTTTTATCAAGGACATGATTGCTCATCTCCTCTTGAGTATGTCACTAGCTGAGTTAGATTATTGATCTTTTAAGTGGGAATATTTTCATAATTACTCCACAAAGGGCAACGTAAATAATAATCATTTGCAAGCGCTTTGTCTGTAGTTGTGTACTTCTTACTTAGAGCACAATAGATCATTGTATCTGCCAAAATCTCAGGAGCTCAAAACAACAAAGGTCCTTTTCTTTCTTACGTTATGTGCCTCTTGTGAGTCAGGTAGGAACTCTGTACCACGTGTCCTCGCGCTGTACCCCAGGGGACGTATCAGTTGCTCTCTGAAATTTGACCACTCGCTCTCGCAGAGGGAAGACCAAGTTCTGGCTGGTATTGAATGGGAAGTTAATTTATCTGTCCTGGAAGTTACCATGTTATAACTGACTGGCCAGGACAATTTGCATATCCCTACCTGACTACACAGGGATCAGGAATTGCAGTCCCACTGCGTCGCAGAAATGAAGAGAACTGGAATGATCTGGCAAACACTAATGACTCTCCCAATGATTTGTATGAAGTTGCCATCATCCCTCATGTTGGCATATTTATCTGGAAGGAGTGAAAGCCTCAAGCTGTGTCAAACAATGGTAGACTCCCACGATCGTGTTTTAAATTCCCATTTTCTTTATTAATTAGGCTTTTCCACATCCATATTACTCAAAAACATAAACCAATATCTCCATTATACCCCCGAGCATTTCTCTGAAGTTCCCCTTAATTTCTTTGAGGACCTCAATTTGCTTCAGCAGGAAACTAAAGATTTAGACTAAAGGCTCTCTTCTAAATGTGAAAGTTTTACGATTGCACTGTGGTGTTATTAAATTGTGACATTTATAGTAGTCAATGATGTCATTATTTATAATGTGCTTTTAACATATTTGAAAAAACAAATGTGTAGTTCCTTAGCATTTAGACTGCACAGCATTAAACAGAAATGGTAAGGGGTCTCACCATTATCCTCAACTTCAAAATGAGTGGGAACTATGATGAATGAGCTATAAGCTGTGCTGCTCAGCTGCTGCTTGCTCTTAGATACGTTACCCTTTTGTCCTCTACTTGCCTCTGTATCGTAGGGAACTACATTTCCCAGGATCCCTTGTCCTGTAACTTTTGGGTCAGTTATCCAATCAGAGGTACTCTTGGGTCCTTAGAAGGAAAGAAGCCAGAGTATTTCTTCCTCTTCCTTGTGCTTCCTTGTGGTGTCCTTAGCACCATCAGCAAACTGTACTTCCGTCATGGCTCCACTTTCCACCCTTCTTCAGTCTCATTTCCTGACCAAAGACTGGCTTCTCTTCTCGGATGAGATGTTATCTTCTCCTCCAGTTGCTCCTAAAACCAGAGCAGAGTGAGTGGCCTCCTCCTCTAATTTCTGCATCATTGTTTTACTTCCAGTTTGGCTTCCCAGCAGTTGTATCAACTGTATAACTAATTCCCTGTAATAACTACTTTCAGTTTAAAAACCAGTCTGCATCTGGAGTGGTTTCTCTTTTCCTGGCTAGATTCTGACTAATACAACATCGCAAAATAAAAGTGAAAGTTTCTGCTCATTTCCTTTCAGGACTCTGCTGATACAAAAAAAAAAAAAAAAATAGACACTCTTCTTTCAAATGAATGAGGTCAATGAGAAAAACAAAAAGAATAGTGGACCAGAGGAGGAAAAATTGAAATATTCATCCTGCTTCTTTCTCTCTGTAGTTGTATGCTTCCAAGCAAAGCCCTTCACTTCCTATACTTGCTTTTCCTCATTTCTAAAATAAGATTTTGTACTACTACATGCAAGAACATGAATGAATCTCAGCAACCTTATGCTCAGTGAAGGAAGCCAGACACCAAAAAGTACATACAATCAAGTTTCATTTTCATAAAGTTCATGTAGATAAAGCTAATAATCTATGAAAATAGAAGTCACAATAATGGTTGTCTTGGTGGGGGAGAAGGAGAAAATAGAAACAAGGAAATTTTCCACGCTAGTGACAGTGTTCTCCATGGTGACTGGGCTATTGTTTACATGGGTGTATTTATTTGTACAAACTCACCAAACAGTCACTTCACATGTGCTCATTTTACTGTATGTAATTTTACCTCAGTGTAAAAAAAGGAAAAGTGGGCACTAGGAAAGAAAAGTAATTAGTTAAATGAACAAAAGGCTTAGATTATGTGTCTCCAAGATCCCTTTTAGCTCTGAAATTCAGTTCTTTTTTAATGAAGAATTTGAATTTTAAAAAGGGGGGAAATAGGACAGAGAGACAGAGAATATAAATAAGCGTAAACATGTTTCCAAAGTCATTCTACAAACACATATTTTAAAACTTTCATTGGAGAGTTCGTGCTTGCTTATTAACATGGCAGGCTATAGAACCCGACTTCTTAGTTGGTTTTAATTCCAGTTCCATGCGTTATTAGGTCTGGGAACTTGGGTAAATAACTGAAGCCCATATTTCTGAGTTTCAACATTGTATTACAGAGTTAATGCTAATATCTAACCCAGTGGGTCATTGTGAGAATTAGATGAAAGAATGCATATATAGTTTTTAGCATGGTGCCAGCCACAAAGTAAATGCTCAAAAGATAAAGAAGAAGATGATGATGATGATGATGAATCTTTCCAGAAATTTCTATTTATATATTGGCAAGTAGATATTTTGTGTCTATCACTCTTGCACATAAGTATGATCATATGCACAGATTTATTATTTTATTTATATATTTTATGGTTTTTTCCATGTTAACATACAGTTATGGAATGAATCATATTCATTGTATGGGTGGGCTCTGCTACATATAACCGCTTTCCTATTGATTAATATTTAGGATCTCTTGGTGCTTTTACTGTTAACAATAATAGTGAAATGAACATCCTTATATGCAGTATTTAAAGGATATAAAGCTTGTTTTATCTAAGCAGAAAGAACTTCTAGCTATTTTACTGTCAGAGTTAACTTTTTTATTTCAAGACTAACCCTTTTCACTAGGCCTTCTAGCTTTTTATTTTATCTTAGATTCCTAAGTCAGTCAGGCAGTTGATGGAATACAAAGGAACGGTTGTTATCTTTTATACTCATGGTTTTCTACAGTGAAGCAATGGGAAATAAATCATAATTCTGAAAGGAAAGTATAATAGCAAGTAAGTGTAAATGCCATCCCACCGTCTTAGAACAGGAAATACATTTAGTGTGCTTAGCAAATGTAGAAGCCTAGCCTAAATAGGCATTCTGAGTGTAGAAGAGATCCTCAAGGCTGTCAGAAGGAGAGAACGGGACTAGGGTTTCCCAAATTTAATTTTGAAATTAGAGTAGGAAACCTCTTTGAAAACTTGATTTAGTTACTATAAATATGAAGGCAGGTAACATCAAGCCAGCTCATCCTAAAGAATCCCAAGAATACAAGGCCCTCTGGCGTTTTTTTTTTTTTTCTTCAGAGGAAAAGACTATAAAGTCCCTCTGCTTTATTAAGAAACCTAGTGGGAGTAGAGAAAAGTTTTAATAAGCTTATAGCTACTCTGACAGTTGAGTAGTAAATACTAAGCATTACTTCATAGGAATGAGTAAGTATAACACCTTCACAGGCTGTTTCTATAACATATGGACTGTTAAGTGCTTGAGAAATAATTTGTTTGTTTTTGCAGCTCATAGTTTGACGTAATGAAGCACTATTGAGTTGAATAACTAGACAAGAAACTCCTTAGTTATGGGGAATTATATTCTGAATTAATGAATTGCAAATTGTAAGCCAATCCACCTCCCATAAATATTATGAGGAAAGAAGTCACAGTCCTACCTACACACATTTTCAAGGCAAAATTATTCTGTGACGAGAAAAAGATTTAGAGCATAATTAAGGTTCCTAAAATATAAGTACTTAAGAAGAAACTTACCATATGTTTAAAATTATTTGAGACTGCATTTATGATCTGTGATAAGTATATATTTTCTGGAATGCAGAAAACCTCTTTAAAGGTTTTCTGTTTTATTTTTATGGTATTATTGTGCAGCTCACCTCTAGCAATTCATAATGGGCTTTAAAAATTCAAATAATAAAATAAAGATTTTTATTCTGTGCCTGTGATAGTTATTTCACTTTACATAGAAAGCACTAACTCATTGTTGAAAATACAAATAACTTAAAATGACAGGTTTAATAAGCCATATTCTAGAACCATTTTGTTAACACAGCTCTATGATATAAGTATAGAGTGTTGTTCAAGTTTGAATGTTAATTAATTTGGGAAATGATGGTCTTGGGAATGGTCTCTAATCTCTATATACATGAGATTATTAAGAAAAATCTTTAATTTTAGTGGATCATTTGTTTTAATTGGCCTAAGAGTCTAAAAATCAGGCACAACACAAAATACGGGAGAGCACTGAGTCTGGAATCAGAAGCCTTGATATCCAAACTGCCTGCATCTCAAAATTATTACATAACCCTGAGGAACTAATGAACATCTATAATTCTGTCTCTCTATCTCTCAAAGATGTAAAATAAGATATAACTGGCCTTCTTCAAAAGGTCGGGCAAAGGATGAGAGTAGCTAATGCAAGTGAAATGTTTTAAGAAATGTTCATTGTATTAACAAAAGGGTTATGCAAAAAAAGGGTGGGGTTTCATAGTCTAATAATCTAGGAACTCTTAGATGTGAGTGTGAGAGAGACAGGGAAGGGAGAAATATTTCTTAGAGACTTTTGCAAAGAGGGAATAGATTCTGTGCATAAACTCAGTTGACCTTGGGACTCTCCCTCCCCCCCCCCCTTTTAAATGAAACATTTGGAGAACACTCATGATGAAAAGTAGTTTCAGACCCAAGGAGGCTGTAGGGGTTTTACAGTTGGAGTGTTAAGGTGTGCACTACAGGAAACTCAATGAGGCAAAGCCACTACAAAATGGATGGGATTGAGAACTGCTGAGGGTGATTCTAGAGGAGTGTTTCCCATTTGCTTCCTGTATTTGGTATAGGATCAGTCTTCATAGTTCCTTGAAACTGTTCCTCACATACAGTGAACACCAGAGTGCCAAAAGAATGACATGTTCTCATCAAAGTTCACCTCTCCATTTTGAATACATGCAAGTCTTGGGAATCCTTGTCTTTAGGACTGCCATCATTCTTGAATGTTCTAGTCTGTCCAAGACATGGATGTCATGGGAGAAGCTCCCTGAAGAGGTTATTTTCTCTACCTGGGACTCATTTTCTTTATTTGCAAAATGAAGGAAATGAAGAAACCCCAAGATCTCTTCCATGCCTAAAAATCTCTACTGGTTCATAGCAGAACATACCCTCCCCAGGCCCACCTGGGTCTCTCATGGCACTTAGAGTAACCCCACCTCCCTCATCTAAGTTAGCCATTAAAGTCTAGAATATCCGTTCTAGAAAACTTAACATGAAAGATACAGCATTTACATGGCCTAAAAGCTATTTAATCATTCTCCTAGGCATTGATTAGTTTCTTAGATTAGATCATTGTTACTATGTCAGATACTGACTAGAATAAACTACAGTGCCCACCAAACACCTGACCAGAACCCATCAAAGAGTTGGTTCTAGAATTCAATAAGAATGGTAGGCAGAACAGGGGCGCCTGGGTGTCTCAGTTGGTTAAGCGTTGGGCTCTTAATTTTGGCTCAGGTCATGATCTCATGGTTCATGATTTCGAGCCCTGCTTCGGGCTCTGCACCAACAGTAAGGAGCCTGCTTGGGGTTCTCTCTCTCCCTCTCCCCTGCCCCTCCCCCACTTGTTCTTTTTCTCTCTCTCACATAAACTTAAAAAAAAAAAAAAGAACGGTAAGCAGAACAAATTGGAGGATAAATGCAAACAAAACACAATAAGATTACTAAGCTCCAAGTATGTTTTGAGTATTTTATAAGATTTTGATGTTCCTGTAATGGACATTATGAAATGTTCTGTCAATTTGAAAGCATGCCTGTCTTCTGAAATGTTATTCCAATGCAGTGTGGATTCTATCCTGGGACTTGAAGAGCAGACTTTACCCATTCATTCAGAAGACACTGAGTATTTATTGTGTGTCAGGCACTGGACTAAGAAAGAATATGGATGTGGGAATTCAAAGGTGACTCTTTGTCTCTGTATTGATTTCAATGTTAACCAAGAAGCAAGTACATATCCAACATACAGATACTAACCAGTGACTTTGCCCCTGCAAATAAATTTATATATATATTATATATATATTATATGTATATATAATATATATATTTACACACACACACACATACACACACACATAGCCCTAATAAAATTCTAACTTTTTTTTAGTGCAGTTGACACACAATGTTACATTAGTTCATTAGTTTCAGGTGTAAACATAGTGATTCAGCTTCTTTGTACCTTGTGCTATGCTCACCACAAGTGTAGCTATTGTCTGTCAGAATACAACACTATTATAATACCATTCACTGTATTCCTTATGTTGTGCCTTTAATGCCTGTGACTTATTCATTCCGTAAGTGGATGCCCGGATCTCCCGCTCCCCATGACCCATTTTGCCCATCCAACCACTCCTCCCCTCTGGCAACCACCAGTTTGCTCTGTGTAAAATTCTGACTTTTAAAATTATCATCCGAAGTAGCACATTATAAAAAACACAGCCAAAATATCATGACTTAAAAAAACTTCACACTTTAAAAAATATAAATCCAAACTAAAAAATCAGAATAACCAGGGACTCTAGTCATTTCTCTTTCCATGAGCTGTATTGGTAGAGAGTAGTTAATCCTCTTTTGTAACTTTAATATCAGGATTAATTCCTAGATCCTGCCTATGAATGGCATACCAGCTTAAACCTAAGACCTTTGTTTCCCTTTATAAAACAAAATTAAAACAGAGAACCTAAGGCCAATAAGAGCTTTTAGAAATAAAAATTTCCAGGGGTGCCTGGGTGGCTCAGTCGGTTAAGCGTCCTACTTCAACTCAGGTCACGATCTTGTGGTCCGTGAGTTCGAGCCCCGCGTCCGGCTCTGGGCTGATGGCTTGAAGCCTGGAGCCTGCTTTGGATTCTGTGTCTCCCTCTCTCTCTGCCCCTCCCCCGTTCATGCCCTGTTTCTCTGTGTCTCAAAAATAAATAAACGTTTAAAAAAATTTTTTTTAAATAAGAGCTTTTAGAAATAAAAATTTCCAGGGGCGCCTGGGTGGTTCAGGCGGTTAAGCGTCTGACTTTGGCTCAGGTCAGGATCTCATTGTTTGTGAGTTTGAGCCCCACGTCAGGCTCTGTGCTGACAGCTCAGAGCCTGGAGCCTGCTTCGAATTCTGTGTCTCCCTCTCTGCCCCTCCCTCTCTCTCGTGTTCTTGTCTCTGTCTCTCAAAAATGAATAAATGTAAAAAAAGAAAAGAAAGAAAGAAAAATTTCCAAGCATTATCTCTCAATATAGGTCTTCTTTTTTTTTTTTTTTTTTTTTTTTTTTTTTTTTTACAGTGTGAGTGTGGGCTCTTCCATGATTATAATTTGGAGGAGAAGAGGGTGGGAAATAAATTTGGTGTACCTAAAAAGAACACAAACAGCACTTTTTGCTTCTCTGCTGAATGTTCAACTCATTAAAAGAACAAGAAGCATTTCATGGATTACTGATAACAGTACCTCTGTCATAGACAGCAGGCCAGATTGGAGCCATAAATGGAGCCATTGTGTTCATTACCGAATGTGAGATATTCATCCTTACAACTGATCCGCCTCCTTCTAGAGACAGGTAGACATAATGAATACATAAAAGGAACCTTTTATTTTTTTTTCAGGGAGCCATACTAAAAAACAAGTTATTAGGACATTAATCATCAGCTGAAAACAGCATTCCAGTAGAAAACAGCAAAATCAACATGAATACATGTATCACTGATACATTTGCAAAGTTCAACATGCGTTACGGTGCAGTTAAAAGCTAATATTTCTGAAGTAACCTTGGAATGCTTTGTCTCATTTTTATAAAACCAGTGACAAGTTGAAAATAGTTGATTGCAGATTCTCATCCATGAATGCTGAGTTACTAAATTTAATGAAAGGCTGTATGCAATATACAGTCTTTTAAAGATCGGGCATTTTGACCCCTTCCTTTCAAAGATGGGGGATTGAAGCCTGGAAAACACTGTTAATAGCAGTGCCCGGGAGGGAATGCAGGCGCCCAACCCCAATTCAGCATTCCTTCTCCCTGAGACTAGTCTATCCTTCTGCCCAGGTAGAGCCCAAGAAGGGCCACATTTCCATAGTTTGGCAACTATCTGGAAATTTTGATATCCTGGCAGAATGTGTCCCCTGTCTGCTTGCTGAAGGATTCAGTTTTGCCTGTGACAGTATTTTATTTATTCTTTAGAGCCCCTTATGCTCATAAACATGCCCATTAGTTTTACAAATTACCACATTAGTCATAAATGAGTTGTCCTCCTAATATAGCACATAACTTATTGTTGCATTTTATTGGACCATTTATAATAAAATTATGGAAAGTGTTAAATAACCCTCAGAGAAAAAACGTATTCATCATCTTAGCAAAGGTGTAAGTGTTGCATTTTCTTCTAAGGTATTTGTAAGGAATTTGTATTCAGAATATTATGCTATTTCTCTAAAAGGACTCTTGGGTTTCTGTATGGGGCCATTCCCCCTGTCTTTTTTTCCTCTTCACTGGGTTTCTTATAAAAGTCTAAGCCACTTATAGTGCTCTGATTTCACAGTCTAAAAAAAAAAAATGATTTGCTCCTTCCAAATCACACGAGATCTATTAAATTTGTTCTTAACTTAGCAATTAAAGTGCAGCGTCTAAGCCTGAAATCACCCCTTCCCCCGTCACCAACTCCTAACAAACACTGGTGCTAACACATGTGACCTTCAAAATAGCAGTTGCCTCCCGTAAAATCTAACAGTGTTTTCCCCCAGAAATAAGAAATGTGGAGCCAGAGACCTAAGCTCTTTTTTAGATTCACTGAAATAGTACATATTCCGCTGAAACTAAAATTGCCCTAATCATAGGACACTCACAAAATTTCTTCTCTTTGTTCTTAGCTTTCACAAATATGGAAATTGTCCTGCTGGACTACCAGGAGCTGTATTAGCCTCATCTAATGAAAGCTAATATGCAAAAAAAAAAAAAAAAATGTTGAAGCACATTGAATTAATTATATCTGAGATTTGACTTACACATGAGATGATTAAATATGTGCATTTGAAAGAATCCCTGAAGGTAGTTAGTTACTTTAAATAATTGTCCAGGGCCTTTTGGCTGAAGTGACTTTCCCCATGTAGCTTGCTGGTGTTATCTTAATTTTTCAACATCTTAATTTTGTGCTTTCTTCATGCCCTACCTTCATTTAATTCAGTACACATTTAAAGAAAACAAAAGAGGCAGAGAACAGTGCTAGAGTATGCAGGGTAATGGAAAGGTGAGAAAGTGTGGTCCACCTACCCCCTAAGGGTTCTCTCTCAATGTGGGCTAATGCATCAGCCAATACACCAGTAAACTCCAGTCCAAACACAGAATCCGTCATTTCTTTTTTGTTAATTTATCAAATCAGTTTCTGAATTAGCAAAACTAGATTGTAGAATTGCAGGATGATTAGATAAACAACTGATTTCCAAGACAGGGTGGTGAACACCAAAGCATCCTTGGTCTGGGATGCTGCAGAACCACCAAAAGGGAATGTGGAGCCTCCAGAAAGAGTTGATCTCCAAGTTCAGTACTGAAACAGACAGCCTCCAATGTTAGTCAGGTCTGGTCAAAGTCGTCAGGTCTGGAGTGGGCACTGAAAAGGAAGACATTCTTTCCAGACAGAGACAAAGAGAACAAATTGACTTTCTTTCAGCCCCAAAACAGTGGTTCTGGAACACTTGTTAAAGCCCCGATTGAGCGAAGGTGGGGAGAGGGACTGCGTCAAAGTCTCGATTCAGTCGGTCTAGCGTGGGCTGGAAATTGCATTTTTAACAAACTCTCAAGTGACTATGCTGTTGGTTCCTGGACCACATTTTGAAAAGCACTTCCCATTTGAAAACAGAAATGAAAACCTTCCTTTCCGTATGTAAGAGGTGTTCTCTAAACCTAATTGCACAGTGTTTTTTGCCAACTCTGGACATATTTGTCCCATCTACAGACTTGAAGAGCTGACTCCCTGCACTCCTTTCTCCAGAAGGCCGACTATGAGTGATTTTGTTTATCTTCATATGTCAAAGCATGTCTGTTCCTATGATCACCTCCGTTCTCTTTATACTTACAATGTTTCACAAGAACCACCTCTTACATGTTCTAGGAAGGGCACAGATTTGACCTGGGTTGAGATGGTTTGCCGTTTTTCTTCTGACACATTCAAGCACTTTCTTCGCCCTTGTAGCCACAACAGCTTATCACCAGCATTGTGCACAGTTACTTCTAAGCCAGTGCTTTTGTAAAGACAATCAAGCTCATAGGCCATTTTTTCCACCCATTGCTGTCACCCTGTGAGATTTTCCAATAAGCTTAAAGCTACCTGAGCTGCTGCTTCCTTTTCTGGAAGAGCAGAGACCTTGTCCTGGTGTTGAGGGTCTGGGGCACACCCAGACACCAGTTTTTAATCACAGTGACAAGAGCAGCAAGAACAGAGCAGCTGAGTACCTACCAGGTGCCCGGCAATGTGTGGCCTTAGGGACTACAGACCCATTTCTTACTCGTTTTTAAAATTTTTTTTAATGTTTTATTTATTTTTGAGAGAGAGAGAGAGAGAGACACAGAACACAAGTGGGGAAGGGGCAGAGAGAGGGGGAGACACAGAAACCAAAGCGGGCGCCAGGCTCTGAGCTGTCAGCACAGAGCCCGACGTGGGGCTCGAACCCATGAACTGTGAGATCACGGCCTGAGCCAAAGTTGGATGGTTAACGAACAGAGCCACCCAGGTGCTTACTATTAAATAGGTCTCTAGTTAGGGCAACGGCTAGGAAACCAGAGAACTAGTATACACTGCGATAAGAAATGTAATTAGGGTAAGACAGTAGAGAGGAGGGGAGCCTCATCGCATTTAGGGAGATGAAGGCAAACAGATGTTTTTCAGGAGACAGCACTGGAGCTGACTTCTGAAGATGTAGGGTGAGTTAGATGGAAAAATAAATAAAATAAAATAAAATAAAATAAAATAAAATAAAATAAAATAAAATAAAATAGCAGAAACTCCTAAAATTAGAAAGTATAGTGCATTTGGGGAACTGCATACAGTCCAGGACTGCTGGAGAGGATGACGTACAGAGAGATAAGCCTGGAACAGTAGACTGGGATCAAGTTACGAAGATCAGCAAAAAGAATGGATTGAACAAGGCTGAGTCCACACTGTGACATGAATCATATGCAGGCTACAAAACACTTTAGAAATGACCTACAAACAACATACAGGTTTAACTGCAGCATTTGTCTGCTATTAAAAATCCAATCCTCCTTCCTAGGAACTGGGGTCCTATCAGCCAAATGAGGCTGAGTAAATATCTCCGCACAGGGGCGCTTTGGATCTTGGTTTGCTTTTGTCATTCTGCTTCTCCATCATCTGCCAAGCATCTTGCAGGTCTAGTGCAAACTTTTATCCTATAATTGTCTTTCTCGTGTCAGCTAACATGGGTCTTGGGAGGGTTGATGGCCGTCAGAAAAAAAAAAAAAAACACCTGCCTAAGGTTGAGCCAACGTCCAACTTCAGCTTTGTTCCTCAGTGGTGGGATTCCCTTTGCTCTGGCAATTGCTCTTCTCATTTTCTACTGAGTTGGGTCATCCTGGTACATGATGAGGTTCTTTTTCCTTTAATGATGTTCGGAAAAAAAAAAAGCCTCTGCTGACCAGCTGCACTTCTCTTTCTGTATCATGGTTTGGTCAGAAGACGGAGCATTATAGAAAAACCACTTCTGCTCTTTAACAGACAACCACCTCCAGTGGAGTCCTATCTAAAAAAAAACATGACTCCCTTTCTCTGCTTGTCATCTCAGACATGACCGATCACTCCACCAATTTTATTTTTCACTTAAACCCTTCTCATAAGTCCTAGAAAACTTTACAAAGAGGAATTTTATTTTTGATTCCTTATGCCATTAGCAGAATTTTGTTTTCTTTTTTTTTTTTAAATGATCTCATTCATGCTTCTTTCTTTTCCTTTTATCAAATTCCCTTTGAATTTTAATATTTTATTCTACTTTATTGCATGTTACTTCTAGGAATTAAGGAAGTAAAAGGATCAGAAACAAATACACTATCAACCCTTGACTAGGACCCATTAGGATGGTATTTACATAATACAAGATATAGTACTGCAGGAATCCACCGTTCCTCTGTGTTCATTAGCATGTTATGCTACTACAATTCACACTGTTTTAATTTGAATTAGTTATGTCTGAATTCTGTCGCAATACAATAAAGTAGTGTGTGTTTCGCACTGGGAACTTGGATAATCAAAGCTGCACATGCTTTAAAATATGTTTAGAGTTGGAACCAAGAGCAAGTCGTTATTAAAAATAATAATCATGAGGCTACCATTTATCTCCCATTCACTATGTGCCAGGGGCTGTTCTAGGCATTCACAAGCAATGGCTCATTTCATTCTCACCAGCATAGCTAGGAATTGCCATGTTCCGTTTTACAGATGAGGAAACTGAAGCTCAAAGAAAATAGGAATCAGTTGGCAGAGCTGAGATTGAAATTCAGATCCAATGGTGCTGCTTTCAACAATGATCAGAAATGTGGCTCCTCTAAGAACTAGATGTCTGTCCTCTAGGTTATTGGAAATCCCCAGAGGTGAGGAGAGTATTAGGAAGACATCCAATTTGGCCTAGTAGATTTGAGGCTGGCAGGAGCAACTCTCATTGCTCTTGATTTTTCTTTGATAAATCACAGCCATTTTCATGTCACTGCCACCTCTGGACATTGAGAAAAGAAAAGGCAAATAAGAAACCCACCAACAACAAAAACAAAATCAAATAATGTAAATAAATGGATTTAAGCATGTTGCATTCATAATTGAAAAACTAGAACACAGAGGGGCACCGGGGTAGCTCAGTTGGTTAAGCGTCCAACTTCAGCTCAGGTCATGATCTCACAGTTTGTGAGTTCGAGCCCTGTGTTGGGCTCTGTGCTGACAGCTCAGAGCCTGGAGCCTGCCTCGGATTCTGTGTCTCCCTCTCTCTCTGCCCCTTCCCCACTTGTGCTATCTCTATCTCTCATAAATAAATAAACTTTAAAAAAAAAAGAAAAAGTAAAGCAGAGATAAGTTAAAAAATATCATATGTGTATCAAACACATTGAGCTGAGGGAAGAGTCAGGATTTTTTGATGAAAATCTATGCAGTCTAATTCAATTGTCATTAAACATTATGCACTTAATAACCAGAGAGAGAAATAAGAAAATCATTCCATGAAAGAAGGGGTAAAAAACCAAAAACCCTTCCCAGGATGTTGCTCCTAGGTTTTAAGCTGTGTATTACATTATGCTATACTGTGTTATATAATATTATATTCTGTTGCATGTTTTTTGTGACTAGATATCAAGTTATGACTGGAACAATACTATATTATCATGCTTGGAAACAAGGGACCATATCTTGTTCATCATTGTATCTTCCAAGTCACCTACACAGCATATGTAATATGGATTCAATAAATTCTCATTGAATTAAATTGTCTTTTCTACTACGTCACCAGACAGCAAATATATCCTTATTATAGTTGTGATCAGTACAACACATTTTAAATAATGAAGGAAAAGTGTGCCTCTCTAATAACTCTCTCAGTAGCAAAACATCCAAACCTGTTACAAAGAAGAAATGATCCATTTAAAATCTAGAACACAGCTCTGTGGAGATGATCCACTTTGCCAAGTTCCTTCCTTCCATCTTTTGAATGAACATGACTGAGTTTAAAATATTCACCTAACATGTTTAAAGGCTTTATTCAGATGCCTGTGAAAGCTTTCATTACTGACTGCTTTTCTGTTTGTTTTCCTCATATTCTTCTAGAAGATTTTCCTAATCTTGAGGCTTTCTTGAATATACTGCAGATAGTACCAGTGTTTGGTACTAAGCATGTTCTTCTTGCTTTGCATGTCAAAGAAATATTCTCATTATTGGTTGATAACTTTGAATGTATGTATTTATGTGTGTGTGTATGTATGTGTGTGTATGTATGTGTGTGTGTATGTATGTGTGTGTGTGTGTGTGTGTGTGTGTGTATATATATATATATATATATATATATATATAATTAAATAGAACTTCCAGTTTGTTCATTTCCAAGAATATATGAGATTATTTCTCCTTCTCCTTGAAGTGCCTTGTAGGGGGTTTCGCTGTATTTCTTTTCACTGGACTTTTTATTACCGTCAAAGAGACAAATGAGTTTTGTCCAGGAGAATCTTCCATGGTTCTTATTTCAGTTTTAATTTAGTCTTACACCAAGGCTTTGACAGGCAGTATTTCTGCAGAGGCAGTGTTATCTTTGTAAAGTATTTGATTTGGGGCATCTGGATTTTTAATATGATAGTTAAATCTCAGGTTTACGTTTCTTATCACTCTTTAGAATGCTGACGCGCTTCTCAGGTATCTTGTCAGATATTATTCTCATTATTGAGCTCCAATTCAGAAGTCAGAAAACACAGAAAAATGCCATTTGTGTGTTTACCATTCCAGCCCTGGAGAAAAAGAGTACAATTGTGGAAGTCAAAAGCGGCCCAAGAGCTCTCTTGATCAGGTCACGACCCCGTGGCACATTTGATGTCATCATGCCATTGATATACAGGCACATATTGTGTTTCGACTGAAGCGGAGTTGCTAAAAGTTTAATTTTGTTCTTCCGGGGAAAAGAAGACATTTCCTGAAGGAATATGATTACATTACCATTAAAAATGTATATGCACACTCTCTTTTTTTTACAGTAATGCTCTTTATTTAAATTTTCCTCAACAGAAATCATCAAAGCTTTTATTATTACATTATTACTGTTATTGTTAATTATAATATTAGTTATAGAATATCATATAACAGTAAGTAGCATACGTAACTGATATTTATTACATATGATTTTATATTGTGTTAAATATATTACTTCTAACTCCTTGCAAATTTTATTTTTATGTTTAATCATTATATTATTATTTGCCATATACACAGGGGTGGATCCCAGCTTTGTGGGACAGTAGCTTATAAAACTTAGGGAGTCCTTTTTAATCTTAATTTTTTTGTTATTGTTTTTAATTGTGGTAAAATACACATAACATGAAATTTACCATCTTAACCCATTTTAAGTGTGCAGGTCAATAGCATTAAACACATTCCCACCATTGTGCGCCCATCACCACCATCCATACCCAGGACCGTTTTCATCCTGCAAAACTGAAACTCTGTCCACTAGAGCAGTAGCTTCTTATTCCCACTTCCGTCAACCCCTAGCAACACTGCTGTACTTTCTGTCTCTGTGAATTGGCCTCATATAAGTGAAACCATGCAATATATGTCCTCTCACACATTCCCTTTTAATAGAGCTGTTGCTCTGTTTAGAAATACATAGGAAGAAGACACTGCAAATTACCCAGCCCAAGGAAGGAAACAGCACGGTCTGTTTTCCCACCAGCAAGCAGCTGTAACCAGACGAGGCAGCACCTGTATCAAGTTGAAATGTAGGCGCTATTGTTTTAATAAGAGAGTGGGAACCGTAGTTGTTATTTTTTCCAATATGTGACCCCGCAATATGTGTATTCTGGGCTTACTTTCATGAAAGTGGTCCGTGTCAGCTGCTGTCACGCAACTCAGCCGCTACTCTTTGCCTGTTAGGTTCTCTCTCTCCCTCTTTCTCTTTTAAAGTTTTTATTTTAATTCCAGTTAGTTAACATTCAGTGTTATATTAGTTTCAGGTGTACAATATAGTGATTCAGCAGCTCCATACATCGCCCTGCTAGGTTCTCTGAAGTCTCACCCACAAACACACCAGAAATGGAGCAGCCGTGTGTCCATTTTCCAAGACTAACAGTTCCAAGTTTATCTGTTCAGTTTTTAGTTCTTTCATGGGAAGAGATCATTATGTGTGTGTGTGTGTGTGTGTGTGTGAAACAGAGTCAGAGAGGGAGAGAAGGAGGGAAGGAAGGAGTCATCTCTCTGCACACAATAAACTAAAGGGTATACTTTCAATTTAGGAAAAAAACAAACTTCTGAAACATCCGCTCCCAGCATGCAACCAACAATAGGTGGATTGTTCTTTTTCTTTTATCCTTAAATCTACTTAATTTACTATAATTTGAAGTGATCTTTGAGGATAGAAAGATAATGCCTAACTGAAGTTCATATTCTCAGTGCGCAGAATAAAACTGAAGAATTTTAGTGGTTCTTGAAATATGGAGCAGAGCAAAAGCATTAGAACACCAGCTTTTTAAGAAGGAATTTATACATTTAAATGTTTATACTATAAAATCCCTGGAAGCAGGCCCAAGACACCCGGAGGGGACACAGATTTGTATGATGAACGTGAATAACAACTTTGAAAGTTGTATAGTTCGTGGGGAAAGGGTAGTTTGAAATGTTGACAAGAAAGTCGGTTCGTTGGGTTTCCTAGATTCTTCTGCTGTGTAGAATAATACCTAACTCCTAGTAAACAACAAATATTTATTAGATATCTCAACAGCTATTTATTAAATGACTTAATGGATAGACCGATGGACAGATGGATAAATATGTTAGAAACCCAGCTTGGCCACTCACCTAACCCTCTCTCTGTATAAAGCAACTTCTACACAGTATATGCTCATTATTGTAGTTACACTCAAATCATACTTGACTAAACTGGAATATCCACAGTCATGTAGCCCAGATACTTCAATTCATTTCTTTGAGAATTAAGGACCAGAGAGATTAATTAATGTGTTTAAGGTCTCCTCCATACAGTTGCATGCAAAGTGTAAGCTTTGTATATGTGAGAAATTGTAGCCTGATGTTTCTACACGAGGTAACTTACTCGTTAACCCAGCCAACTCTTATGACTTGTTTCCATAAATCCGTGGGCTCTTCCAAGTACAAGGGAATCTAAAGATGATGGAGAATAATCATTTAAAGGAGGCACACTTATAAATAAGGACATATGTCATTCTAAAGAAGGGAGCATGTGCTGTGATAGCTGTGTTAGTGAAGAATGGAATGAATTTGGAGAATGAAAGAACTAACCCAGCCTGAAGGTTTGAGAAAAGTAAATATTAAACTTCCACCTGACAGCTCATGGAGCATCCCGTGGACTTTTCCGTTGGTGCATTTCAAGTCTGAGAACCCACGGTTTTAGTGATAGCCAAATAAAATAATCATGAAAGGATCAGGAGAAATCATTTAAATGAGCAAATTGCAAATACCATTCACATAAAAGCACACAGACTTATGGGAGGATGCAAAGTTCCACGGGTTCTTCTTTGTGAACGCTCACAGCGTGACCCACAATCACGTCACGTGCTGTCCTCGTGGATTCTGTGGGCTCCTGACATCAGAGACTGCGCATTACCCACCTTGCTCTCCTGACCCTGCATCCGAGTGCCTGGCAGGCACATTGTGCACATGCAATAAATGTTTTCTTGAATTGACTTACACCCACCAACCACTTTATTAAAAACAGAAAATAAAAGAAAAAAACAAGCTGTGTGATTTCCTCTAGACACAGTTGTAATTTACTATCTAGGACAGTCTCACCAATCAAACATTTATCTCCAGTCCTTGAGAGGATAATTTACCTCCAACAATTATTATTAATACATTTTGCCAACTTGGGACCATAGCAAAATTGAACTTATGAAAAATGCCTGTCTTTTCTCATCCGTGGAATAATTATACCTTTCAAAAAACTATCTTTTTTGAGTTTTGAGATGACAGTGTTATCTAAATCTCAGATTGCAAAAGCAGAATCATTTTATCAGTAATGTACAAGATAGAGACATGTCCAAGGTTACTCAAGCAGGGTCATAAATCAACTCCTCGACAATGTCTCCCAAGATTAAAAAAGAAAGATCATATAACATTTTGTAGCTGGAAAGTCCCATGTAAGTTGTCATACATAAAAAATGATTCAAAAGCAAGCGATTTCATATAAATGCAGTAGTTATATTATTGACCAGGCCAAAAAGGCACTTCGATAATTGGGGGATGAAATGAGTGTTGACCATTATACTAACATTAAAATTTGGCAAAATACTTCATATTTTCACTTGCCAAGTGAAGAAATAGGTTGTATATATTTCCACTATTAACATAGAAAAGCAAGAAAATACTGCAAATGAGTGATCATGTGTTTTGTTTGTCCTTGAAATCTGCTTCAAACATTCATTTCATTCCTATTAAAGACAAGTTAATTACCTTAGTATTCTTAAAATCAGTATATGCTTTGAAGGCACATGTTGAGAAATTTGGATACCGCTAAATTTAAGGCACAAAATGGCCAATCCCAAGTGACCCTGACTAAAATAAATTAATAAACTGAAGTGATTATAAGGATAATTTGCTAGTAAAAAATAATTACCCCCATTTTCTTCTTAAGCCCTTCAGTATCCCTGCCTCTGATTCTCACTTCCTCATCTCCTTGTTTTCTTAATTCTTTTCACATAGGAAGACGTTACAGATACTTTGCTGCCACTTTTGTTAGACTCATGCACAAATACTCCTAATACCTTGCTTAATGATGTCAACCCAGCACCATCATTAAAGGCAGTTAGGCCCTATGCCTGGGTCAAACCCTATGGCTACCACTCACTAGTTGAGTGAGCCTGGACAAGTTATTCCAGTACTCTGAGCCTCCCTTTTCTCATAAATAAAGTAAGAGTTGT
Source organism: Felis catus (assembly GCF_018350175.1). Lineage (NCBI taxonomy): Eukaryota > Metazoa > Chordata > Mammalia > Carnivora > Felidae > Felis > Felis catus. The sequence continues at coordinate 66,186,377 of NC_058368.1, forward strand.
AGGATTGCTTTGAGAGTTAAGTGACATAGAACTTACACCATATGTATTAAACCTCCAGCAAAGGTGAACTTGCATTGTCCCCATCGGTAGGCAATGCTTGTGCCATCTGGTTCAGTGTAAACAGTGTGGTTCATTTAACTGACACTAGACTAAGAATCAGATAGGTTGTCCTGGGCCAGCTCTGTTACCCTGGGCAAGTCACATACTTCAGGACTTCAGCAGTCTCACCAGTAAAGTGTGAGGGATAGATGAGATCATCTCAAAGGTCTCTTGCAGCCCTAAAATTCCTTGTTCTGAATTAATTTCGTGCTCTACATTTTTACTCATAACACTCTGATAGATCACTTAAATTGTATCCATTTATCGTAAAAACGTCAAAAAATCATAAGACATGGGCCAAAAAAAAAAAAGTGAACCCATGAAACCATGGTCATGTGGTCAGAGCCAAAGAGAATCCAATTTGATATAAAGTCATTTCACTCAAGTGCTGTGTGGCAGAGATTCTGCTGAGTTAGGGTATTTGAACGGAGCACCTTGAGACCAATGTCACAGAAAATATTCCTGCAAATAATTAATGGTGTGTGTATATATATTGCCAGCAACCCTGTTGGAGCCCAGCAATCTCTCAGAGTGGATTAGTGGTCCTTACCCAGGTGCCCGACCATTCCAATACATACTTTTCTCAATGATCATTATCCTGAAATAAATCCAAATTAAATTTTATGAACCAGGATAGAAATTATGTGCCTTCAGTATTGAACCTTCTAATAGCAGTTATTTTTATTGAAGTCTTAAAGCAATTGGCTTGAGTCATCTTGGAAACACTGCCTTCATATTTCAAATATGGTCAGGAGGCTGTCAGCACATATTACCATGGATTGGAGATATTTGCTTGTTAAATGATTTTTACCAGGAAAAACCCATTACGGGAAACATCTTGTTTACAAGGGTGTCCTGGGGATAACAAATAGAAAGCAACATGTTACATTGAATTATAGGAATAAAATCAGCTGATTCAGCTAATAGATTCAATAGAAATATGAGACATTATTTTGCACGTCAAAGACAACTGCAGTTTAATGTAACTGACAGATTTCTACTGTAGGATGTAAACATTAGGTAAAAATATTCACTTGAAATGATAGTGACCCTTGAGTGTTATGTCAACACTCTAGTTCAGGCCCCCATTCTCTGTGATTCTTCAATAGGCATTTTTTTCTGCCTCACCTACACAGAAAAAAAATAAAGCAGAAGCACTAAGTATAGTTGATCCAGTGGAAAGGACAGAGGAGAAATTAAAGGAACAGGTTTTGAGTGAGAGAGTTCTGGGTTCATCCTGGATGTGTGGACTTTGGGAAGGGACTTAACTTCTTGGAGTCTCAATGACGTCATCTGTAAAATGGAGACAGTAATGTAGCTGGGATTGTTGCAGAATCAAATGTGATGACCTGTAAGTAAAACTTAGCAGGATGCCTCACATAGAGAAATTAGTGAGTAAATGAAACTGCACCACTGATGCCACTATTCAGCCTCAACGTACCAGATCCTAGAAGGGTAAACAGGCTAAATACATTCCCTTTTTCATAGCCTCTTTTACACATGTCTGATCTCTCACAATGGATTGCAATTTTTGATGGCAACAGAGATAATATCTCACTTATCTTCACCATCTTTGTGTGCTCCCCCCACTGCATAGTGTGGGAACCCCCCCAAACAATGAACATGAATGGAATGAATGAAAGAAAACATGAACGAACAAAGGAAGCCTCAAATTCCTCCAAGAGGGCCCGTGAAGACAGGATCTGTGAACAAGACATCTGAAAATGCTGGTATGGATGGCCTGCTTAGCCCAGGAAAAGCTATGAGATAGGCTGTTATTGGCAGTAGACATTGGGCTAATGACAATAAAGACAGAACTTGGGTCCACGGCATTCCCTTGGCAGACAATATTCACAGGTACCCTCATTGTGCCTTTAGAGAATGATGTAGGAAGACAGTGTGAAGTCTCACAGTTTGAACCTTGAACAGCATTGAACATCCATTCAGAATAATTAGAAAAGAGTGACATCCAGTCAGAATGAGGGTCAGAATGCTGTGAACAAGCCAGCACATTTGGACTTGTGATGTTCCCTGCTGAGGAGACAAAGCCCTTTGTGTCTGATTCTGATTCAGAAGTTTGAGACAGACGTTTAGGAGGAGGCTAAAAAGGTCTTAGCTTCTTTGACCCACCAGAGAAGAAGTAGCCAGAAAGGTTAGCATGTCACAGTTGGCCAAACCTGCAAAAGTGATTGCTCCCTCCCAGTATAGTACTTTATGCTTCAGCTATGGCGCTTCACATGTTCTGCCTCCGTGGGTGTTCTCTATTCACACTAGAGTGAAATCTCCAAGACTGAAGATCTTTCTAAATGTCTCGTCACCCAGCATGCTGTCCTGTACCCAGTGATCTCTCAGAACAGAAGTATAGTTTGGAGTAACAGGAAGCACATGGACTTCAGAATCTCAGGTACTCAGTTAAAACCCCCTTCCTGGTAGCTTTCCAGTAGTTTCCACCTCATCTCACAGAATCAGCCTCCCCAGTAGCTGAAGTATTGAAGGGGGGTTTCACATCACTCTGGTGCCGTTTCCTGTCACTCCACAGATCCAGCAACTTCTGGTCAACCATGTTCTCCCAGCACTGGAAATGGTGCACTTAATTCCATCTGCCATTCGCGTAATGCACCCCACCATCATTTCTTACCTGCATTATTGTTGCAGCCCCCTCACCTCTCTAGACTCTCCATTTTTCAGCCAGCACAATCATTTGCTATCTCAAATCTGACCATCTCTCTCTCTCTCTCTTTAGTTGTCTGTGAAATCTAAACTTTTTAGTGTGTCTTACAAGTCCCTTATTCTTCTGGCTCCTGCTTCCCTTTCAAGCTTCACTTCTCCCCTCAGCCTTCCCCCCTATGCAGACATATTGAGACATTCTTAGTTCCTTGAATACAGCATACGTTTCCATTTGAGGTCTTTTATCCTCTCCACCTGGGGCATTTCCCTCCCCCCCTCTGATCTCTGTTCTCTTTCTCCTTTTTCTCCCTTCTTCTAGGAAGAATTCTTTGACATCCTCACTCCCAAAAAGGCTGGTTTAGCTGCTGCCCTTAAGCACCATAGCTTTGGGGGGGACCATCATGGACCAGGGTTTTTTTTTTATAGATGAAGAGATATCTAAGTAGAAACACAAAGAATGAGTGGGATCCAATGAAACATACAGAGAGATGAGTAGGTACATGAAAAAAAAATCTCTGTTGAATAAGTGAAAAAACAAGTGAATGAATAAATGAAAACAATTTTGAGAAGAATTGCCTATAAAGCATGTCACTGAGGCCCCAATTTTTGTTGATCACTGCTCACTCTACATGTATATAGTAAAATATCTAAACATAAAAATTTCTCCTGGTTTTCTCCTCTTCCAGGAATCTCAAAGCATGTTCAAATACATTACGATAGCTCATTTCATAGCATAAGGAAATCTAAACTGCCCAGCCTTACAGATGGCGCCACATCAAGTCAAGGGGCATCTCCAAGGAGTGAAATAGAGACAGGGTTGGATCAGAGCTTACTGGACGATCTAATGCTGACTCTTTTACACCCAGAAAACCTTTGTGGAAATGAAATATATCAGGAAATGAGGCCATTTAAGAATGTCAGGCAGCAGAAATATTTATATATCAGGTAGCTGAAAGAACCGTTCTCTGTGAAAACCATATTTTTATCATAACTGGAAAAGATCTGTTATAAACTGAACAATAGAGATAATGTTAAGACCCTTTCTGTCTGTTTGCCTTGATGCCCTATTCATTGAAAGCTATCCTGTTGTTATGTTTTCCTAATCTCATAACTTCTCTCATAACTGAACAGGATGCTACAGAAGCTGATATTCGAAGGGCCCTAGTGAGCCAGAATGCTTTTGCCATGCAATAAATATAAATGGCTGTTTGGGCTTAACAGTGTTTTCTTTTGGTGTCTGGAAACAAAAACAAAAGAGAAGAAGCCAGTAAACCCTGCAAGTCCTGGAGACTGCAGATGGCCAGCAAAAATTGGGAGCCCCATGATGGCAAACCAGGGTATGATAGCAGCCAGAACTGCCCATGCAGACAAATAGATTAGAGCATTTCCATGACATTTCCAGAGACTTCCTTTAAAAGGGCATCCACTAGACAACCCAGGTTACAAAATAATGGCTGTAGAACTATAAAACAGTATGTGCATTATGGATATGCACCTGAAGAAGAAAAATGTCTGTTATCCCTAGTTCAGGGTAAATGACATGAAGTCCAGTGGAAAGAAACGTATTGTAGGGTCAATTGTATGACATAACTCATTTGCTATAGACATCCCCCTTTCCTTCTTTCTTTAATTCCTTTCTCCTTTTATTGACTCCCTTCCTCCATTCATTGGAGAAGGATGATCATGGAACAGAGCAATTTACAGGAGCTTGTTTTGAATTCAGAAATTGGGGTGACCAAAGGCTCATAGTCCACCAAATGAATCCCACTAATGCAGGCATTGTTACTGGATAGCAGCCCCAGAGGTAGGAGGGTTGATGAGTTTCAGAGGCACTTAAAAACATCCCCTGGGCTTTAGTCAGAATTGCAATGTCGATCAAGTTCATTCCTTTCTCATCCTCCTTTTTTTTACCCAAGAATCGATCAGTGTTACTTGGAAGTCTGAAGTCCCTGAGTTACTATAGAAGACTAGTAAGTGGGTTGGATTTGGAGACGCATAGGCCTGTGTTTGAGGCCAGTGCAGTCCATCATTACTGTGGCAGTCTTAGGCAATTCACTTAAAGGTGCTGCTTCTCTGTATCCCAACTTATAAATAAAAACTGATTCTGGGGCGCGTGGGTGGCTCAGTCAGCTAAGCGTCTGACTTCGGCTCAGGTCATGATCTCGCAGTCTGTGAGTTGGAGCCCCACATTGGGCTCTGTGTTGACAGCTCAGAGCCTGGAGCCTGCTTCAGATTCTGTGTCACCCTCTTTCTCTCTCCCTTCCTCTCTCTCTGTCTCTCTCTGTCAAAAATAAATAAACATTAAAAAATTCAAAAAACCCTGATTCATTCATTCATAAAATGAATTGTTTTGAAGGCTTAGTACTGGATATAGGGCTGGAACTGGATTTTTAATGGTTAAAACAAAAATCTACTCCAATGGTAGGTGAATAAGGTCAATATACAAAAAGGAAGAGCATTAGTGAGATGAAGTTAAAGGAAAAAATGTATATATGAAGCATCCAGTACATTGCTTCCTTTGTTGTTGGCACTTAAGACATATTCCTGCATCCTCGGGCCTGCTTTTTTTCTCAAATGAACCTATTCCCCGATGGAAATTAAAACTCTCATCCTTCCAATGCTGTGATTCTCATTAAGGTATCAATCTGATTTTCTAATTAAACAACAGAAATTTGCTTAAGGGGAATTTATGTCCCCCACCAAAATTTACTATTTTAAAACCGGAGTTTTTTGGGGCGCCTGGGTGGCGCAGTCGGTTAAGCGTCCGACTTCAGCCAGGTCACGATCTCGCGGTCCGTGAGTTCGAGCCCCGCGTCAGGCTCTGGGCTGATGGCTCGGAGCCTGGAGCCTGTTTCCGATTCTGTGTCTCCCTCTCTCTCTGCCCCTCCCCCGTTCATGCTCTGTCTCTCTCTGTCCCAAAAATAAATAAACGTTGGAAAAAAAAAAATTAAAAAAAAAAAACCGGAGTTTTTTTTTAACTCTAATGAAAGACAGACCAAGGCCACCAGTAATTAGTAAGCATCTACTGTGCTCTAAGTCACATGGAGGATGCAATCCCCATCCCCAGGGGTTCCAAAATCTAGATGATTCGTGAAAATAATATATCCACATATTAACAACTAAAGCATTTTAAAAGCAACAGAAGTTTCAAATGATTGGCATTAGCCAGGGACGTTACAAAACCCTATGTAATTTCAAACGAATTAAGTGTTGAGCAACAATCAGGGGACTAAGAGTTCCGACAACGGTGAAATCATTTTCTTGGTGGAAAATATGAGGGAGACAAAGTAGAGCTTGATGAACATCACCTCCTGAGCAGCACACCCACCAGCAGATTGCTTTTCTTTCTCCCTTTGGAAGCCAAATTCCATTCACCAAGTCTCTCCTCCCCTTGTAAATAGTTCAACATCCTTTGTTCAGTAAAGCAAAGATCATCATTATCATCGATGACAGCAAATACCGAAAACGCCAAAGCTGAGTTCAGTCTCAGAAGATAAGTGGATTATGAATCTGTGAATTTGGAGGCACTCTTGTATATAAACGTGAGGTCTAATAAACAGCACTGAGTCTTTGCCAAGCCCATGAACATATCATAACTTACTTGATCCTTGTAGCAACTCTGAAAATAGATGAAGAAGGTTGACTTTGCCAGAAATCACCCAGCCTGGTAGCTGGTGGATGTGGGGTCAATCCAAAGCATGCGTCCTATCGACCACTTAAAAACGTCACGGCCTAGAAAAAAATTGCCGTCATATTTGTTAAAAATTGATAGTCACAAAGGGGAATAGCATGTAATAGCACAAGGATCAAGTGTAGACTAGGTCCTTGCTGTTCAAGATGTGGTGCACAGGCAGCGGCATTGGTATCACCCAGAAGCTTGAGATTAATACAGAGATTTGGCCCCACCCCAGATTTCTAGAATCTGAAGCAGCAGTTTAACAAGATCCATGAATTAAGATCTGTGCCTTAAATCTGAGACACACCCATCTGGGAGGTTTCCACATCTCCACGTTGGACACAACGTAACTCATAGAATTGTGCAGATTAATTAACATATAAGAATGCACTTTTTATAGTAAAAGGAACTATATAAATGTAAGACTTTATAAAAACGGTAATTGATCTCATTTATACTCACTCAGCCATTCATATTAGCATTTTGTCTTCCAGTTACATATAAATAACACACATAGCTCTGGGGAATTTAAAAGGCGCTCAAATTAGACTCAGTTCAGGTGTAATACCTACCCCTGGATGAGATAACAAATGTGTATTAAGGTGCCAAGTTAACAAATATCTCCCGATGCAGATCTCATTTAAGTAATTATAGGAGGATCTCTTAATTTCGATCTTTTTTCTTGCAGATAATCTATTTTAAATAGCATTGTTCATAGGCCAGTAAGAAAGGTCAATTTCAAAATATTACAAACTGTGAAAATATGCCTTTTAAAATTGTGGATTTTCTCTCGTGTTTATTCTTTTTTGCCTCATTTTTGTGAGGCAAAAGATTTAGATCTTCACATCCTGAAACATAAACAGCATGGAATTCGTAAGAGCTTGTTTGGAGGCCCGAAGCTTGATGTGCTGCTTCTTCACTCGATGCTCCCTCTTCCCCCCAAGGGAGCCAGCTGGGCTAACACACACCATGACTGGAATGGGATTTGACTTTTTTGTATCATTTTTTTTTAAGTTTTATTATTGAAATATAGTTAACGTGAAATGTTATGCTAGTTGCGGGTGTACATACATAGTGATTTGACAAGTCTAGACATTACTCAGTGCTCATCACCGGAAGTATAGTCACCATCTGTCACCATGAGACATCACTGCAATACTGTTGACCATATTACCTATGCTGTGCTTTCCATCTTCTCTGTGACCTACTTATTTTATAATGCGAGGTTTGTACCCCTGGGTCCCATTTTGCCCATCCCCCTACCCTCTCCCCTCTGACAACCACCAGTTTGTTCTCTGTATTTATGAATCCATTCCTTATTTTTTTTGTTTGCTTGTTTTGGTTTTTAGATTCCGCTTATAATTGAAATCATATGGTATTTGTCTTTTCTATCTGACTTATTTCATTTAGCATAATACCCTCTAGGTCCATCCGTGTTGTTGTAAATGGCAAAATTTCATTCTTTATGGTTGAGTAATATTTCATTGTCTATATGTGTATACAACATCTTCTTTATCCATTCATCTGTCAGTGGACACTTAGGTTCCTTCCATATCTAGGCTACTGTAAATAATGCTGCAGTAAGCATAGGGGTACATATATCTGTCAATTTAGTGGGTTTTTTTTCCCTTTAGGTAAATACCCAGTAGTAGAATTACTGAATCATATGTTATTTCTATTTATAACATTCTGAAATACCCCATACTGTTTTCCACAGTGGCTACACCAATTTACATTCCCACCCACAGTGCATGAGGGTTCCCTTTCTCCACATTCTTGCCAGCATTTGTTATTTCTTTTTTTTTTCCATACTATACTGGTGTGAGATATAAACTCACACCAGTATAAACTTGTATAAGGTATAAGGTATAAACTTGAGTTTTGATTTACATTCCCCTAATAATGAGTGATATTGAACATTTTTTCTTGTGCCTATTGGCCATCTTCTTAGGAGAAATGTCTTTTCAGGTCCTCGGATGGCATGCCTTAGTGTTTTTGTAGAGAAAAAGGCCATGGGCCATGGAATCAAACTGCCTGGAAGTCCCAATTTTGCTCATTTTAAGCTTGGGTCCTTGTATAGATCACTGCCCTCTGTAACCTCAGTTTCACATTCTAAACAATGGGCACCAGAAACAATGGTATTCAAAAGACATACAGGGGATTTTTAAAGTCTACTTTTTAAGATGTCCTGTAGAGTGCTTGATTTATTTCCTAGGTTTTAAAGATCATGTTTACATTGATAACCAAACCCAAATCATTTTCCCATTCTTTTAAGGTATTGTCTCCTCTGTGTCCTACCTCATTTTATTCAGTGAGCTCTCTGCAGGCATTCAAAAAAGTAGTAATAATACTTAATAATCTGTCACTATGCTCTTCATCTCTGCCCCTTCCTGTCCCTTGAATGCTGGTCCTCTAGCCCGACTCCAGGGCATTCCCAGGAATGCATGCCAGTAAGGGCCGAGTCCGACTCTGTGTCTGCGGTTCAACTTCCCTTCTGAATGCCAATGTCATTAATCTACCTACTGGCTCTTTCCGCTGGATGAACTTCCTCTTTCCTCCCACAGCCCTGCTCCTCCTTTCCCTTATCTCCAGTTTTCTTTTAATGGCCACACCACCCTTCTAATAACTCAGCCAGAAATCTAGGTACCATCTGGCTTCTCTCTCCTTCTCTCCTAAATATTGTTGAGCATGACAAGCTATAGATTCTACCATATAAATATTTCAGATTGCCCTGTTCCTTTTCCACTGTTTTCATCTGAGCCATCATTAATCCTCACATACATAATAATGCCTTGCTCTCTGCCTCCAGCCTTGCCTCCTTCTAAAACTTCAAAGAGCCTAATGCTAACATTCAAGCTTTAGCAAATGCGGGTCTCCAGGTGGAAAGAATTTAATTCAGTGCAGGCAGTGGGGTGAATTTGACTTGAATAAATACCCTCCTGAGATACCAGTGCAGGTCAGATCTGGAATCTGACCTAAACCATTCTCTACTGTCAAAGGTTCATCACTCATGTGACTTCTCTGCTTCAAACTGGTTAGTGACTCACTTTCACTTTTGGGATAAAGTCCAAAGTTTCTTACCGTGAACACTTGCCATCTGCCCTCTGCCACCCATGTCTTCTGCTTTGTACCTGCAACCCCTGCTTTGTACCTGTAGACATACTGGAGCCCGGAGGACTAGAGGGAAGAGAGACAAGGAAGGGACTTATTGTTTATTGAAAACATGCTTAGCAGTAGCTCATTCCATCTCCATAGGTTTTACCATCACCATTTAAAGGATGTGAATTTATAAGCCCTAAGAAGTATAGTAGCATGCATAAGCCACTTGGGCAGTGATGGAGTTGGGAATAAACCCCAGATAGCCAAACATCAGGACATGTGTGATTTTTTCCACATTCCTACCACGAGATACACTTCTGAAACACAGGTGATGCCAAACTACATGCTATGGCAGTTATGGCCAAATGAAACAGGGTAGCCCTAAGTAAGACAGGGAGAAACAGGGCATGTTCTAACATTGCTGCGAATGGATGAGAAGCCAGAGAAGAGATCTGGGGAGCAATGGTCATGATGCAAGGATACTTGTTGAGCAGATACTTCGGGAAGATCACGCATGTCAGAGAACAAGGTATTGATCTAGATATACATGTGGATGTGGATATACGTCCTGCGGGTGCTGCATATGTGATCCAGCGGGTACACCTGTAGGGTAGCAACAGTAATCACAGTCTTGTGGTGTCTACCTAGCCATACCCAGGCCCTGAATGTCCCAGTACTGAGGTTACACCTTGGTGACAAAAGTTCAGGCGTCTTCTCCGTTGCTACAAAGTCTCCACTTTATCAGGCTACTCAAATCATATTTGCTCCGGGACAGATTGGTGCGGTACTCAGTGTCAATGCCAAGTGATTTGACCAAAGCAATGTGTATGCCTATTTATATTCAGACCCATGCCCAGAAGCTCCCAGAGGTGTGATAGAGTGTTGCTTTTCAAATGGACATAAAATATGCATGGTTCTCATATTAGCTACTGCATATTTTTCTGCCGCCTATCACTGATTGATAGGCATGGGTCCAAGTAATTAGGAGAACACCGGGGCAAGAGACTATGGTTAGCATTTCATATCCTCAGATTAGTGAGATCTTTTCCAGGCCTTAGTTAAATCAGTTTTATTCAATTCACCTCTAAAAAACTGCCTACCTTGATTGTCTACTAAGTGCAGGAAACTGTGCTGACATGTCTGGAGCAGGCATGAATATAAGGCAGTAGTCAGAAAGACTGAAGAGTGTAATGGCTAAGCAAACTCAACAAAAGATCATGAGGCTGGACTCCTGCGTTGAATCTCAGTTCTGCCCCTCTCTAAATGTGTGACTTTGAGCAAGTTTTTGTTTTTTTCTCCTTCCTGGCCTCAGCCTCCTCATCTGTAAAATGGAAATTTGTCCCTTCTTCCTAGGATTTTTTAAAGGATTAAATGAGTTACTGTCTGTAAAACTGTAATGATAATTCCAACCTTCAAGGCATTTATTGTCTAGTGAGGGACATAAGCTCAAAGGAAGGTAAAATACACCACAGCTCTGGGAATCTGGAGAAGAAAGAGAATGCCTGCAAGAGAGAGCTGAACCAGAGGAAGCTTCAAGAAGGAGGCTCAAGCTCAGTTGGTTTGGAGGAGGGAGAGCGGGTGATGGGAGTAGTCGTAGGGGAAATCTCCAGTTACAAAGAATGGAAGGGCAGTGGAGAACTTGGAGATGGAAAGGAAACCAGGAAAAAAAAAAAAAAGTCTGAGGCTGGGAACCAAGTTGAAGCCCCATTGTGGAGGCTTAGAGGCATTGCCTAGTACCCCAGCAGTGAGACCATTGAAAGATTTGAGGAAGCGACTTTTCTGACCAGTTCTGTGACTTAGGAAGATCCCCCCAAGAGCAATGTACACGCTAAATTGGAAACTGGAAGCAGGAAGACCGCAGGCAGAGGTGTCCTGTTAACCAGGGGAGACACGAGTGAGCTGTGGCTAGTGTAAAGATAGTTGAAATGGAAAAGAGGTGTGAAAGAGGTTACAGAGTTGGACTGCATGTGGAGGGGCAGGAAAGGCAGAGTCTGAGATGACTGAGGGTTCAAGCCTAGGAGGCTGGGAAGATGGGAATTATCAAGGGGATCCATGATGTGAGAAGGCTAGCACCCCATTCCCCACTGCCTGGCAATACTGAATCTTCTCCCAAAATCCTAAAGGCAGCTGGCCAGTTTGCTAATGGGCAGTAAACCTGACTTTGCACCAAATATTAGGGCTTGCTTAACATTTTTGCCTCATAACGTTTGAGAAATTATGATAGAATACATATCCTATAATAACAAAATTATCAAAACCTTTTTCTGTGCTCCAAATACTAACTGTGAATCAGTGTTCAAAAACAATCTTAATAAATTGTTTCAGATGTTACTAGGAAGGATATTTCTGGACTGTCAATTAGACACAATCATAGTTTGAGTTGAATAATTACCCTTTCTTGTATGTATTTTGATGATATGTTCTTTTTTTAAAAAAAAAAAAAGCAGACTAATTCGCAAAAAAAAAAAAAAGATAGCTCACATGCCATTAACTCCTTTAAAGAGAAAACAATTCATAAATGAAATGCACAATTTAAAAGCAATTTAGAAAAACATTCCCAAGGGTAAACATTCAAAATATAGGCTAACTTTCAACAAATTGGGGGTAGAGACAGGAGACAAAGGAAGATGAGTAAGGAGGGAGAAGAAAGACAGGAAAGGGTACCAAGGAAGTGGGAATACATAGGGTATTTTGTGGAGAACAGGAAGACAAAATAAGAGAGAGGAAGTGAAGACAGTCTCCAGGAGTGGCAAAATTTCCCCAACAGATTGTCTCATCTGGATGCACACATTCATCTGAAATGTTTTCACTCTCATTCTTTTCTTTCCATTCACATCACAGTTTCTCATCACTCTACCCCTGAATTAATAGATGTCCCTTTGCAGGTTCCCTGCCCCTCTTCTTGCTCCACTGTGGTCACATTCATCTCCCCTCAATAGCTGTCAGCCCAATTCTGCTTTCCCAAATCCACAGCCTGCCTTCCACACGGGTTTAATCAAGGCAAGGCTCTTAGAATCCTTCAAGAACCTGACCCCTTGCACTTCCACCCATGGGTGACAGGTGAGATGTTGGTGAAGACCACACATGGAGTTTGACAGGTCTGGGTCAATATCTGGTGCAGCCATGTGCTGATACCATCTTGACCATCTCTGTTAACTCGTGAACAAAGCAAGGATAATGACAAGTCTTGGTGCATGGTAGCTATCACCTGCATTCGTGTCTTCATCCTTATTCCCTAATATTATTTCACCCTAATCTGTACCATCCAGATATTCCCCATCGGGGCCCCACAACTCTTGCTCCCTCCCACCTGCAACCGTGCTAATGCTCCCCCCGCCCCCGTAATGTATACAAAGGGAGACATCTATGCTGATAGCCACTCACCTGGGTGGAGATAACAAAGAGTAACAAAACATTAGCTCCTGGGTTTTGGAGTCAGATGGATCTGGATAAGGATGCTACGACAACTCTTTCCTAGCTGTGGGACTGTAGACACAGTACTCATTCTTTCCTACCCACCTTTTCCTTACTGGTTAAAAAGGACTATGTGAGAATTATTTAGGTAATATATATTAATATGTCTGGTACAGGGTCAGTGCTTAATGGTCACCAGTATTAATTTTAAAAAGTGAGTAATAATGTGTTCGGAGGTCCTCTGAGAAGTATTCTCTGGCAAATCCTGTCCGTTTTATACCAATGTCTCCAATTCGAAGACTTGGTGTGCTGGTTATACATTATAACTGTATATGCTATCCTATGTCTAATCCAGGGTCCTAGGCAAGTTGGTGCTTTATGACACTTTAGGCAGTATAGATTTAAATAATAATCTCATTCATTAATTAATTTTTAGGTATATGCCTTATGGTCTTATGCCCTCTAATGGTCTGCAAGTTACAGAGAGGCAGGAAGTAAAGCCTATATAAGCATCAGGGTTGGCTACCTAATTTTGGAGGCCCAGAGCAAAATGAAAATGTAGAGCCCCTTGTTCAAGCAATTATTAAGAATTGTAAGATGCTGACAAAAGAGCTTTTAAAGCAAGCATGAGGCACTGCTAACTACTGGACAACTTGCATGCCCATGAAACTAGCCCTGATAAGCCCAGACCCTAGCAAAGGGTTAGATAACTAGTTGACTTTCAGCAAACACTTATTGATTCATTAATTAAAACGTGTATGTCCTCATCCAGGCAAGATCTTCACAGCCAATATACCCCAATATCCCAATATATATATGGGATTCAAAACTGTAACCAACCTAGAAGCAAAACTAAACCCCATAATTTTTTTTTCATGTTGTAACATTGGTTTACAAATGTTTCATATTGGGGCGCCTGGGTCCCTCAGTCATTTAAGCATGCAACCCTTGATTTCAGCTCAGGTCGTGATCTCAGGGTTTGTGAGATTGAGCCTGCGTCTGGCTCTGAGCTGACAGTGCGGAGCCTGCTTGGGATTCTCTCTCCCTCTCTCTCTTCCCCTCCCCCACTGTCTCTCTCAAAATAAAATAAAAATAAACTTTAAAAAAATGTTTCCTTTCAACAAATCAGTATAACAACAGACCTCTTTCCAGATGAGCTCAATTGATATTCTCTACTTTTCAGACTTAAGTTCTTCCTATTTTAAGGTGACCAGTACTCTAATAAGTTATTTCATTCTCTACCAGAAAGCATTGATTTATTTCACTGAGTCGCTGTCCCCCTTGAGTCCTTTGGGCTTACGACAGGTGCAGCTGATCAGTTAAGATGTTTGTTTAAGGTGTTTCCTTGGGGAATCGTTTTATTAAATGCTAAGTTCCCATTTCTACCACACATTTTATAAGCTGTTTTACTCTCCCAGGCACAGGGTCCTTATTCTTTTCTTCTTTCAAGTCATGATTCAAAGAGTAAAGAGAAAAATCAAATAAAACAGATGCATACAGAGCCATCTGTATGCTCTTCCCTGGAAAACAGAGCATTTAAAAAGTCTTTTTAGGGGCGCCTGGGTGGCTCAGTTGGTTAAGCATCTAATTTGGCTCAGGTCATGATTTCATGGTTGGTGAGTTTGAGCCCCACATCGGGCTCTGTGCTGACAGCTCAGATCCTGGATCCTGCTTCGGATTCTGTGTCTTCCTTTCTCTCTGCCCCTCCCCAACTCGTGCTCACCTCTCTGTCTCTCTCTCTCTCTCTCTCTCTCTCTCTCTCTCTCAAAATGAATAAACATTTAAACATAAATAAATGAAATTTAAAAAAGTCTTCTTAGCTTTACACTTATTTTTATTTATTTTTTTTTTATTTTTTTTAATGTTTATTTATTTTTGAGACAGAGAGAGAGCGTGAATGAAGGAGGGTCAGAGAGAGAGGGAGACACAGAATCTGAAGCAGGCTCCAGGCTCTGAGCTGTCAGCACAGAGCCCAATGCGGGGCTCGAACTCACGGACCGTGAGATCATGACCTGAGCCGAAGTCGGATGCTTAACCGACTGAGCCACCCAGGCGTCCCTACACTTATTTTTAATCTTTGTGTTTCCAACCACTAATAGTAGATTGGTGTATATCATGGATTTTAACAGACCCAGTTAACTTCTTTCACTTGCAAGGTTTATGGTTAAGAGTTTTAAAGTACCGTTGCCATGTACATGTTTCATTGGCATCTTTACATATATTTTTCATAAGATTTAGTGTTTGCTGTAAACACCATCCACCTTCCTGGACACCTGTGTCCCAGAGCCCATCAGATCGATATTAGGTCAGCCACCTGGAGACGGACTGTGATAGAGCAGAGACGAAGACACATACGGATGATAGCTTCTCACTGAGAGCATCGGCACTATTTAAGGGCCAGAGTTGAAGACTAGTGTGTCAGCTAGAGCACTCCCCACCTCAGGTTAGAAAACCCAACTCAAAAAAGCTTTAATAATGAGGAAAATTTATCGTGTCTCAAAACTGAGAAGTCAAGGGGAAAGCCTCAGTCAATGGTTCATCAGTGTCACACACTCCATCACTCCATCTCTGGAGTGCAAGTATCACTCCATCTCTGCCCGAGCTTCTGTGAAGTGACTTCTCCCCCAGGCTGGCTTCCATTGTGGTTGTAAGATGGCTGCCAGCTGTAACTGAGACTGACTGTTTCCTTGTTCATGTCCAGCGGGAGAGTTTTGCTAAATCGCTTCTACAGAATCAATCATCTGCTTTACCAGGATTCCTTGGCGCATGTTTCTTCACATCTCTTGGACTCAAAGTGGGCCTGTGCCTAGCCCTGTGGCTTGCTCTGTGGCCCAGGGCTGAGGTGTGTGGGCTGAGTCATACCGGTCAGAGCACACCCCTGTGGGCTGGAGAGTCAGTCCCTACAAACTGCTCTGCCCAGAAGGCCTTATGGTTAGTAAGGGAACGGAGCGAGCAAAGAGAAGGTGGACACGATCTCTAGTTTCTCTTTGGAATCATCTACTTGGATATGAAGAAATTAGTAATTGAGGAGCTCGGGTTGCAATTTTATTACATCCATTATTCTCTGTTGTGTTCTTCTACCTTTTTAGTTAGACAGCTGGACATTGAGCACTATGTTGTAATTATTTGCTCAAGAAGTAGTTTCATTTTATGGATAGTTTAAGTTAAATCCAGTACTAACCTCACCCATGTTTAATTCTCTTCGGCATGGCGCAAACACGGACAATAAATAGGGTTATATGTGAAGGTACAGAAACCAGAGTGGTGTAAGAAGGAGCCTCATTCACCTCGGTTGGCTTCTCTCAGGGTGAATTAACTCACCACCAAGCTCATTTCTGAGGTAAGAGTTCTTCAAAAGCTCTCCTTCTCTTCTCAATAAGAAATTAACTCAAAGTAATCAGAATTGTTAAAATATTCTTTTCACTACATGTTCACGACTTCACTAAGGCTACTGTAGACTCATTATTGTGCGAGTATTTGTGGGAGGTATCAGCCTTCCTTTGTGCTAGCCTCTTTTCATTTTGTTAACTTTCTCTTATGAGACTTTTCAATGATACACAGAATAGAACAGTATATAGTGGATTCCCATGTTCTTATTTTCCGATTTCAATAGTTACATTTGGGCAATCTTTTTTCATCCCTATCCTCCTATTTCCTTCCACCCCCACCTTCCGTACTCCCAGCAGGATTATTTTCAAATTAATCTTGGACATTATATCATGTCATCCTTAAATAATAGGTTTCTTTAGGAAATACAAACTCATTTTTATTCTTTTTACAAACTCTTTTTTTAAATATAACCGAAGTACCATCATCATAACTAAAAAAAAAAAATTATTTGAGCAATCCTTTAGATTCAATCTAATCCACAGTGTTCAAAGTTTGTGGGAGGTGTGTTTTTAAGTAGCTTTATTCCCTACATTTGATTTGATAATCTAGTTCAAAGGTGTAAGAATTACATGCACAGAAGGAGTCGAAAAGTTGCAACCTAATCAAGCACTAGATTGTGGAGTGTCAACCTTACTACGCTGCAGACTCTGAGCAAAGCTAGGTGTTTGAACAGTTTTACTGGAAAAAAATGTCAGGGCCATGGTGCAGCTTGAGATGAGCCTTGGGAAGCGTTGCAGAATTTTAATTTTCTTAAAAGCCGGGGACAGGATTTCAGACAATCAGGCCCAGTGTAGATGACTAGATTAAAATGAGAATAAGAGTGCAGTGTGTAGAGAGGATGGTGGAGAGTGAGCTGATGTGTGTGATCAAGTGGGGCGCAATCACGGTCCTTAAATTTGCAGAAAATGCATTAGCTCTTTTCTGTGAGATGCTACCAAAAGTGCAGAGAATCAAGGGGAGGAAGAACAAATGCTTTGAAGATGTTTGTTGACTGGCCACCGACCAGGTTGGAGGTTTAACTCCATGACATACCAGCAATGTGACCTAGGACAAAAGCGTAACAGCTCTGAAAACTCATTTTTCTTATTGGTGAAATCATATCATGAATTCCTGCTCTTCTATCACATGGGGACTTTTCCAAGATCCATGGAGATAATGTCATTAGTCCTTTGTTATTTGCAAAGCACGTAAGGTGCTTAAGATCAGGATAGTACTTTATAGTTGGTAAATTACTTCCAGATTCATCACCTTGTTTTTCTGTTGTTGTATCCAGTGAGGTAGGTCTCATTACCCCAATTTCCAAATGAGAAAACTCAGGCCTCGAGTGTTATTTGCCACTGTTACACACAAGTTGTAATTGAAAGGCATGGTTACTGGGGCGCCTGGGTGACTCAGTCAGTTGAGCGTCCGTCCTCGGCTCAGGTCATGATCTCTTGGTCCGTGAGTTCGAGCCCCACGTTGGGCTCTGTGCTGACAGCTCAGAGCCTGGAGCCTGCTTCGGATTCTGTGTCTCCCTCTCTCTGACCCTCCCCCGTTCATGCTCTGTCTCTCTCTGTCTCAAAAATAAACAAACATTAAGAAAGGTATTGTTACTGTTATTCCTATATGATTAAAAAAAAAAAATTGTAGGGTAAGCAGGATACTGACGGACATTTCCACAGTAGGAAAGTGTAATAGGCCATAAAGTACCCACATGAAAATCCCATCCATTTAATCCCATCCCTGATGGAGGGATTGCAAATGGCTATTGATGCAAAAATGAGTCCCATGGATCTACTGCTCTTTTCTACTTGAGATAATAATTTGGGTGGTTTCTACAATGATAGAAAAGATAGCAGGGATAAAGGAACTTAAAGGAATCTCATGAGAACTATGATCTCTCCCTCTGTTGTCTATGGACAGACCAGAATTCTTCAATATGAGAGGTGTAGATATAGGTAATGAAAACTCATTATTTTAAAAAATAATCATGGGTTGCTGGGTATATAATGAAACTTCGATTTTTTTAAATTGTACACAGTGGGATTTAATAATGGCTATTCTAATAGAAATAGGATTTAGAGCTTAACTAAACTGACACCTGCATTTCAAAATTATATCCATGCATCGATCTGGTCATTCTAGGTATTCTGTAGTACTACAGAGCTAGCATTTTTCACTGTTCTTTACACAACTAACCCCCAGCTGTTTGCATCTTAACAGTAGTTTATTTGAGCAAAATTATATATGAAACGAGAATAATAGAATCTTGTTATAGGGAGATAGTAGCAACTTGTTTGATCCAATCATCTTTTATTCTTAATTTTCCTCCATGGGATATAATTGGACTCCCCAAAGTAAATTTACAGATACACATTTTATGTACATCAATGTATTCGTATATATTGAAGAGATTTCCAGGAGAAAGTATTTCCTTTGTCTCTAAGTGGAAGCTTTAAAAAAGGTAGGGCCATGTTAAATTTTTTCTACTAATTGATTCTTGGCCACTTTGCACCCTATGACCTATGCAAGCAAATGTGATGTAGATGTGACACCTGCCTGTTGATAATGGCATCCCTGCCTGATTTGTGGCACCAGATAATGGAGGAGCCCTTGGTTATAGTCTTCCCATGCCAAAATTTGTGATTTCACACTTCATAATGCAAGAGTATTACTTTAAAATGCATTAAACTTCTAAAGATAGCAAATAGCCTTTTGGATAATGCATTTTAAATAGACTCTGAATTCAGAATTTTTAAAAATGTTCATTTTGTAGGACATCATAATAGCTTTTATAACATATTGCACCCTGTTGATATGCCCTACCCTTTCTCCTAGGCTTTCCCTTCTTTGGAAGAAGAAATTAGCACTGTAGTTGCAAACCTGTTTATGTTGCAACCTGATCCTGGCTTACACTCTCAATAATAGGCCTGTTTCTCATTCTTTTTTATTTTTAGAAGTCATATCGCTGTCAGTAGAACTGATTGGATATTGTTCAATACGGAGAGGTCTTATAAATAGCTTTCCTGGCTAAAAACTGAACATGGATCTTTCAAATCAGCCCCCCCCATCCCCCAATACATTATAGCTATTTGTTTTGTGATCTTTTTTATTAGAGAAGATGGCAGTACATTCTGACATAAATCATCACTCATATTAATACAATACGTACTTTAATCTCCATGGAAGCATTAAGCTGTAGTACACTTGTTCAAAGAATACAGACATCCAAAGGACAGACAATAAATATTTGAAGGCTGAAAACACTTAGTTCTAAGTTTTCATTAAATATGTATTTAGTCCAAATGCATTAATATTCTGTAACCAGTTTTAAGACTTAATTATGAATTATCTACAGTGATCAAAGTTATTTTGGTAAAGTTGGGCTCTCAGTTTCAAGTGCTAAATGGAATAAAATGAGCGTGAACTTAATGGATTAATAAATTAAATCATCAATTTGGAAATTGCTATCTACTTCTTAATAAAATCTAGATTTCATCTCTTTATCAAGAGTTTTGTAAAATTATACTCTACATTTTTCCCATTTATATATCAACCAAATTTAAGATAGTTAATAATGTTATGGAAGTTTGGATTCTTTCCAAATTTGGTTCATTTAATTTGTGACAACGGATGGCCCAAAATGTTTTAAAAATAAGGAATGGGAATATTTGGAAAATTTGCCTGGTTGCTTTTAGGAGAAAGCTATGTTTTTATGTTCATAACAGTGTTTGGGGAAGGAGAGAGAGAGAGGGAAACATTATTACAGTGAGGGCCTCTCTCTCTCTCTCTCTCTCTCTCTCTCTCTCTCTCTCTCTGTTTCTCTCTCTGTCATACACACACACACGAAATTTCTGGTTTTGCTTTAGCTGAAGGATTCACTAAAGACGGGCAAGAAGACGATTCCAAATCTCATTTTTCCACTCTACCTCAATAAGTTTAAATGGCAATTAGATGGTGAGAAATTATAAATACTACATTTAAATACATAAGAACTAAATATAAGCCCTGTTAAATAATGTGTTCATCTTTTAAGCTCTAACATAGTGAGAACAATGAAAAGTGATATGCAATAAGGAAGCACTGAGAATAATAAAGTGCATGGAAGAAGGGTGGGACTTTGGGGCAGACAAATGTTGGGGAGGCAGGTGGGGATCCGGGCAGAGGGAAGAGAGTACACAAAGCACAGAGGTATGAGAGGGCCTGGATAACTTGAGAAAAGGCTAGAGCAAGTGTGAGGTGTGAGGAAGAGAGAAAAGGAGTGGGGACAGAGGAGCATCATTAGAGTTGCAGGGCTCTGTGCACTGCAAAAGCATTCTGTAGCCTACCTTCTGTCCAATGGTAGAGAGCCATTCAAGAATTTGAGAAAGGCAGTGCTGAACTTAATATTAATGCCATCACCTGTTGAACACCTTTTATTTTACCATCAATTAGTCTCTATTCCACAACACTTTCACTTCTCACTATACAATAGCTTTAGAAAATTAAGTGCTTATTCAGGAGTACCCCATTATTTGTGGGGCTATGTTTCAAGACCCCCAGGGGATCCCTGAAACTGCAGATAGTACCGAACCCTAAATATACAGTGTTTTCCCCTAGACATACATACCTATGGTGAAATTTAATTCATAAATTAGACACAGTAAGAGATGAACAACAATAATAATAAACTAGGGCAATTATAACAACATATTGTAATAAAAGTTATGTGACTGTGGTCTCTCTCTCTCTCACACCCAAAATATCTTATTGTACCATATTCTTGTGATGATGTGATGGGATCAAATGCCTACGTGGTAAGATAAAGTGAGGTGAATGATGTGAGATGGTATTCGGCTCCTACTGACCTTTTGACCCTACAAGAGGAGAATTATCTGCTTTAGGACTGCGGTTGACCGCTGGTCACTGAAATGGCAGAAAACGAAACCCTAGATAATGGGGACTACTGTATTCAGTTATGATAAGTGTTTAAACATAACTTGGCTTCAAACCCTGCAGCCACTTGCAAGGTAGGCATTATTATCACTAATTTCCATAGGATAGTCGAGCAATGAAGTGACTTGATCAAGACAACTCTTGGTAAGTGACAGAGACAAAATTTCTACCCGAGTCTCTCTGGCTCCAAACCGTGTCCTTTTCCCAGTACAGGACAGTGTCACTGTTACATTCCATAAATACAATTGTACTCCTTGTCTGTGCCAGACGCTGAATGGGAGGCACGTTATTCTCCGTTCTCTTAGATGTTTCATTTCCCTGTGTACCAACATGCTTCTGTGCAGATTTGCTGGAGATGAAGCAGGGGGAAGACAGTCTGAGAGACACTGTATGGGGTGGGACGGGGAGTGGCAATGTCAGGGGAGAGGAACCCAGAGCCGAAATGAAATTACATTCCCCCGATAGCTTTTTTAATACTGCCAAGTAGTGATAAGTTCTCAGCATGTTCTGGACCTAATTGATAAGCAAATCTTTTTGGACCAGAGCAGCATTATCACTTTCATGGTCCCTGGCACTTTTCCTGTGTGAGTTCTTTTCTCCATTAAAATACATATATGTAATATAGAATATATATTATGTATCATTGTATATAGCATATATAATACTTTTCAACTGCATTGGAGTAAGACTGAATATAATCCAGGAGGAATTCATTATTATCTGTTCATTATTATGACATTCATTTTTTCCTTCTGATTTTAAAAGAAATTAAAGTTTTAAACCTTCTGCAGGTCCCAGTGCACCTGGGTGGCTCAGTCGGTTAAGCGTCTGACTCTTGATTTGGGCTCAGGTCATGATCTCACAGTCATGACGTGGAGCTCTGAGTCGGGCTCCACGGGGAGTGTGAGCCTGCTTAAGATTCTTTCTCTCTCTTCCTCTGCCCCTCTCCTCAACTCTCTCTCTCTCTCTCTCTCTCTGTCTCTCTGTCTCTCTGTCTCTCTCAAAATAAACAAAACTTCTGTGGATCCTTAACGGTACTGTGGGACCTGAATCCTGTGGGTCAGTCAGCCCTGCTGAAGACTGGAGTGTTAATCCATGGCTACATGGTAAAGGAATGCAGAGTTAATATCAGAAAGTGTCACCCTTCATGGGCAAAGGATAAAGGCCGCATCAGAGTCATTTCTATCCTTGAGACCAGCTTCCTAAGAGGCTTAAGCAGGTGGAAGCCACTTTCCATTAGCCTGCCCAGTAAGGATATATGGAGAGAATACGCTTCCTGAGATCCTAAGGAAGCCGAGCCCAGTGGGCAGAGACCACATGATTTCCCAAAAGAAAAAAAACCTTATGTCATTAAATCATACCATAGTTTTTTGGGGGTTACTATCAAATAAATATAGATAAATGGACCAGTATTAATTTTTTTTTAAAAAAAATATTACATGCCTAAAATGTCCCAAGCCATGTGCTAGCCTCTAGGATATATAATATAATATAATATAATATAATATAATATAATATAATATAATATATACCAATGCCACCTCTCAGGAGTTTGTACTCAACTCAGGAAGTCACCTCTTTGTTTAAATCATCCACAAGTAAGTTATGGTTTTGCCTTTCATGAAGATTTAACCAAATTTAGCTTTTGACAAACATATTTCCTACAGGATAGAAAGCAACTTTCACAGTCTGACTTTTTTTTTTTAAGTGTCTGCTTATTTATTTTGAGAAAGAGAGACAAAGAGAATAGGGAAGGAGCAGAGAGAGAGTGAGACAGAGACACAGAGAGAGAGAGAGAAAGAGAGAGAATCCCAAGCAGGCTATGCACTGTCAGCTTGGATCTTGACAAGGGGCTTGAACTCATGAACTGTGAGATCATGACTTAAGCCGAAATCAAGAGTCAGACGCTTAACCTGCTGAGCCACCCAGTTGCCCCTCACAATCTGACTTTTAAAAGAAAAGCAAGAGCTTACAATAAATGACTGCCTCTCTTGATACTTCTGTAGTAATCTTCCAGATCTCATTTGTCGTGCATTAAAATTGCCAAGAACGAAATACCTCAGCCCTCGAAAATGAAGGCAGGATGAGATCACAGGTCGATCTGGGCAGGAAAGAGGCAGGCAAAGAGCTGGAAATCCTTTAAATACTTTACACCTCCCAAATCTTATCATTCTGAAATGACGCCCATCGGTGGAATGGTAGGCGTGGCACTTAGAATACCTGAAAGCCTGTGCAAGAGAGGAAGAAGGACAGTCCTGAGGCTTGGAATACAGACCTGGGGAGTTTCACCTCCTGAATATCAAAAAGATAGTGATTGTGAATCTGGTGAGCAGGTACAAGAGTGAGGAAATACATGAACCTGATAAAAACAGACACAAAGAGGAGAGAGACACGACAGACTCTTCTGCAACCCATTAGAAAGGCAACTAGCGTGAGTTTGCACAAAAGGAAGCCAGCTCTGCCACAGCCATGAGAAACAAGCCATTGGCCATTGGCGGAGAAGGTCGGGTGGGCCGAAAGGTGTCAAGTTTGGGTCAGGTTCGGGCTCTCGGGAGAAGTTGAGAGCGCTGCAGAGGGATCACGTTGGAGGAGCCCTGTGTGCTGAGCCCACTTTGATGTTGCGCGAGTCTCCTGCCTGAGCATCGTCCTGCATTCTCGGCTCCAGAGAAAAGAATTGCACTGTTGCTTCAGAGTGAAGGAAACTGAGTGAGAAGTGAAGACTCCAAGTTGGGCAGGCAGACCCTCTGGGGATGAACTTGCAGAGAAAGAGCTTCAAGTGATTTTGTGGCACCGAGTTGATTCAAAGAGCTTTCCTTTGGCACTGCTGCTGTTGGAGGCAAGAGAAAGACATGCTAATTTCCGAACACCCTGGTTGCTGCCCCCAAAAGAACAGGAAATAATGGGTGCTCTGAAAGAAAACACGAGACAGACACATGGTTCCCAACCAGAAGGCGATGACACACAAACAATGACAACAGCAGTTATTAAACCCTGGCCGCCATTTCCAATGCAGGATAGAGTCGACCGAAAGCAGCCTGTGTTCCTTGGGTGGAAGTCAAACCCTCATCCTTGATGGGTTTCGCTGTTAATTTCATGGAAAGGGCCCCATGTTAACTTGGGCCCTCGGAATTTATCCATGCCGGTAACTCAGCCTCTGAAGGGTGCCAAAGGGACTGAGCTAGTGGGACTGAGTGATGGCTTTGTGAGGTGCCTGCTGGCTGCCCGCAGTCACAGAGCCGAGTGGCAGCCGTGCTCTGGCCATCGGGGAGAGATTCTGATTGTGACTGATGCTGAGAGAGTGATTAAATCTGTTTGGAAAGTTAGCCAGAAGACAGAGAAATTGAAAAGGGAACGTAGTTAATTCCTTTTGGGCACTGACTTTTCCCCATAAGTATTAACTCTTTGCAGTCTTCAAATTCTGACTGGGTTTTCCCGTTTTCAGCTGGATATACTGATTGGAACTTGGCAGAAAATGCCAGTTTAAGAACTACCAAACTGTTTGCGGATGTGAAAGCGTGGAAGTGAGGCCAAGAGAGTTTTCAGGACACTGAATGTTGCATGGATACATTGTAACAAGTGTCCAATGAGGACATTGGAACCATCACATTTAATCTGCACCTAAATTCAGCAAAGATCCTGGAAGTAGAGAGGTAGACAGAGCGGGGCTTACAGACTTTCTCAGGAATTGGGTCATTTTTCTCTACCCATTCTACGGCCAGAGCTGGAAGAAATTGGTATGGCATGTTCTTAACGTTAAGAGACTCTGTTTCATAAGAAATGGACTCTGCTTATTTTGTGTATTCCCTTGTGAAAATGGGTGTGCTATTTTAATTTAGCTGAACTTTATTTTATTGTCGCTGGTCCCTTCCACCTGAGCATGCTGAATTGGGGGCAGCCAAAGTGCACACCTTGTCAGCCTCCCCGGTCCTGGAGAAAGACCATTCAACACCATCAGGACCTGCGTACGGACTCTCCTGCTCACTGTCCGGATAAATCCACGAGGCTGATTTTCTCAGCACTAATAGCAAGTTCACTCATACGCACGAGCCCACTGGAGACAGAGCCAGGTTGACATAGATTTCAAACCTTTTCATTTTATGCTTTTCTCATTTCTTTTTTTTGTGAATATTCGTGACTGAAACATGAGGAGACTCTCTGGGAGTAAGGAAAGCTGTTAGACTTTCACTATGAGAACACCTGGGGAGAGCAAGGGTGCATGGGAGAAGCAGCTTATTAAGTGCTTCGCAAAAGTAAAAGAACGAATTTGTCACACGGCATGACATTCAAAAGAACAAATGCCTCCTAGATTAAAATGCTAAGGAAGGCAACTCAAGGGAGAATGGAAAATTCCAAAGTATATTCGTGATAGGGGATGCCTGAGCTGAAAAAAGTGATTTTGCTAGGGGGTAAAAGCAAGAGATTTGTCTTTCTGTGCATTTTAGTTATTACCAGCCTGAGCTCCTTGAGGCCCTAGTTTATCATTTCTGATTTTCCTAACATGATTCATGGCAGGTAGCACAGAGCAGGTGTTCAGAACATATTTGTGGAGCTACAGATTAGCATGAAAATCACATCCGTGTGCTTCAGTGATCCTCTCCATGACCCTAACATGGCAGAGGTTTGGGAGGAAGGAGTCTCCTGCATGACCCCAAACAGCAAACACCATGAAACTAAAAAGTCCTGCAGGGGAAGCTCCATAGCAGATAATGTATGCTATATGGGAGCAAAGCCTGTAAATGATTTCATTAAGTGATGAAAATGTGGACCTGATGGGCATCCTTGTTTTGTTTTGCCTTTTAAAAAAATGTTTGTTTGTTTGTTTGTTTGTTTTTGAGGGGGAGGGAGCAGAGCACATGAGCAAGGGAGGACAGAGAGAGAGGAAGAGAGAGAATCCCAAGCAGGCTTCATGCTCAGCGCAGAGCCCAACTTGGGACTCCATCTCATGAACCGTGAGCTTATGACTTGAGCACAACTCAAAAGTCAGATGCTTAACCGACTAAGCCACCCACGCACCCCTGTTTTGTTTTGCTTTTTAGGGGCACTGGGTCATTTGGGTGAGTGGTTTGGAAAGACAGTGAGCCATTGCTGATACGCCCTCCAGAAGTGAACACACACCGGGCTAGCAGCAGCAGCTTGCTCTACAGCACAAGGGATAATGATCATAAAGGCTTTTGTTAAATTATAGTTTATGGGATCATTATAATCAAGTCTACATGATGAAGGTAGCCACCAGAAGACAAATGAAGGAAGTGAGCTATTTCTGAAATCTTTTTCCTAAACAAAGATGAACATCTTATAGTCCATTTGCTGAGTAGAGAGATGATTCAAAACATTGCCACAATAATACAGATTAATTCATCTCAGCAATGGCCATATTCTCTATGTTACTCAATTCCTGTGTCTATAGAAAGCATTTAATAATATACCATTGTCAAAAAAAAAAAATTAGGGCGCCTGGGTGGCTCAGTCGGTTAAGCATCCGACTTCGGCTCGGGTCACGGTCTCACAGTTTGTGAGTTCGAGCCCCACGTCGGGCTCTGTGCTGACAGCTTGGAGCCTGGAGTCTGCTTTGGATTCTGTGTGTGTCTCTCTCTCTGCCCCTCCCCCACTTGTGGTCTGTCTCTCTCTGTCTCTCAAAAATGAATAAACATAAAATATATATATATACATATATACTGTTTTCATACAATGTGTGAGGATAATGAGAAAATAATCATTGTACAATACTTCAGACGTTCAAAGGCACGGAGCAGCAAATTGTGACACACGCTGCTTGTTTTGGTAAATAAAGTTTTATTGAGACATAGCCATGCTTATTTACATATTGTCTCTGGCTGCTTCTGTGCTTCAACAGTAGAGCTAAGTAGTTGAAACAGAGATCATGTGGCCCACAAAACTGAAAATATTACTATCTGGCTCTTTACAATAAGTTTGACAACGCTGCTCTAAGAAAAAACAATCTTAGTTTTAGGGGCTGAGTAAATGTGTAGATATATACTCTTATGTAAATAACCAAATTATATGCATTTCCAAACCTTTTCACGTTGAGTGTGTATGTGTGTGTGTGTCTTACTGAAGCCACAAGAGAGGACATATCCAGTCAAAAAAGATTGAGTTAAGTCAAGTTCAAATGGCCACCACCAGTGACTTTTCCTGGGCAGTGATCTAATAGGGATTGTCAACCTGCTTGTCTTTATACGGAGCACCCCTGAGCCCTGAGCATTGGTTAAGAATGGCTTGGCCTTGGGGCGCCTGGGTGGCGCAGTCGGTTAAGCGTCCGACTTCAGCCAGGTCACGATCTCGCAGTCCAGGGGTTCGAGCCCCGCGTCAGGCTCTGGGCTGATGGCTCAGAGCCTGGAGCCTGTTTCCGGTTCTGTGTCTCCCTCTCTCTCTGCCCCTCCCCCGTTCATGCTCTGTCTCTCTCTGTCCCAAAAATAAATAAACGTTGGAAAAAAAAAATTTAAAAAAAGAATGGCTTGGCCTTAATCAGAGAATAAGCCATTATTGGCCAACAATGAGACATGTTGACCAGAAAAACAAATTCTGAAACTGCATCAATTATTTCAAATGAGAGAAGGGACATCAGTCTCCATTTTGTTCTGGTCAATCCACAGTTGGAAGACCGTTCAGTTTTGTGCTCCCACATTTTTAGGGCTGAAAGACAAGTGAAGCTCATGGAGAAGAGAATGACCAAGTTTGGGTGGGGACTTGAAGCCATGCTATATAGAGAATGACATAGGAAATTGCAATCATTGACCCAGAAAGAGAAGACTCAAAGATATGCACAAACTGCATTCAAATGCATTTAAAGAGTTCAATGTTCAGTGTAGCCCTTTGGTACAATTGGGACCAAGGAGAGAAACTTTGTGTGGCTGGCTAGAGTGTGTCAATATAGAGTTCGTAGTCTCAGGAGTAAGTGGGAATGTTGTGGAGATGATTCAGGTATCCGTGGGGTGGTTAGACTAATGGCTTCAAAGAGTCCTTCAAACTGTAAAACACTTGATTCTGTGAAAAATCTCAATGAGTCTGTGTTCTGAGCTACTTCATCTCATGGCATGGTGGTATAAAGAAGAAATAGTGATTCTCCAGTCTAGGAATATAAATATTGAGGTGTTGTCAGTGAGTGCCTGAACTAGCACACCTCAAGACAGAGTCCCATCTCAAGCTTTGAGAACATTGGCAGCTTTCATCACTCCTTTGCTATCTGAACTAAGGTAACATAATATAAACTTGGTCCTGCTTATCAAATGCCCTGCTTCTTATATGCACTTCCCTGTTTCTTACCTGCAAAGTCGATGGCAAGCTGAGGGAACCACGGAATACTCATGTACTTTCTGTTGTCCCCTTCTTCTGTCTGTAACAGACGTTTAGTAATTTTCCAATTACTGCAGCAATGTTATGGGGATCAATGGGAATATCATTGCAAAGTGCTCGGGAATACTTTAAAGGAAGAAGCCCTAATCTTTCATTATCATGTTGATTACCAACTAGGACAATACCTACTCCTCGATATCATCTTCTTGTTTTTCACTTATGCCAAGAGAAAAGCTACTAGTTACACATGATTTTAGTCCTCTGGAAATAAATGACATGAAATGAATAAATCATGTACTACTGTAGGTTTTCAGGCAGGGCACAAGATTACTAAATTATGCACTATGTAAAAGAGGGAGCTAGAAAGAAATCAATCTTTGACTAAGCTTGAGTGATCCATACACAGTGATTCTAATGTACGGGTTAGGGACGCTCTGTGCAGAAGTTCTCATAACCTAGTTAGGTTGGTAATTAGGACACAGGGACGACCAAAAGGGGAAAAAATAAGAGTGTTGAACAGCAGCCAAGCAAATTTTAGAATAATGAAGAAATATCAAATAGGGTAAATCAATGGAGGTAAAGGACACAAAGGGGAAATGAAAAACATTCAAAGATAAATTAATGTAGGCCCCAGGGTTATGCAAGCAATTTACTATAAATATATTAGAAAAAAAGAGACAGATGTAGGTGAATAAGGAAGTAGAAAATTGGTAAACCGTTGTTGGAAACAAGAAATGCGTAAAACAAATAGTGTGGCAAAACAGAAGGTCAGTGAAGAAGAAAGAAAAGCATTTAAGAAAACATAAAGACATTCCTTTGTAGATGGCATACTTTTTAAATTTTTTTTTAACATTTTATTTTTATTTTTTGAGACAGAGAGAGACAGAGCATGAACAGGGGAGGGTGAGAGAGAGAGGGAGACACAGAATCTGAAACAGGCTCCAGGCTCTGAGCTGTCAGCACAGAGCCCTATGTGGGGCTCAAACTCACGGACCGCGAGATCATGACCTGAGCCGAAGTCAGACGCTTAACTGACTGAGCCACCCAGGCGCCCCTAGATGGCATACTTTTTAGCAAAAGTTCTTGCCATCTCATCATGTATTATATCCTTATGAATTTAATGTGAAATAAATTTGTCTAGCCTTTCAGTTATGAAACTGGGCTTTCATGTACAGCACGGTGACTATAATTAACAATACTGTATCGTATATTTGAACGTTGCTAAAAGAGTAAATCTTGAAAATTCACATCTCAAGGGGAAAAATTGTAACTGTGTAACTAACTATGTGACGAATGTGAGCAAGAGTTACTAGGATCATTTTGCCAATATACACAAATATCGAATCATTATGTTGTATACCTGGAGCAGATAATTTTATATGTCAGCTACTCAATAACAACAAAACAAAACCAACAAGCAACAACAAAAAACTCTGACGTTTCAACGTCTCCCACAGTCACAGAAAAGAACAGGTTTTTATCTCTTAAACACATACGGAGAGTTTTAGCCAATCTGCCCATTTAAAAGGCAGCAAATTCATGATTCCATTCTTTTTTTCTTAATTGACCTATAAAAAGGTAAAGTGCACTAATCTGGTGTGTATAGCTCAATTAACTTTTATGTAGGAACATATTCCTATAGCTACCACTAAAATCAAGATACAGAACATTTCCAGGACCCCTCAAGTTTCCCTTGTATCTTCTCGGTGTGTATCCCCTCTGATGTCAGTATTACTCAGATTTCAAACACCATCAGTTAGCTTTGCCTGTTTGGAACTTTATATAAATGGAATTCTATACTATGTACGCTTTTGCATCTGGCTTTTTTCATTCAACATAATATCTGTGAGATTCATCTTATGTTCTTGTCTGTACTAGGAGTCTATTCTTAGTTACTGGTTCATAACAGGGGTTGGTGAACTTTTTCTATAAAGGATCAGAAAAAAAGTTTGGTGGACAATATAGGCTCTGTCTCAACCACTCACCTCTGCTTTTGTAGCACAAAGGCAGTGATAGACAATATGTGAATGAGGAGTGGGAGTGTGTTCCAATAAAGCTTATTTACTAGGATTTGGCCGTGGGCTATATTTGCTCAATCCTACTCTGTGGTGTTCCTTTGCATAACTCCGCCACTATTTACTTATTCATTTTCTTGTTGATGAACATTTGGTTTGTTTCCAGTCTTTTGGTAAAAATATGCCCTCATTTCTCTAGGCTATATATATCAGAGTGGAATTACTGGATCGGACGCTTGATGTTATGATCGGCTTTAATAAATACTGCCACACAGTTCTCGAAAGTAGTTAGTACTGGTTTATACCCCTGCTGGCGACACATAGGATGCTGTACTTCCATTTGTTTGTCTGTTTGTTTGTTTCTATTTTTTCATTCTAATCATTGTGGTGTCTGTCTGGTAGATTCTCTTTGTGGTTTTAATTTGTATTTCTTTGGTGAGCAATGATGTTGAGCACCTCTTTTTAAATGTGTGTTGCCCATTGGGATAGTGCCTTTTGTGAAGTGCTTATTCGATTCTCCTGCCTATTTTTTTTTTAATGGGCTGTTCTTTTTCTTATTGATTTGCAGGAGTTATTTATATATTCTGACTATAAGTTCTTTGTATGTATTGTGGATTGGATGTCTTCTCCCAATCAAGATTGCATTCTTAAAGCAATTGTAAGCAGTTGATGTCATGACTTTTTTTTTTTTTTCAATAAGATCCTTTCACTTCATCAGTGAATCAGCCCTGAGTGGGTCACAGAATTAATCGGGATATGTGAACAGCATCTCAAGAGTCCAGGAGCGTGTAGAGAAGAAAAGTCAGTTCTACCCTGAGGATGTGGTATAGAGCCTCCTGCTCATTTCCTCTCCTAGCGGAGAGGTGGTCCTTTGTGCCTCTGAGAGTGAAGCAGGGTCCAGGCCCTGGAAGGAAAGGTAACCTTCCAGGAGGAAGACACAGGGGAATCAGAAATGTAGCAGGGCCAATATTTGGAACTATACCCCAAAAGCAGAGCCTTTCCTAAGTTATTCACCATTCCTATCTCCCTGTGCCAAACCTGGTGTGAAACAAATGACCTTGATATTGTAATTTATAACCTTCTCTTAAAAAGAAAGTCGGTACACCATGAACCTAGCGTTGTACTGCCTGGCCAGATACCACACAACAAGCTAAATATATTGTCCAGAATTGTGTATTCTGTGCTACACGTTCCCTCTTTAGCTATGCATTCTCCCTCTATTAAGTTACTGCCAGGCACAGGTGATTTATTAAGATGAGAAGCAGACATTGCTAAAACAGGAAGAAAAGCAGAAAAGAAATAAATGTTTCCTCAGAAGCCACAAAGGAGAACAGATGTCAGCAGGAGCAGATGTATGCTTCTCCGGGGTGAAAGAACGAATATTTAATGCAATCAGAATCCCAGGAACGTCAGTAACCAAGAAAGCGGAATATCGAAAACTTTGCAGAACTCCTTCATGTGATGTTATGCATCCCTAAGTGCCCCCCAAAGAAGCACAAACTACCAGTGACAAATGTTCCCAAACTATTTTTTTAAAGAGGAAAAATGAGAATGGCCCAGGTTATTTCTATATGCAAGGTTATATTTGTCCTGTTTTCAGCATCGGAAACCCATGCAGAACATTTGCCTTTAGGAAGACGTTGTAACTTCTGCATCCTATTTAGCTCAATCAGCTAAATGGCTAATGTCTACTTATGACCCTCATGTGACATCATGAATGATTAATTCCTTCCAAAGTTCAACGTGTGAGGAAACAAAGTGTAAACTGTTGAGGTAAACATCTTGAGAAAAGTGACTGAATGAAATGGCCAAATTGTTTCCCTCTAAAGTATAAAGCAGTGATGACTACAAAAAAAAAAAAAATGTGGAACTTCTATGTATCAACAACCCAGATAAAGGCACTGGGGAGAATATTTGCAGCAAATATGACTTTAAGAAGCATATGATACATGAGTTATATAAAGAGCTCCCATATATGGATTTTTTAAATGAACACTTTAACAGTCAATTTTTCAATGGTTTTGAACCAATAATTAACAAGGAAAGAGCTAAAGTTAGTTAGTAAACATTAAAATAATGTTAAACCCTACTACAGCACTGTAGGAAAAAACCAAGTGATATTAATTGTTACCAATCAATTGGCAAAGTTTTTAAATGAAAAATAAACATAGTAGCTTGGTTATGATAAAATACACAAAATCATATATGTTCTTTAGGTGATACATGTATTTAAGGCTTTTGGGAAGCAAGAAGAAATATTGACAATATTTATATGTTTTAACATAGTCATTTTGGGGCACCTGGGCTCAGTCAGTTAAGCATCTGACTTTGGCTCAGGTCACGATCTCACAGTTCATGGGTTCAAGCCCCACACTCGGCTCTGTGCTAACAGCTCAGAGCCTAGAACCCCTTTGGATTCTGTGTCTCCATCTCTGTGCCCCTTCCCTGCTTGTGCTCTGTCTCTCTCTCTCTGTCTCTCTCTCTTTCTCTCAAAAATAAATAAACATTTAAAAAAATAGTCATTTTAGCCCTTTCCATCTACTTTCCAAAAATAATCATATAAGTTGACAGGAATTAGAAATTGGCTATAATTTCCAGTAGCAATAACAGTAATATAATAATAATAACAAAAACCACATGATCAAGTATAAAGACATCTTCATCATCATCTTCCTCTGAATAAATATTTATTCTTAACTTTCAAAATACTTTTTTTTTCTGTCATATGTTCATGCGGCACTTGTCATATGTCATATGTTTCCAATTCCATATGTTCCTTCTTTCCAGATCTCCATCTCCTAGTATACTTAACTAGTTTGCAATTCTTTCAAAGGCATGTATCATTCTCTTTCAGTGACCTTTAAATATTTTATCTTCTCATATCTCCCATTATCATTCAATTGTAGAGGCATGGCAATGAAAAGTATGGTAACTTCATTCAATGAGAAGTAGTTTAACCATACAAATTGTGTGCAAACCATGAGAAGTGATTATGCGTAATGTTGAAGAGCGATTCCAGCAATATGTTTAAATGTCTGTTGTGTACCAAAAGGGTCTAAAAAAAAAAACCACACTAAAATATACATATTATTGTATTTGACTCATGGGAAAGTGGGCTTTGCTTTTTTTTTCTTCCTTTAAATATTCAAACCTTTTCACATTTCCTTAAATAGGATGTAGTTTTCCCATAATGAAAATACAAATCATTAAAGTAATTGCTTTCTTCTGCAAAAGACCGCTGTATCCACAAGTCTCTTTTAAGATAAAAATGAGTTTCTAGTTTCCTCCCTAACATCTCTGAGCAGCAGATTTCAGAATCTCGCTGTTTATATTCACTCTCTTGTTCCACTGCAGCCAGGCTAAACATCTGGTGTGTGCAGCCGGCAGAGGTGGGAGCAGATAGGATGATGAATCGAACTGGCTGGAAGGAACAAGTTCTACTTTGCTGGGAGGTCCATGCACACAGTACAGTGTGCAAGCAATATTCAAACTGCGAGAGGCGTGGCCTGAACTCAGTCCCCTGTCTAGTTGCAACTGAGATCCCCCGTTCTTGTTCTTGAAGCCAGATGCAGGGTACAATTGCTGCCCGACTTAATCTAATTCTGAGGCTTTGGATCTAGCTCTGAGCACCTTGCGTCCACGGGAACTTTTTCTTGACCTGGTCCTGAACGCATCTACGTTCTTCACGCTCCTGCCTGTCTTTGGTCTTAAGCTCAGAGAAGTCGATTCTCAAGCCAATCTAGATTCAGTCATTTATATCTTTCGAAGTTGCTCCTTCCTCAGGTGTCTATAAAGACCCTGCATTTTTCTGCAGACCATCTCCCACACTCTGGAAATACTCCTCAAAAATCTCTCTTCTCTCTCCCCTCCTCCCATAATCATGGTTTCCTCTAGTATCTTGTTGGCATTTACTTTGAGACAGTGAAGCTAAACAGAAAACTGAAACCTAAAAGGACAGGGGAGCTTAGCCATGGCCTCACCGGTCCTGTGCAGGAGAAGTAGAAATTCACTCAGTTTCCTGACTCACGGGGGTTCCTGATGGCCTGCTCTGTGTCTTTTTCAGTCATCCTCCATCACTGTTTACGTATGTGGAGCTTTGTTTCTTTTTTACTGAGGTCATGTTTTTCCCTGGGAGGTATTGATCTCTGGTAGACTTCTAAAAGTTTTTAAAAAACAACAAAAGTGATATGAACTCTAATTGCAACCCATTTGTCAAAAATAAAGGAAAAAAACTCATCTAACTGCTGTTCACAAGCTTTTTGACAGGCTTCCTCTAAAAGTTACTATTTCCGTAGGTAGCTGAAAAAGCACAACAGGAGGAAAATTTTGCTTTTGCCTATGACTTTTTCCTTGGAGAGCAATATCACTAGGAAATTCACTTTTTTCTATGCCTTTTCTTTACCGAATAAGGCCATTACATTGGAGGTAAAATATCTGCCCAGAAAAGGAAGGTGTGATCAGAAAATAAAATTATTTCACTCAACAGATACAAGAAGCTATTACACTGCTATTGGGATTTAGAGAGAAATATTGCCTGGGGCCAAGGTGCTTACCATCCCAATAGAGCAAGGAGGCATATAAACGAAATGGTGCGATGATGTGTTGCAGGTCCTATTTGCGTGTGGGATTTAGTAGCAGCATATGGGGAGAAGGGTGTGGATGGGACGGTCTGCCTTGGGAATGGGACTCCTACGTGAAGGCTTAGAAAGGGGGCAGATAGGTGTGAGGTGAGTGATAAGGCTCAGAGACATCATTGCAGAGGGTAGCCATGGAGGGCTTTACACAAACAAATCCCATGGCCAGCACTATCAACAGTTGTTAGTTCCTAGGTTCATCTGGTGCTAAATTATGTGATGCTAAATTATGAGCTCTAACTCCCTGAGACATATGTTCTTTGGTTGAGACCTCACCACGTGTTGGACTCCCACTCTTCTACATTGATAAAGAGGCTGTTGAGTGGTGTCCATTTGTATTTGATACCCTTCTTCAAATATGGCAATTTGATCAACTGAATGCAGTCTTTGGAGCCACAATAGATGCATTTTGTGCTTAAGTAGATAATGAAAATAGCAAGAAAAATCAATGAATTAAACCACTGTTTGAAGGCATTCTTGCCATATTGAAATGTAAGCTGTTTGGAGTGAGCAGCATGCAGGAGGAGTGACTGTTCACAGAAGAGATAACAGAAGATAAGTGGCCTTCTTCTCCCTTAGCAATCAGTGTTTATTTGTCCTTAGCAATTTTCTTAATTTTCTGCTGGGCGTCCATGTCTCTTTCAAAATAGAATAATCTACTGGAAATGAAGTTGATCAATAGGCGATCCCGAGGGGGTTTTTTAAAGTGTTTTTTTAAACCTAGAAATCAGTAGGGACAGACCAGTAAGCAAAAGATACATCCTTGTTCTAATATATCTGTCTTCTCAGTTCAAAGGGAAGGGTATGTGTGCGTGTGCATGCTTTCAGAGATTAGAGCAGTGGTCCTCAGCCTATGGAGCATCAGAGTCACCCGTAGGGCTCCTGCAAGCACAGGTGGCTTCTACTTCAGGTGATCTGGGGCAGAACCTGAGATTTGGCATTTACGGTAGGTTCCCAGGTGGTGTGGTCTGTTGCCCCTCACACCAGCTCTTGCTAGCACGCGAGAGAGGAGCTCTAAAACCCTGATGGTTCAACTCATCATACAGCCGGGATCTAGTGGAAGGTAATCTTTGCTACCATATGAAGATTTTATTTACTTTTCCTAAAGAATCAAAAATTTAGAGCTGGGAAGGGCTTGAAACATTATCTAACTTAACCTGGTGTCTACAGATCAAGACAGTGAGGCCCCCGAGAGATTCACTGACTTGATGGAGGACACACAGACACTTACTGGTGACTCCAGGAACAATACACATTTGTCTCCGAACTCCCAACCTCCACCATCTTTGCAACGTGGCACCTGGCTTTTGTAGCTTCAGTTGCAGAGGCATTTATAAATCAGCTTGTTACAAGGTCCACTACCTCATAAAAATGGGACAAGTGTTGGAGCACCACTGCCACATTTTTTACATGGTTGGGAAGGAAAATGAGCTAGCACTTACAGA
Organism: Felis catus; assembly: GCF_018350175.1. Taxonomy (NCBI): domain Eukaryota; kingdom Metazoa; phylum Chordata; class Mammalia; order Carnivora; family Felidae; genus Felis; species Felis catus. Next base: position 66,223,044 of record NC_058368.1, read on the forward strand.
GCATCTGCTGAGTCCTGGCACCGTGGTTTACATGCATTGGTGTAATTAATGTGTACAGCATGGGAGGAATAAGTAAGGTTATCCTTATTTTTCTGATGTGGCAACTGAGGCGCTGAGAGCCTGCATGACTTAACTCCCAGTCGCACGGCTGGGAAGTGGCAGCAGGATGACCAGTGCAAGCTGAGAGATCACCGAGCCAGGCCCTAGAGACCCGGTAGTCAGTGCGTCCTCCTCTGGGAAAGGGAACAGTGTTCCAGAGGGAACAGTGCCTTGGTGGTGTGGTGACAAGGATGACTGTCGGACCCAGAGAAACCTGGCAGGCTTCCATCACTGGAACGGGGATATGACAAAGGAACTTAGTGTCAGGAAAAAGGCAAAAACTCGTGACACTGGAATCGGGTTACAAAGTCAGAAGCTGATTCACAGAAAGGCTGGCCTGATACTTGGTGCGAGTTGGTCCCAGCTGGCCTGGGTTGGGGGGGGGGGTGCGGGCAGAGGTCAGGTGTCTCCAGGTGTGGGGCTCCTGCCATGGTTGCAGGTATATGCACTTCATCCCTGAGTTTTGCTATGTGTAGAGCTGAACACATGTGCTTCTATGAAGAGAACATTCTATGTGTCTGTTTTAAAAATATGCAGATTACACCTTCATGTGTTTCCTGAGAGGGGAAGGTAGGAGAAAATTAGTATGGGTTTATTGGTCATTCCAAGATCCTTGGATAAGTACTAGGCTTTGCTTATGCTTATTAGGTTGCCCATTAGAATGTTTCTATCGGCAATAACTTTTGCCAGAATTTTATTGGGTAAAAAGCCTAACACTGAAATATAAGATCACATGCTTTTCATCTTTATTGTCTTATTTTAGAGTTTTAGCTTGCCATTTCTCATCGATCATTTTGAAATGTGTTTATCAAAAGAATTGCATTTAAATGTGCGTCTTCCCTACCACTGACAGCTCTGTACAATACAAAAACGTTATCTGCTAAGTCTTTGTCATTCCTCTAGGACCCCAACATTCAGAAGTACGTTGGTCACAGTAGGCACATCATGTATATTTTATGTTTAAATATATAGTTAATAAAGAATGTAGGCACTCAGTTGTCGTTTCTTTAAGCCAGACCTAGGCTAGACTCTTCCAGTGCAAGACGGATGGAGACAAGTAAATAGCAGTGATTACACAGAGTGATAAGGGCTAGAATAAAATGATAATGACAGTAATCATAATAGCATATATTCACTGTGCTCAAGCTATTTATCATATATAGACATTCCATATATATTAACACGCATAGTCCTTACCACAACCCTGTGAAAAACAAATATTATTCTCCTCATTTTATCCATAAAGATGTTGAAGCACATGAAAATCAAGCAATTTGACTAACACACAGTTAGGATATGACATTTAGAAGACAAACTTCCGAGCTGACTAGTAACAAGCGAGACAGTTAAAAGCCAAAATGATCACACATGGTCCACGTACACATTTTTTTTTACTTTTTTTATTATGGCAAAGCATTTGTGACGTAGATTTGCCATTTTTAAGTACACAATTCAGTGGCATTAAGTATATTCACAGTTTTTGTGCAACCGTTACCACTGTCTAGCTCCAAAATTCTTCATTATCCCAAACAGAAATTTCATGCCCATGAAGCAATAACTCCTCCTTCTCACCTCCTCCTAGCACTTGGTAATCTTTATTCTGTTTTCTGTCTCTATGAACTTGCCTGGTCTAATTGGGATTATTACAATATTTGTCCTCTTTTGTCAGGCTTCCTTCACCAAGCGTAATCGTTTCAAGGTGCATCCATGTTATAGCATGTGTCAGAACTTCATTCCTTTTAATGGCTAAGTAACATTCCATTCTGTATACACCACACTTTGTTTATCCACTCATCTGCTGATGGGCACTTGAGTCATTTTGGTTTCTGCCGTTGAGTCTTTGGCTATTGTGAATAATGCTGCTATGAACATTGGCATGTGAGTTCCCATTTGAGTCCCTGTTTTTAATTCTTAGGCCTATACCAAGGAGTGGAATTTCTAGGTAATATGGTAATTCTATATTTAACTTTTTGAAGAACCAGCAACTATTTTCCAGTGGCTGCACCATTTTACCTTGTCGTCAACAATATAACAAATATTCTGACTTTTTCACAGCCTCACCAAAACTTGTTATTTCCCAGTGTATTTTTTATGTTATTATCATAATCATTCTGGAAGCTCTACACACATGCTTTAACATGCTCAGTTAAAGACCCCAAAGCATGTGGTTGGCTGACATATGCTATGTGTCATCTCTTAGCTAGAAATTTGTGGAGATTAGTTTTACTCAAACCAGGGGGGAAGGGTGGAACAGGTTAAGGAATGTGGTTGTTAGATGTAGTTTCTGAGGAGGCCCTCCATCACACAGGGAACCTGTTGTTTTGGAACTACAACCTCATCGTCTTTGCATCCCTAGTGTGGAGCTCAGTGCTCCAGGCAGCAATAGGTAGCAATAAAAACATGTGGGCTTGCATAAATGTATGAATGAATGAGAGAGAGGAGTCAATGTAACGTGTTTTCCATCTTTATAGAAAATCACTTGTTAGGAAAATGTTATGTTTCCAGATATTTTTTAGGGAAAGCACTACATTTTAAATCAGAAGCCTGGTATATGGTATGGTCTGTCTCACCAACTAGAAGTCTAATCACAACTGGGCAATAGACTCTCTCCAGGCTTCCATTCTCTTCTGTGGAATTATTGGCTCAGACTAGATCATCTTGGAGTTGCTTCCATCTCTGACATTCTAAGAAGCATCATATTATATACTATAGGCCGCCCTTTTAATGATTACTAATTTAGGACAAATCTTTATCCCATAGTTTCAAATATAAGAGACTGGAAGTGAAGAGTGTATCAAAAAAGTTTTTTAAGTGAGAATTTTTTTTTTAAAAACATAGAAGTACAAAACTTTCCCAGAAGAAAACTGAGAAGAGTGTAAGTATAGTTTAATTTACAAATGTGAATATAGAAATATATTGCATATTCACTCAGCAATCTTTTAATGTTTAGTCAATGTAATTTTGTTGAAATAGAGGTCCACCATGTTGTTATGAACCTATCTTGGAACAACAACGTTGGAAGATCCGGCAGTCAATCTCCTTTGACTTCATAAAAAAAAACTGGAGGGGCACCCGAGTGGCTCAGTCAATTGAGTGTCCAACTCTTGATTTTGGCTCAAGTCGTGATTCCACAGTCGTGGGATTGAACCCTGAATTGGGCTCCACACTGAGCATGCAACCTGCTTGGGATTCTCTCTCCTATTTTCTGCCCCTCCCTCACTTGAGCTCTTTCTCTTTGAAAAAAAAAAACTGGGGAAAAAAACTGGAAAGAGAGAACTATATAAAAAGAAGGTTTCTAGTCTCTCTGCTTCAGGCAACATATGCACCTTCCTTCTAAAGGAAGTCTTGGGGCACCTGGGAGGCTCAGTTGGTTAAGCGTCCAACTCTTGATTTCAGCTCAGGTCATGATCTCACAGTTCAAGCAGCGCAGAACCTAGTTGAAATTCTCTCCCTTTCTGCCCCTCCCTGCTCTCTCTCCCTCTCTCAAAATAAATAAACCTTTAAAAAATAATAATATATATAATTTTTTTATTTTTTTTTTATTTTTTTAACGTTTATTTATTTTTGAGACAGAGAGAGACAGAGCATGAACGGGGGAGGGGCAGAGAGAGAGAGAGACACAGAATCCGAAACAGGCTCCAGGCTCTGAGCTGTCAGCACAGAGCCCGATGCGGGGCTCAAACTCACAGACCGCAAGATCATGACCTGAGCCGAAGTCAGCCACTTAACCGACTAAGCCACCCAGGCGCCCCAATAATATTTTTTAAAAAGGAAGTCTTGAGTAAATAGCTACAAGAAACTGAGGCAGGCATGTTTTAAGCAGCGTATCACCTGCATACTTGGAATTCTAATTTAAATTTCTACTTTCAAGCTTGATTGGCTCCACTCATTGTACATCGAATTGATCAAAACAAAAATTACAGAGTCAAATTTCTGATACGGCTAAGAAAAAGAATGATGAATCAGAAGGTAGAAGGCCATATAAGTCTTTTTTTTTTCAGCCTAAAGCATAACTGAACTTTATGGGCACCTCAGCTAGAAATGTACTCCTTTAAAATAGTCTTACTAATTTACACAAGGGCTTGTTTTAAAAATAAAGCACCTTACCATCATCCCCAAATTTCTAAAATCAATTCAAATGTAAGATTTGATTTTAATATGAATTTGTGTATGCAACAAATTTTTATTGAGCATCCACTGTGGAACCCAGAAGACCAATTATTCTAGGTGCTGAGGTCACAACAGTGAACCAAATGGGCAAAACCTCCACCATAATGAAGCTTACAGTCCAGTGAAGAGAGAAAGACCAAAAATAAGAGAAGAAAACTATACGAAATATATATACATATATATGCACGTGTGTGTGTGTGTGTATGGTGCTATAATACACATAAGATACACACTTCATTGTTAAAGAAAAATACAATTAATTTGTGTATGCCATACCTTATAATATAGAATAAGAATATTATCCGTGGGTTCCTAGACCCAGCCTTGACCAGTGTCTATATCGTGTTATGGGACGCATTACCTCTGATGAGCTAAGTAATTGCTAGATTCACACCGCAAACAAGCCCTCAGACTGTGCAGTAGAAAAGTGACATACCTGTTAACAGGGTGAGAAATGAATACAAATGAATTCTCCACCCTCCCGGCAGCCACTGCTCCCATGTTCTTGCCCTTCTCCATCCCCCTGCCAGTTCTCTGAGAAAAGGATGAATATTGCAAGTGATGTTCACGTCATGTCTCAGTGACCTAGAAATGGGAATGTGCAGTAAGGTGTGGTGGTGCGCTAATGATGCTGAGCCAGAAAGCAGGGCAGTCACACTAAGAGGAGAGTGGTGTAATTGAAAGCAACTTTGAACATCCGTGCCCTTTTGTTCCGCACCCCTTCCTGGGGACTGGGGTGGGTCAGTGCCCCTGAGGGCCACGGGACCACCTGAAGTTTGACCACGGGCATGGGCACCATTCCTTGTAGCTGGTACTATCTGTACTGGGGGCCAGAGGAGTTTTATCAATAACAAAAGACTGTCGCAATGGAATCAATTAACCCAGCATGCCTCAGAGAGCTCTGTGATGAGAGTGGTCACTTCTTTCTATCAAAAATAAGAAAAATAATATGAATCCATTTCAGTTACAAACAGAGTTTCCTTCTTTAGGTGAGAAGGGAGAAGCGAACTATGGTAGATGCCGTGGTGCCTGCTCAGATCCCTTTGTGGGGCCAGGGCACCCCCTCGCCTACCCCCAGGCTTCAGGGATGGGCTGCTCACAGGCGTTCCCTCCTTCAGAGAAATGCAGATGGGAGCCATTGTGTTTGTCCCTCCCCAGCCCACCGCTTGGGACTGATTGAGAGGGTCAAAAGTCTGGCCCATCTAGTCTTACTGGAGACCAAGTCCAAGCTCCGGAGCTCCCCTGGGGCTGAGACTCAAACTGGTCTCCAGCTGAGACCACAGCCCTGCTGAGCATCTGTCTCTGTCCATTTCTGTGTCCCTCTTTGGCTCCCGCATAAATCACATGGAGCCAAGCGGTCTCAGGGTCTGCTCCCCAGCAGCCAGTCCTCACACAGGAGCTGACGTGAGTCACTCACCTACTGGGTTGTCAGAGCCTCTGCTAAGCACTTCTGCCTACCTCCTTTCGTTCCCCTTAATACTAAAGGAAGTGGAGCTCAGACATGTGGGTGAGCCTCCCCCAAAGTCACAGTCTAGTAGATGACTCCGAAACCATCCTCTCTCCCTGGGATCACATAGTTGCTTTACTCTCCTCTACTGCTAAGGAGAAAAGAGCCAGGGTTTGCCTCTGAATGATTAGCATCCCCATGACTCACTTTCACTGATGCTGCTATAGGGGTTCCTAATGTTTGTTGCTAAGGCTTCACCTTTTGTCACACAGACGCTCACATAGGCATCGTCCCCGTTACTTTGCTTACATCACTTGCCCAGGTGGTGGCAGATGTTTTCTTCATTATTCTTTGTTTTCTGCTTGGTAAATCTGTGTGTGGGTGGCTTAATTGTGCTGAACAGAGTCTCTTTCTCTCCTCTGTACAAAACGAGCCTGGGGGAGGACAATGAATAGGAAAAAAGAGATGTGAGGTTCACACAAGAGCAGAGGGATCCTTACCCTGTCAACTGAGGCAAGAAGAATGTGCATTTCCTGGGGAGAAGACATCAACATTAGGAGGATCTCCTATGTATTTTCTGTTGAAAACACAGTGGTATGCTCAAGGACTGCTGAGGCATGCTATTTAATGGCTGGCACACGAAGTGGTCCCAGTGTGCATTTTAATTAATGGGGGTACTACCTTCTCTCTCCCTCACCCTCTGCCTCCCACCCACCTTCCCTCCCTTCCTCCCATTCTCCTCACCCTTCTCTCTCTCTCTTCCCATACTTGGTTATCAGGTGGCCGGATGCTTTCACTTTTACGTCTGCCATAATAAACAGGATAACCGAGTGGGCTGAGTAATTCTTAGTTCTACATACAATGCAAAGCCAAGATGCAGCGGTCTAAAGATGGTTTGATTTGAAGAACTAGCCATGTGCAAGATGGCCGGCCCCATTGTCTCTTGCCCCAGTTTTATCATGTACATTAACTGTTCAAAGTACATGGTTGCATTTAATGTCCCTTCTCCCCACCAGTCTCATCCCCTCCCTTGAACACATCCTGATGAGGGACCATTTTCTGCAAGAATGCCAATGTCACAAAAAAAAAGACAAAGACAGCCAAAGAAATTGCTTCAGATTAAAGGGGACTAAGGGCACAAGCCAAGAAATATGACACATGATGGTAGACTGCATCCTGCATTGGAGAAAATGTTATAAAGGGGGTTACTGAGTCAGTTGACAAAGTTGGATATTGGATACAGACTGTAGGTTAGGTATAAGTATATATCAATGTTAAATTTACTAAGGTTGATAACTGCACTGAGGGTGTGTGAGAAGATATTCTTAGGAAATACCAGTGAAGTATTACAGAGTGAGGGGTCACAATGTGTGCAACTTACCCTCAACTGGTGTAAGTTGTATATAGTAGCACAGAACTATTAATGTGTGTGCGTCCTCACTCATATATGTTCTCAAACTCTATCCTCAAATAGCATAAGTTGTATATATTCATAGAAGGTATTCATGTATATATAGTCTCCCTCATATAGAAAACAGAGACAGAGAAGAACTGATAAAGAGGCAGAACGTTAACAATAGATGATCCTGGGTAAAAAGTATATAAGTGTTCTTTGTACTGTTTTTGGAACTTTTCTGTGAGTTTGGAATTATTTCCCAAAGAAATGAACAAAGAAACGTCCCTTAAGATGCAGTTACGAACAGTAGGCCTGGGTTTTAGGCATGGCGCACGAGGGCTGTCTCGGTATTTGTACACCTGCAGAAAGCTGCGCCCATAAGCAGGGCCATGAGCATTTTATAAGAAATGAATTGATCCCTGGAAAACCTAGATGAGGATTACTTGTGTTGAGTATAAAATATAAATCTCCTTGGTATTTCATGAGAGTCTGTGACAAGCTCCTTGGTATTTTATGGGAGTGTGGGCAGCATGGGCTTGCTAAGTGTGACTCAGGGATTGCTGGCCTTTAAATGACTCGAACCAGTGTCTAGCTGCAGAGGGGAGGTGTTGGCAATGTGTGGAATGAACTTAAATAGGGACTGAAGAGGCTCTTCAGAGAGTTGGGATGGCAGACCCAGACTGTCATGAATCAGGAGGGCGAGTGATGGCCTTGGAATGGCCTCTTTTCCCAATTTGTCATCGTTTGGATGAAGCTTAGATTAAAGCAGGGAACAAGAAATACCTGAAGCTGAAAATAAAAAAATAAAAAAGAGAGGCAAGGTTGAAGGAAGCAAAGAAATTGAGACTTATCTTTCCATTTATATAAATCCAGTCCCCACAGGCCCTCTGGCTCCTCTGTTGAGGAGCTCCCCACTGAAAGTTCCTTTTCCGCGATGGATATGCTGAATTTTGTCTCCAAGGGGAACTGATGAGACAAAGTAGAATACCTGTGAAAGGCATGTAGGGACCAAACCCAGCTAATAAAAAAAAAAAAAATTATGCTCACATGAACTAAATTACCTCATGTATAGAACAGAAGTTTGTGTGCTGAATCAATATGAAAAGAATATCCTCTTGTAACTTAATTAGAAGACCTCTATGTAGCACAAAATTAAATCCGTCTCATATTTTGCGCCTACCTTCCCCCTCACAATCCACAATTTATGTATTTTATAAGAAATGTATTTTATAAGAAATAAATTTGTTTACAAGAAAATGCCCATTTAATCATCAAATGATGTGTTTTATGTAGCACTTGTTTACTTCAGCATGCTACAGTATTTTACACAGAGGTTGCTAAAATCTATTGCTGAAATGTAGGCACTTCTGGGGAAAAAGAATGCTAACGGATCAATGCCCCCCACCACATACTAGTCAATCTGGGGGCAAATAACAGAATAATCTATAAAGTATCAAAGGATTTTGAGCAGTTGGAACTTTACTCGCCATGTTGGCTTTTTGCCAACTAGAGTAAAGTCTCTAGTCTTACTAACAGCCCCATGGGATCTGTAATAGCCCAGAGTGTGTGCCTCCTCATTTTTATATGTCATCGGAAAGATGGAAAGCCAAGAGCACATCTGGGGTCTGGGTTTAGCACTAGCTCTGGGGAAAGGGTACCACATAGTCAATCACTTCCCACATAAGCCAGATTTCCCCCCAAAGATTAGTCAAAGTGCCAGTAAAATATCGGCCGGTGTTTCGCATCCTACGACGAGCTCACAGAAAGCAGGCTAAATGTTTGTGTTGTCAAGATGTGTCAGGGTGTTGTGCCTAAGTGTCCACGTGCACATGAAGAGCCTGCCTTCGCCATTACTGGGCCGCGGCCAACTGACCTCATGTGTCTGGACAACCAAGAGTGAGTGATGCCTGGTACACAGAGAACAACCTTGCATTCCAGTGCTGTCCACTGCTGGGCACCCAGTCTTCATGTCGGTGGTTGAAGTTGAAGTGTAAGCCCTATTTGGGGGTGCAGGTCCATAGTAGAGACATTCAAGAAAGTGAAGATTCAGTATAGGACCCTGTATCAGTCACAGTTTCCCAGAAACAGAACCAATAGGATATACATAGGTACATATGATAGGAGATTGATTATAAGCATTGGCTCACATCGTTATGGAGGCTGAGAAGTCTTATGATCTGTCTTCTATCAGCTGGAAGCCCAGAAAAGATGGTGGTATAATTCAATCCACGGCCAATGACCTAAGAACTTGGGGGAATGATGGTGTAACTCCCAGTCTGAGGCCAGACTCCAAAGGCCTGGGAACAAGGAGCTCTGGTGTTCAAGAGCAGGCGAAAATGGGCATCCCAGCTCCCGAAGAGAGAGAATTAGCCCCTTCCTCTGCTTTTTTGTTCTGTGTGGGCCCCCGTGGGTTGGATGATGCCCACCCATCTTGTAGAAGGTGAATCTCTTTACTCAGTCTACTGAGCCAAATGCTAATCTTGCAGAGACACCCTCACAGACACACTCAGAAATAATATTTTACCAGCTAACTGGGCATCCCTCAGCCCAGTCAAGTTGACGCATAAAGTTAACCATTACAGACAGCAAGTTGTGCCAAGAAACCTGTATTTACAAACACATGAAACTTTGGGGTATTGAGTGAGGTGACCCAGGGAACTAGTGGAATCCAAAAACAAAATCCTAATCTGGGGAATCAAGAAAGGTAGGCTAAGAGCTCTATGGGAAAACATTCTGAGAATTCTATCCAACAGTGCGATTCCTTCATATATATGTATTTCTACGTAACTGTTTTATTCAACTCCAAAACCATCGTGGGTTCACTCTTTATTCTTTGCGGCAGTCAGCAAGGAAACCATAATTCGAAGGATTTGTTAGCGGCTCTGCTACTGTTTCCTAATAGTTTGTGTAGTTTCTAATGACCCGAATGCCACACAGGAGGCCTTTGTAATGGAGCTATGTCACCACAGGAGCTGTGCAAAGTGAGTGTTACTTAATCACAGGCACCGAAGATGAAAAATGTAGTATTTCTTAAGGAAGTTGGCGAGGTTGTAATTTTAAAATGCCACTAATGTAATGTGGAGCATGAGGAGGTTTCCATTTCTGGCCTCTCTTTTATCCCCCAGTTTGAATGCTTTTGGCGAAAATAAAAATTTCTAACTGGCATTCTTGATAACAGAACTCCAAGGCAAAGTGAAACTTCCTGAGTGCATGGCACCTTGTCAAAACCAAACCTGGCGAACGTTTGGCATGCCGAGAAGGGGTCAGGGTATTGGTCGGCATATAGAAAAACCGCCCGTGTCCAAAAATCACCTGTTGCCTAGTGTGCTAGCCAAGTACTGTGGGGGGAAAAATCATTTAAAATGCTCATTCAAAATCAGTGAGATAAGGGGTGCCTGGGTGGCTCCGTCGGTTAAGCGGCCAACTTCAGCTCAGGTCATGATCTCACGGTCTGTGAGTTCGATCCCCGCGTCAGGCTCTGTGCTGACGGCTCAGAGCCTGGAGCCTGTTTCAGATTCTGTGTCTCCCTCTCTCTGACCCTCCCCTGTTCATGCTCTGTCTCTCTCTGTCTCAAAAATAAATAAAACGTTAAAAAAAATTTTTTAATAAATAAATAAATAAATAAATAAAAATCAGTGAGATAAAAATGTGGAAGTCAACGTAATCATTTTTGTCATCCCTTTAAATTCAGGTCCTTTATCTGTCCAGTGGTTTCAGTTGCTGACTCAAGCTCTTGTCCACAGTTGGGCAGAGTCTACCTGCTCTTTATAGTTAGGGTGATCTATTGACTAAATTCTAGATGTGGGCTTTCACGGATATTCTGCATTCTTATTTCATCAATTATGTTTTCTGCTGGGTTCTGAGTCAATAACAGGAATAGTTATAGCCATTGTGGACTTTATGATCTAGTGGGAAAAGCAGACATTGAAAATAATGTAACAAGTGTGAGTACTTTGATATATGGGAAGTACAAATATGGGAAAAGTACAAATATGGGAAGTACAAATATGGGAAAATAAACAGGAGCATAACAGAACAGGGTGCTAACCTGGTTTTAGGGTCAGGGAGTGTTATATATAATTGCATATATAGATACATAGGTTTTAAATATACATGTATATATATATATATATGTACATGTATAATTGGTATGGATATATATATATTAGAGTTGGCAGATTTAACAAATAAAAAATATAGGGTGCACAGTTAAACTTGAATTTCAGATAGACGAGTAACTTCTCAGTGTAGGTATGTACCATACAATAGCTGTGACATAATTACACTAAACAAGTAAGTATTTGGTATTTCTCTGAAATTCAGATTTAACAGAGTGCCCTCTATTTTTTTCCTGGAAACCCTAATGTGTGTGTGTGTGTGTGTGTGTGTGTGTGCATGTGTGTGTGTGTGTCTGTACTCTGCCACACACATATACCCAACCAAGAGCAACCTTAGGGAAAGGGAAATGAGAAGTAGAAAAGATCTAGAAACTAGTCCTATAGTTGTGGCCCCTAAAGCCTTATACTTCCAAGTTCTTCTTTCCCACTGTTGCTCCATTTTGGACAGGGAGTGCTGAGTGCTGGTGTCCACATGTCCTGTTACGGGCACCTAATCTCCAGTCCCCAAAGGGATTATAACTCCAGTTCTCATCAGCTTCTTTTTCTCCTCCCCCCATAGCCCTCTCCTGCATAGACCTAACATAAGCATTCCCCCCTCAACTGACCCCAGAAAGAGACGGCTCTGGGCACAGAAATTGCCTTGAGAGTCCAAGGTCCTAATTTTGATTATAGTAATAATTCAGCTCAACCAGTATATGACAAGTATAGGAGGTACTGGCAGTTCTGAGACACATAGAAGCATGACTGGTAATTTCGATCCATAAAATTAATTCTGTTGAATCACATGTCATATCGAAACAAATGACTTCCCTTTCACAGGAGTCAGGCTATGCATGTATATCCATATTACTGTTCTTGCTAACTGGGATAGTTCCTTAAGCACCTAAAAGACAGGGCTGAGGGGCATCTGGGTGGTTCAGTCAGTCAAGCGTCCGACTCTTGATTTTGGCTCAGATCATGATCTCACAGTTCCTTGGGTTTGAGCCCCACCTCGGGCTCTGTGCTGACAGTGCAGAGCCTGCTTGGGACTCTCTGTCTCCCTTTCTCTCTGCCCCTCCCCTGCTCACTCTCTATTTCTCTCTGTCTCAAACTAAATAAACATTTAAAAAATAAATAACTAGTTAATTAAAAATAAGGGTGATAAGGTAACCCATAGTCTGTTATGAGGATTAAGTGAGATAATGCAATAAAAAAGTAAAACTTCAATGCAATGCCTGAGAGAGATGGTAAGACCTATGAGAGACACAGGAGGGAAAACTCGGCTCCTACTGCACCCCCTCCAACGTGGTCCGAATCAGCCAACATCTCAGAAGTCATTCCAGATGTTTCTCACACATTCTGAGAAACAAGGCAAAGAATCCATTTCACTGCCTTCACATGAAGAACTATTTTCAGGGGTGATTAAGGCTCCGCTCTGAGAATGCAAGGGGAGCCCACAGCAGCCAGAATTAAATGAGCACTCGGCAGAAGCAAGGGTGGGCTTTCCTAGGGCAGGCTGCAAAGCCCAAATCACTTCATGCTCTGAGCGTGTGCCCCTTGCAGTGGGAGCATCTCAAGGCTGTGAAAACACATTTCTCTTTGATGCTGACATATTAAAATAGATAACCCTCAACATTCTTTGCAGTCAAAAGATAGATGGCCTTTGACACACTCTGTCCCCAGTGAAATAGATTTTGTCATCATCAGAGATAAAGAACTGGACCCTACTCCATACCACAATTAACTTGAATAACCTTTTGAGGTTTTGTTTTGTCTTTTTTTTTTTTTTAATGTAATTAGGACTTGAAGCACAGGAATATTTTTGTAAGAGTTTTTTTTTTTTTTTTAACCAAGCAAAAACTTAATTTTTTTTTTTTTGGCTGCAGAAAACAGGCCATACAATTATGTTTTCAAAGCCAGCTGCATTTTGAAAACCACAAAGCCAAATGCATGCTATATAAAGACGTTATATTGTACCTTTACTTCTTGTCAACTGTCATTAATCTGTAACTTCTGAAGAAGAAACCAAAAAATTTTAGGCACTTCTACTGAAGTGTGTCCAAATGTAACAACAGGAAATTTCATTTTAAGATACCAGGTGGTGTTGGATGCTCAACATTGACCTTTACCTTTGAGGCTGTGTCCGGCCTGGTCCACTTCTCCAAGGACCGCAGTAAACCTGTCAAGTTGGATTGCTGTCGGAGTTGGAACTAACTGACGAGACGAGCTGAAGAATTTTACCCAAGTGATTAGTGGTCTTTAGGCTGCTGATCAAAACCACTTGACATTTGGGGCTCCTGGGTGACTCAGTCAGGTCATGATCTCACAGTTTGTGGGTTCGAGGCCCACGTCAGGCTCTGTGCTGACAGCTCAGAGCCTGGAGCCTGCTTCAGATTCTGTGTCTCGCTCCCTCTCTCTCTGTCCCTCCCCTGCTCATTCTCTGTCTCTGTCTCTTAAAAATAAATGCTAAGAGCAATTTTTTTAATTAAAAAAAAAATCTTGACATTGTAAGAGTTGGCATAACCCTATCCGACATTTCCTTGATATGCCTTTATGTGGTTCATTTCGTATTTCTACTCATAGCTGCTATGCAGTATTGCATTTGAGTGAAAAGGAACTTTGATTTCATATTTGGAACTTTGACCTAAGTTACAGGAGAAGTAGGAAATATCAACTATTGACAAAGGAAACACTGATGTTGCATGTCCTATGCGGATTTGTTTGTGGATTAGTCAGATGTAAGGTGATATGTCTGATAAATGACAGAATTTCCACATCTCTAACGGGGTAAAAATAATTGTTGCTTTATGCTATTTTACAACCAGTGATATGGAAGTTCGGGGGTTTTAATGCTTTTATACCACTCCCTGTGCATCTCAAAAGTCTGATTTTACAGGGTGGAAGGAAATGGGAAATGCTGTCACTGAAGCTATAGGGAGGATGGAATGGATTGAAGGAATAGGGAGATTGGGAGCAAAATGCTGTCATGTCTGATACCCTCTGCAATGTAAGGAAAACCTCAGCATTGCTGGGATCTTCCATTCATCCTGACTTTGGTCAAAACCTTTCCCATATTTTGACTTACACTCCATCCCCCCTGAGTGTTATCAGGTTCTCAGATTGGATGAAGGGAACTTGGTAACTGTATCACAGAATATCACAGACTTAAACCACGGAAATTTATTTTCTTGAACCTCTCGAGGCTGGAAGTCCAAGATCAAGGTACTGGTAGAGTAGAGTCTGTTTCTAATGAGAGCTCCCTCTCTGGCTTGCAGACGGTACCTGTTCACTGTCTCCTCACTTGGCCTTTCCTCTGTGCACTCCTCTTCTTATAGAGCCACCAGCCCTGTGGATAAGGGCCCCACCCTTATAACCTTATTTAACTTAAATTACCTCTTGACAAGTTTTATTTGCAAATACAGTCATATTGGGGGTTGGGGCTTCAACATATGAATGGCGGGTGGGGACATAATCCATCTCATGACTAAGAATAAAACATAGTATCTGTGCTTCGGCAAATTGCTTCTGTGTTTCTAGTCTATAAATGTTGTTTGGTCGCCCGTGATAAATATACATTTAGCATCAAAACAGTGAGTGGAATATTTACCCAAAAAATGTAAAATTTTAGCAATATGCCCTCGAGAGCAAATATTTGTAGCTGATGTTGAACATTGTAAATGTTGACTTGTTTTCAGAATGTTACTTTTCATGCAGATGTCTTTGAAGGGGAAAAAAACTGTTTTGAGTTTAATTGTACCCTATAAAACACTAATCATTGTTTTACGCTGTGAGATCTGGCACTGATCAAATTCTATTTACAATATAATAGTGAACATTTGTAGCTCTTTCAGTATTTTTCTGTTACCAGAATTATAAAGTCTAAAAACTTAGATTCACAATCTGTAAAATGACAAACACTGGTTGTATAAAATACAAAGGTGTAGATTGGGGCTCATGTGAAAGTCCTATTTCAGGCGATGAGTTGAGAAGCAAGTAAAAGCCTAACTCAGGCTCCCCGAGATTCAGATACACTTTCTCTAAAGAAGTAATAGACTAGATGATCTTCTGGGGGTCCTTCTGAGATTAACATTCTCCAATTCTGGAAAATAAAGTAGGAAGATGAGTTAATAAAATTAGAGAACAGGGGCACCTGGTTGGCTCAGTTGGTTAAGCATCTGACTCCTAGTTTGGGCTCAGGTTATGATCTCACGGTTCATGAGTTCAAGCCCCACATCAGGCTCTGCACTGGTGGCGAAGAGCCCTCTTGGGATTCTCTCTCTCTCTCTCTCTCTCTCTCTCTCTCTCTCTCTCCCTCCCTCTCTGCCCCTCCCCCACTCACATGCATGAGTGCTCTAAATAAATAAATAAACAAACAAACAAATAAAAAAACTTAAAAGAATTAGAGAACAGATATTTCTTGGGAAAAAAGTAACTGAAATAAGTTAAAATTCAAGTGATATTAGTGGGATCTTTGGATTACATGATTATGGACAAGCCTCCTGCCTGAAATACTACAGGCTAGATTTTGGAAAGTGTTTTGTAGGAAATCAAATCTCAGGCTGTCTTCACTTGGTGGCCGCATCCAGTCTTTTCCCATCTCTAATTGCAATGCATCTGTAATTGAAAGATGTCTTCAGGGAAGTGTACTGTTGACCAGCCTTCTGCCTGAACAGTATCACCCTAACACGCATTTCATAAGAGATTTCACTGCTCTGACAAGTTACACATCTTCAGTGTAAGACTGTGGTGATACTCTGACTGTTTGTTCAACCCCCTGCTGGAGCTGGGATTCACACACTGAAGCTGTATTTCTTGAGTGTATTCAGAATAAATCTTTGTTTTCCTTCCATCCTATGGCACAGCTGTCTTAAAACTCACCAACACCAGCATATGAAGGACTTCTCCAGATAACAACCCAAAGGAAATTTCTTTCATGAATCAGACAAAGCCATGGATCCCACCCCACTGAGGAGAGTTTGGGACGGTGACATGCCCAGCTGGCATTATAATCTCATTTGCCACATGCTTGTTGAGCAGCCTCTGTGCCGGAAGCCACATTAGGCATCTGGGGAGGCCTGCCATGGTGTCAGATTCATGCACTATCCCTGAGGGGCTTCACCAGGCCTACTCTCTCGACTAAAATCTGCCTTATTCCCCCTTCACAACAGGGAAAAAGGCAGGGAAAGTCAAACATGCAACAAGTGTATTGTTGAAGCATCTACTCCAGAAGTTAATATGCTAAATTGATTGGGACTCAGCTCCTCTGGATCAGGGTTAAAATGTCGTAAGTCCTCATTTTTCGATTGATGCGTGGTAGGATTACACAGCGGAATGAAAAGAAGCGGATTGGAATTCATATCCTGCCACTTCACTTTCACCTTCACTTTCACCTCCCACACAATTAACAACTCACTCCACAAAGGGACTCTGAGATTTCCTGTAGTTAAGATGGTGTGAATCCAGCTGGGTGACTTGGCCATGGTTTCCTTATCTATAAAATTGGGTAAAAATAGTCTTTCCTTCAAAGGGCTGTTGGAGGGTTAAGTGGGTAGATGATATACACAAACTCTGGACACGCTTGGCACCTGACAAGCCCTTAGTAAATGCTACTTTTCACCGGTTGCACCTCTCCTGGTAGATGTTCAATGAATTAGCCCTTCCTCTTTCTTTGTTCTTTAAATTGCCCTCCTGGAGCACACATAAAACTGGAAGACAGGGTTTCTGCTGTGTTAAGAATGTCCTACAAGTTTCCAGAGTCTTCCTCCAAATACACTTCAGGAAATGCTCTTTAGGAACTCCAAAGTCAAGGAGAGCTCAAGAATTGGAAAAGAATTTCTAAAATAATATTTTAACTGCACAAGCTCACAAGGCTGGGTGGCCTCACATGCTAATTTTTAAGTTGAGGGAATTGAAATGAATTGTCTCTGGAATCCCTTCTAGGTGCAATAACACAGGAGTCCATCAACTGACTACAAATGTGTGCCTAAGGCCATTAACTCGGCTGGTGAAAGTATAGCACTGGGACCAAAGTTAGGATATGATATAAGCTCTAACCCCAGACAAGTGACTTGTATTTGTAAATTGTGAGTCCCACGTGGAGCAGGTGAGGATATGTAACAATTAATTATTTTCAAATTCGTCAGTGACTCAGAGCCCATGCCCCAACGAGCCTGTGGCTTCGTTCTCAATATATGCTGGACAGTAAAGCTGCATATTATAGAGCAGACTGTGCTGGGAGGAGACACTTGGAATGATGGCCTATGTTCTTTATCTTCAGCTGAACTAGAGGCAGTCTATTTTTAGTGGTGTCTCCATTCAAGTCAAAATCTGATGGTACAGAATTGAAAGGTTAAGAGACATGGCAGGAGCACAAAGCGACTTTACGTGAGGGCTGGAAGAAATAAACTCAATGGGTAGATTGAGTTGACAGATGTGTTAATATCTAAAAGAATTCTTGTTTGTGTAGGTTTGGGGGATGATTTGTATTGACTAGAGTTGAAGAATAACTGAGTTAAAAGGGCTTCTGAGGTATTCTTTGTGCCAATGACGAATGCCAAAATCATTTCTGCAGCCACACTCAGTCTGAACTGCAAGGCACAAGGATATTGGAGGAAAGTGGAACAAAGCATGAGGGGACCAGGTCCAGTAAAGCCTGTGCCTCAGCGATGGCAGGAGAGAAGCGGTGCTGGAAATTTCCGTGGGTGACATGAGAAGTAGCAGCACTTGACAATTGACTGATTCTATTACAGGACCTAACAAAGTGATTAACATCAAATAAATTAAGGTGCTCCCTGCAAAACTGCAACATTATCAAGGACTGTCAGAGAGGTTGCATAAAGTTAGCATACAAAAATGGTGCCCCTCCTGGCTCACTTCCTCAGGCAGGGTATTCTGGCTCTGAATTCAGCTATCAGGTGTGGTTTGATCTCTAGGCTTCTCACAGGGACCAAGATATCAAAGAGTCAGGGGGTCTGACAGTGATGCATTATGTGATAGGATGCTGAGGCTGATTATGATGCAGCGACAGAAATGAATCACCCCCTGAATATGCTGACACTGGCGCTGTGGGAGGAGACGAGGTCTGGCTCAGCGATGTCAATATAGGAAAAACCAGGAGTCAACCCCCGCCTGAAACTGTTTGTGCCTGAGCCTGGCTTGCTTAACGCTGGAAGTAACTTCATAGTCCAGGCCGCTGAAGTTATCCAGAAAATGAAACCCCACAAAACACATCTTAGCACCTTTGGCAAAGACAATTCATTGCCTTTCCTTTCTCGGTGTTCTGCTCCTCTTAGGTACAAACTATGATAAAGGTACCAGATATATTTCCTGATCACCTACTTAACTGCATCAACCAACCAATAAAATCATCACGAAGATGTCAATGTGACAGACAGTAAATAGAACAAAAACTTGATAAAACAATGAAACAGATCATTGTTTCTCTGCTCTTCTAATGCATGGATTGCCATGTAGCTCTAGTTTCCTTCACATGAATTAATGTCCTCCATTAGATTAGACTGTAAATTCCTTCAGAAGAGGGGCCATCCTACGTTACTTTTTTTTTTTTTTTTGTAAATTTGCAAGAGTTTCTAGCACACAATCCTTGACGTATTTTGGCATATAAAGAGCTAAAGGAAATAATATTGATGTATTTATTTCTAAAATAAAAAGATACAAGCTCTCTTAGATACAAGAAAAAGCATAGGGTGTTTAGCCAAAGAAATGCTGAAGACAGGAAAAACATTTCATTAAAAGGGAGGCCGGTTGACGGGATGGAAGTGTCTGTTCTGGAAGGCCCCTCAGAAGGATGGATGGTGTTTAGAAGGTGAGATTAGCGAAGCCCGTAAGTAGATGAGAGGAGGAGGCCAATGAAGGGGAAGGGGAAAGCTCCAAATGAAGGCCTCTGAGAACATGGGTCCTTTCTCTAGTGCGACAGGAAATCAAACTAGAACTCCATGATAGGTAGAAAACAATCCTATATTCAGCACCTCATCACCGATAGTGTTAGAGAAAAATCACCAGATTCCTTAATCAGACAGCCTCAGGTCATTCTTTGTGAGCCCTTGTAATTACAAATGGCCCCAATGCAGTAGTAGATTAAATGGACTTGTACATTTATAAATATAGGCTTCATTAGGAAGGCCTACATTTATAGTACTAGAATTCTTTTTTGTTTGTTTTTTTTAGCAGATCCAGATTTCACTAGATCCTATTTAGTCTGGAAAATAAAAGAAAACAACAATGAAAATTCAGAAGGGAACCATGTACACACAATTATTGTGAACAGAATCACTGAAAGAATGCATTTATATTGTTTCTGGAAAGCAATGAGAAGCTTCATACAATTACATTATCTCAAATTATGACTTCCTGTTGTTTTCCAGAGTTTGTAAAAAATAAATGATGTGTCATATTTAATCTCCTTTGTCCTTAGATTCACCATAATAAATATTAAGGTAGTGCATTTATTACAGTGCTTTTCACTTGAAAGACAATACCCATTAATTTTAAACCTTGTGTTGACGTTCCCTCCAACACAGTATTCGAATATTGCTGTTTCAACTCTAAATTATTTTTACACAGGCTAGATCAGGGCTGGGGATGTTAACACCACAATTGCTTTCATCTCAGAACTCATGTTTTTCCTTACTTCTGGAAAATTCGCAAATATTCTTCTCTGCTATCTTCTCCATTTTTTTCTTCTGGGAATCCCATCAAATGCATGCTGGATCCCCTCCACCCTACTCCATATCTCAGTCACTCTTTTACATTTCATATCACTTCATCTCTATGACTTTTTTCATATAGTTTTTCTGATGCTGCTCTGTTTAAAACCAGAGATGGGTACATTAAAGTATGAATTCACTGCTCCATTTTCACCAACGTTCTCCGCAAAATTACTGTGTCTGTTACCTGCATCATGCAATGAAGCGTATGACTTGGAAGGTATATCCAATAAGTTTACATGTACTAAGTAAGTGTACTTACTAAGTGTAAATGTGAGTACTTGCTAAGTTCATACTTTTACTACACTTTTTTTTTTCCTTTTCTGGGAAAGGATGGGTTTAAGTAACCCCAATGTAAAAGAAGACAAAGAAACAAAAAACTGAAACTTAGGCAAATCCTTCTATATACAAAATTCCAGCTTTCTGCAATTCATAAACACTTTAAGCTGATAAACAAAAAGGGTAGCTATTCAGTTTAAACCAAAAACAAATGTGGATAAAAACGTACCTCATCCTCCAGAGAATCAGGACAGCCACTAAGAATTATGTGGATTCCACACAATGTGAAATAAATATATCCTCTAAATTTTAGAGCTTTAAGGTGTGACTGCTTTAGTATGCCAAATAAAGCCTACAAAAGCCCAGCAACAAAATGCATAAATCAATAAGCCATTTCTCACTATACCACATACTGAAATAATCTGTTTTGAAGTGGAAGTATATCACAGGTCATAGAAGTGAGGGATTTTTTTTTCAATCACTGTTCTAATTAGTTCAGGTTTACCTCCTTTTAGGGCTCTGTGCAATATCACTAACACATATAATAGCCACAGATACACTACATCCCATAGAATTGAATTTATAAAAGCTTTGGGTGTGAAATTTATTTTCCTAATGAATATGAAATTCAGATATTTTATTCAAAGGTGTTAGTTACCTTCACTGGCTGAACCACGTGAGCAAGTGAAGAGAGAAAGGTCTTTATAAATTCTGTCACTAGAATAAGTTATATTCCAGTTTTCTGTCCTTTCCTTTAAGAGTACAAACTCTAGGGGCGCCTGGGTGGCGCAGTCGGTTAAGCGTCCGACTTCAGCCAGGTCACGATCTCGCGGTCCGTGAGTTCGAGCCCCGCGTCAGGCTCTGGGCTGATGGCTCAGAGCCTGGAGCCTGTTTCCGATTCTGTGTCTCCCTCTCTCTCTGCCCCTCCCCCGTTCATGCTGTGTCTCTCTCTGTCCCAAAAATAAAATAAACGTTGAAAAAAAAATTAAAAAAAAAAAAAAGAATACAAACTCTATTCACTCTTGTAGAGCCCAATCTGCATTGTACAGCACTGTATTCTCAAGTCCCACGTTCAATAAGTACTTCTCTAATGAGCATTTATCTCTTAGCAAATACTTTTCTCAATTTATGAGGCAAAACATGACTTAATAAAGTGGGAATCCAAAATATTTGTAAATCAAAAATTCCACAGTAAGATCTTGACGTATTTTTTTAAGTTTATTTATTTATTTATTTATTTTGAAAGAGAGACAGAAAGAGATAGAACCCCAAGCAGGCTCCTCACTGACAGCGTGGAGCCTGTTGTGGGGCTCACGCTCACGAAACGCAAGATCATGAGCTCAGCCGAAGTCAAGAGTCAGACGCTTAACCGGTTGAACCACCCAGGCGCGCTATAACGTTGACATATTTTAAATTCAGTTTCCTCATCTCTAGATCACTTATAGCAATCTTTTCCATGAAATGAATGAAGTATTTAGTGATCGTAGATAATAGGAAAACAAGGTTAATATGATATGAAAACATTCCATTGCATGCTGAAAGTACCAGTTCTCTACATGAAATGTATGCCTTACCTGCATTTGGTTTTCTCTTCCAAGGTTCTGCTTGGTTCTCCAACTTAACCTGCATAGTTTCTTGGTGACTGCTAACCAGATCCCAGCAAACAGGTGTCTTGAGAAATCAAGGGACTCTGAGTTGTACATCAGATCCCTTGGCATGTGTTTTTCTGTTTGTGAACATCTGGTCCATCCTATTATAGGAAATCTCAAATGGTCATGGTGAAGCTTGCCTTGTTTTTACATCCAGTATTGATGTCAGTCAACTTAGAGCTTGTCTGTTTATTTGCTGTCTTGTAGAAGAGAAAAAGAACAAAAAGATGAAGCTATTTGTTGTCAAGCTTTCCTATACGATGCTAGGCAGGTAACAAGTCGTAGAGAAGTTTCCAGGCCTGCTTTCCTTCTTCTCTCACCAAAGCACAACTAGGGCAGCTTGGGAAAGTCTCTCTATTCTGCCGTCGAAGACAGAGATGCACCTGGACCAATCTGTTCCTTGAGGGGTTGGTGACTGTTCTCATCGACAGCACCTGCTAAGTAGGGCTTGTCTTAAATTTGCCGTTTAGCAATCTGTGTTTTGTGACTTCATTTTCCTTTCTGAGACCAGGGAGAATAAGGCCATTTCTCTGCCATTAAAAATCATGTTAAATATGAATAATAAATGCTTTCAGAATCCGTAATGAGAGGAGCTATGTGAAAACATGAGCAGACTAAACTATGAGTCATCTGGAACACTGGTTCTCAACCCAGGGTGATTTTACCCCTGGGGCATTCGCAATGCCTGGAGACATTATTGATGTTCACATTTGTGGGGGTGGGGGGCACACTACTGGTGTCTAGTAGGTAGAGTCTGGAAGCGTGGCTGCACACCCAGACCAGAGGGCTGAACAGAGAAGGAAGTCTAAGCAGCCATTTTCAGTAGTATTTCTTTAGTTTTCTAGTGAGATTAACCTACTAACCATGTTTGTTTGTTTTTTAATTTTTAACATTTTATGATTCTTTGACATCTTGAAGCCTTGCTAATTCTGGAAAAACTGCCCTTCCCTGGACTACTAGTTCCTAAACACAGTAAGCAACTTGCCTGTGAACATGTCTTTTAATGCAGATCAGCCAATCCAGGGCCCACACCTCCAACCACCTCCTGTATCAAACTCTCACACATCAAGCCAGTATTCCCTTTGCCTTAAACCATCCCAGGGCCGTGTACCAAACAGCTAGAGACAGCTCTGTAAATCAGAACCCACTGAAATTATTCAAACCATTTAATCCCTAAACTTAGCATATCTACGATGGGTCACCCATTAAAGAAACACAATATAGGCTTTTTTTTAATGTTTATTTATTTTTGAGAGAGACAGAGAGAGAGAGAGGGAGAGAGACAGAGACAGGGCACGAGTGGGGGAGGAGCAGAAAGAGAGGAAGACACAGAATCCAAAGCAGCTCCAGGCTCTGAGCTGTCAGCGCAGAGCCTGACATGGGGCTCGAACCCACGAACTGCAAGACCATGACCTGAGCCGAAGTCGGACGCTTAATCGACTGAGGCACCCAGGCGTCCCCACAATAGGGTCTTTTGACCATGCTTTCCTCCCACTCCTTCTGTCTCCTGAATGACCCTGGTGGCACTCCATGCCTCCTATTTCTAGGTGTCTGTGAGTATAAACTTCTTCCTTTATGACAGTCATTTCTGTGTGTGTGTGTCTACCTGTTAAAACAAATCCTGGGCACATTTTAAATCAATTGGTAGCTTTGGAGATGAAAATGAAAGGGAATTTAACATACATCTATTTTAAATCCTACCCCGCCCCCACCACCACCACTAGCCCTATGAGGTAAATTATTTCTGAGAAGGGCTCTCACAGAAAGTTTTACAAAGTGTGACTTAGGTAAGTCACTTTGACTCTTAAAACCTCAGTTTCCTCATCTCTGAAATGGGACCTAATAAGTGCCCACTTCATAGGGGTGTTGGATAAATAAGTCAGATAAAGCATATATGGAACTTCACACATTAGTGAGTTCCCAGCAAAGGTTAGCTCTTAACACAGCTAACAGAAAGAGAAATGACAGGCTGCCAAAATCAGTTAGGGAAAGCTTTCAAAAGGAAATTATATTTGACCTACATCTTACAAAATGACTAGAAATTCAAGGTGGGAAAAAGATGGGAGAGAATTCAGTGTAGGAAGGAAAGCATGCACAAAGCGTCAAGTGGTGACTGTAAGCAGACCAAAGTATAAGGATGTTTCCTTAGCCTTCTGCTTTTTCTCAGTTAAAACACCACTTTTGGTGGTTTAATATTTTAGATGATATTTGAATTGCTACACAACATATATCATTTACGTGTACCATTTATATTTAATTATACATTAACATAATTTTATACAATAGATATGTATAACATTTTATTTCCCCTTTCTTGTTGAGCCAACGCATCCGAAATATCCCAAGATAAATAAATTTCTTTAGGTTTCCCTGGTCTCTGTAGTCTTTTGTTCTGACCTTCTGAACCTCAGTTGTTCTCATCTTCCTTCCCAAGAAGGAAGAAAAAGCAATAATATGACTCATGTTAATCTGTTCCCTTCAAGTGTCATGGCTGCCCCTCGTGTCATGGCTGCTCCCAGTACATGGTTTGGTTGTTAGGATGAGCATTGTTTACGCAGGGTCTATAACAGTTCCCTGGAGCTCTTGTGGAAGAGCTCATGTAATAAATACATAATTATGAACTTGTTAAAAGAGACATTATTTACTCATTTGTCCAACATGGCTCCTCTCAGTCTACCTCGTAAGTAAATCTATACTTAGTCAGTGCCATATTGATCTGCAACCAGACTACACTCTAATGCTCCTGCAGAAACACACCATTAAAAAAAAGAAAGAAAGAAAGAAAACTTGATGAGAAAAATCCACTGCAAGTCTTATCTCAATTTAAAGCAGAAAGAAAAATAGTGCTCTGTTTTCCATTGCTATGACTTTCTTCAAACAATACTAAAAAAAAGTGACACCAAGATCTGGTTCTGAGAATATCATTGCAGGGAATCTCAAAAGTCTTTCTGAATATCATAAATTTTATGAAATCCAGTGTTAGGAAAACCAATGACAAAAGACCGTGTAACTGTCGGAGCTGGGTGGCCTGTTAAAGGGTGTTCGTTGGGGCTCTTCTGTTTCTCTATGTGGTTAGAATGTTTTATAATAAAAGGTTTACCATAGGTAATGGCTGTTTTTCAACACTACCTACAATTTAGATAAAGATTACCTAAAATTAGATCATTTAAGGTAAAGCATATGTCCTATCTTCATGAAATTGCAACTAGATAAATGGTAGAGACGGTAGAACTAGAATTTGTCTAAAACACAGAGTCGGACACTGTGAGTGGGATGTTTTTCATGATCACAAGTAGTACAAAGCTAAGTTTTCATCGTTACTTAAAGCTGTATGTTTGCATGTGAAATCATGCAGAAGAATTACTTTGGTCCTAAGCGAAAATACAAACCTTATGAATAAACTTTTATTTATTTGCTCTTTAAAGTCTAAATACCTTCACACAAGCGGAAAAACTCCAGCTACAAATGGCTACAAAGCCCGCATTACAGCTTTAAGATGCCTTATAGCATAGTACTGTTTTATTCATGAAGTCAGAAATTTCTCAGTGAATAAGCGAGTTTACATGTGTAAATCAGAAACCTTTGCAGTCATTTTGTTGTTGTTGGCTGTTCTACAGAGGGACTGCTTTTTGTTTGTGTGTGAGTGTCGTATCTGAAGCAAACATGACCAGTGGTGACAATGCCACTGATGGCCACCTTTCCTTTCTATATGTGCCATGTATTAAAATCTGTCCTTTGGGGGGGCACCTGGGTGGCACAGTCGGTTAAGCGTCCGACTTCAGCCAGGTCACGATCTTGCGGTCTGGGAGTTCGAGCCCCGCGTCAGGCTCTGGGCTGATGGCTCAGAGCCTGGAGCCTGTTTCCGATTCTGTGTCTCCCTCTCTCTCTGCCCCTCCCCCGTTCATGCTCTGTCTCTCTCTGTCCCAAAAATAAATAAACGTTGAAAAAAAAAATTTAAAATCTGTCCTTTGGGGGCACCTGGGTGACTCAGTCACTTGAGTGTCTGACTCTTGATTCCAGCTTGGGTCATGATCCTGGGATCATGGGATCAAACCCTGTATCAGGCTCTACACTGAGCATGGAGGCCACTTGAGATTCTCTCTCCCTCCGCGCCTCTCCCCTGCTCATGCTCTTTCTCTCTCTTTCTGTCAAATGAATATTTTTTTAAAAATCTAAAATCTGTCCTTTGACTCATGGCTTTAGTTGTTTTGTTTGTTTTTCTTTTGCAAAGTCTGGAAAGGTTAGTGACCTTGCTGCCTCTGTGCCTGAAATGATAACTTTAGGTGCCTAAAGGAACAAATGTATCTTTACTAAGACTTTATTTATACAGCAGGATATAGACTCTGGATGTTTTTTAGATACAATAACCAAGATTAGGCAAATAAAGATTATGTACCAAGAACTTTGCAACTTTCAGTCTATCAAAAATACTATGCCAATATAAGAACTTAAAGAAAAATGCAGTTAAAAGCAAGAGTGATTCCTGACAATTGGAAGTAAGCAAAAGTGAAGTTTATTTATGTTTGGCATGGGAGGAGGATATTAGGGGGAATCAGTTAGAAAGGCCTCAGTGTGCTAATAGCACCTACTATCACTACCTTGGGCATCAATATTCCTTCAAAGCAATTGATATTATCACCAATTTACAGATAGGGGAACTAAACGCACGTAAGTTTAAATGGCTTGTCCAAAGTTAAAGAGTTAGTAACTTGTAGAGCCAGTCTTCTTCTTAAGGCTTTGGCCTATAGACCACAAGCTCAGCATCCGTCATTTTCATGGCCCTATTATATACAAACAGAGTTCCTGAAAAAGCCAATGCAATTTCCAGGCAGCAATTTACAATGGGGAGAAGAGTCTAGCACAATATGACACACAATTCTGCGCAGCATTGGATGGGTGAGAGATTTATCAATATAGTTTTTATGTTTTACACTTAGCAGATGTGCACATATTCTCGGTGAAAGGGGCTAATTAACCATGCCTTGAAGTGACCATTAAATTCTGCCCTAACCACATCTCTCATTGTCTGCAAAATCAATGAGGACCTTATTAGCACCTTTTTACATCCAGTTCAGTAACATGGGAAAATGGGCTCTGCCTGACGACTAGTCATAGTAGGAAACCTGTTTTCCTATTAAAAAAATAATTTGTATTCAATATCATAGGCATGTTAGTCCCACATTGGGATGGATCAGCAATCAACCTTTTTTTTTTTAACATCTCAATCTTTATTTCAAGCAAGTCGTGATTTCTTTTCTTTCATCAATATGTATGAGAAACTTGGCCTGCTAGGTAGAAGTAGTCTCTGACAGCTAAAGCAATCAACTCCAAGTCAACAGTACTTAAGTCTCTTCTTTGTTGAACTGCTCACTGATATGTGAACCTGGGAAAGTCACTTCATGTCTTTGAAGCTCATTTGATTCCAGGGTAAGATCTATAATACTTGACCACATACTAATATTATCATTGTTGTTAATTATGTGAAGTAATTGAATTTCCCAACTGTTTCAGGCACTAGCTGAAGGACACAGAATTCTTGAGACCAGGTAGCACAAAGAATTATTAGGTGTTTAAAATCGTTGGAAGGCATAAGAAAAAAAATAATATAGTTCTATTTGCATTTAACTGTTTAAAATGTATCTGCCACATGTCACCCATAATATCTTACCCTGTGCAATGGTATCACTCCTAACCCTCAAGGTAAATTTCTCAGAAGCTCGTTAAGAAATTGTAATCAGCAAACATATTTTGAGGAAACATGTACCGCGTGGTTGAAATCCATGACCTGTTCATTTCAGCGAATGTTAACACACACCTTACTACGTACGCTCTGTCATTTTCTCCATTGCAGAGGCATGGAAGCCAAGGCACAGACGTGTTAACTATTAAGTTATCTATCTAATCTATTAACTATTAATCTGTTAACTATTAAGTTATCTATCTAATCTATTAACTATTAACTATTAATCTGTTAACTATTAAGTTATCTATCTAATCTATTAATCTGTTAAGTTATCAGTACTACCAAATACTGGAGCCAGGATTTAAGCCTGTGCTCTTGTCTTTCTCTCTCTAACTTGGAAAAGTCTTGTATCTAGAAAGATACAGAGTAGCTAAGATCATTAGGAATAACTATCATCATCATCATCATCATCATCATCATCATCTGTGACCATTCCAAATTGGGCAGTATGAACAGTATCTTGTAAATGTTTAAAAAAAACTAATAGTTCTATGCAAGTGTGTATCAGTTAGCTTTTGCTGCATAACAAAATACCCTAAACTAAGCAGCTTAATATAAAATTAATCACTTATTTAGTCAAGATTTATAAAGCTTGCTATTGGGACTAGGGACATTTGGGTGGTTCTTCTGGTCTCTGTTGGGCTCACTCATGCTTCTGTGGTTAGCTCTGGGGTAAGCTGAAAATGAAATAGTTGAGGATGGCCTCTGCCAAGGTGACTTGTCCCAGTTCCTTGTGCTCTGACATCTTCCAGCAGCCTAGCCCAGCCGTGTTCACTGGGTGGTGGCAAGGTCAAATGGAGAAGCAGCCGGGAGCCCCCTGGGGCTTACATTTAGAACTAGATGTCATCACCTCCATGCATTCTATTAGCTAAAGTAAGACACAGGACATTCCTCATGAAGGAGTAAAGAAATACACTTTTCTTCTTGCTGGGAGAAACTGAAAATCACATTGCAAGGAATGTGATACAGAGAGGGAAGAATTGTGGTCTTTTGTGGCAGAATAAATACACACAATCAACTTTATATCTGTTACACATTTTAGAAGAATAATATGGAAATATACATTTTTTTGGAAAATCTATTTTGTTCTATTTACAAAGGGGTTAGGATGGTACGTTAAGTATTCTTTTATTGCACAAGTATCTGTGATCAGGAAAGCCAGAGATATTGTCGAGCCTCTCAGGATTTGGGTTTTGGACTGAAGTTATCAAAGTGTGATTACAGTAATCCTGAAATAATAGTTATTTCATATTTGATTTACAGTTCTCTATAAAGTTACCTCAGGCATTATCATTGTCAAATCAAACTTAATAGAATTTCAGTTGTTCTGTTCTAAATAGCTCGTGCATACTTGGAGAATTCCCCTGTACACCTGTCGTCCTCACTGTCTCACCAAGGGACGTTCGCTCTTTCGTGAATTTGTTCTAATTGTGCCATTCACCGTATTAACATTAATTAGCAAACTCATCTTTCAACTTCACCCCCTTGGGACAGATTCAGTCAGGGTTGGGTAGGTAGGGAATTTAATTAATCTATCAGCAAATTGAATTTTTTATTAGGTACTTTGGTTTTATCTTTTTTTTTTTGTTTTGGTATTGTATATTACAAAACTGATTATGAACTGGAGTTACCTAAAGATTTGTTTATTAGAAAGACAAAGAGTCCAGCTATTTCTCCCCAAAGCACTACACATAATAAAATAGACCATCAATGTTCCTTCTGGGTTATTTTCAAGGAGGTTCTTTTACTATTTACTTAGATTGGAGATTCTTTTCCAGATTGAACCTTCCCATACTGATGAAAGGACTATTGTATAGTAAATGTATCCGTAGTTGGATATATAAACAACTACTATTTATGGCTTAAGAACAAAGGGCATCAGTGTGTGAGAATTTAATTCAATAGGGCTAATCTCAAATGCAATTAATGTTCACATTCTTTCTGTGCCCCTGTGGTAGTCTGTTTGCCCAAGGAATTTATTGAAATAGGTGCATTTAATTAAACTGTTTCAGCACTTGGGCAAAGATACAATTTAAGGTGTGACATTAGAAAGAAAAGAATCTGGACAACTATTTTTTTTTAATCTGGTCTCTTGTCTTAAGAATGTGTAAAATTTCGAGGCACCTGGGTGGCTCAGTTGGTTAAGCATCCAACTTTGGCTCAGGTCATGATCTCGCGGTCCGTGAGTTTGAGCCCTGCATCAGGCTCTGTGCTGACACCTCAGAGCCTGGAGCCTGCTTTGGATTCTGTATCTCCCCCTCGCTGTGCCCCTCCCTTGCACTCTCTCTCTCTCTCTCTCTCTCAAAAATGAATAAACATTTAAAAAAACTTTAAATAAAAATAATAAAAAAGAATGTGTAAAATTTCAAATAGTAGAGGATAATGTCAAATGTTCCTTCATCTCCCACTCCTACACACACACACGCACACACACGCATTTGCACACACGTGCTTGTACACACACACAAAGTCTATACTCCTAATGTTTCCTTCAGTAATGAGTTTACAAGAGCATGCAGGCTAGTGCAGTGAATTTGAGTGGTGCTTTTGGATGATAAAATTCACATCTACTCCCAGCTCCTAACTAGCTGCATTTTTTTTTCTTAGAATGTGAAAGGGCTTAGAATTCTCTCATTACCAACTGGCTGTACAATCATCTGCTTCTGTGAATTCTGGAATATGATTTTGTCGTGGGCTTTGTCTGTCTGGGTTTCCCAATTCACATAACTGTAGGCAGGCAGACTTGGCCTAAATGAATCACTTGCTTATGTGTATTTTTGCCTACGTGCTTTGTAAATGTGTGATACACAAATGGGGCAGATGGAAATGAGATGGGAAAACAGCATTACCTCGATATTCAGTGACCCTGTAACTTGCATAATAACATAGGCTTACACTGAGACATTACAAACCAGATGTCTTGTCCTAACACATTTACATGGATAGATCCAAGTTCAGTGAGAACTACCAGGACTTTGGGGGTTTAAAACTGACTTCAAATTTTACATTTGATTATACTGAAAGGGGAATCTAGTCTCAAGAATTTTAGTTTCTTTTCTAATGGAAAAGATTCTCCTAGTAAACAAAGAGACACCTGTTTTATTTTTTATTATATTTCCATGCACAAGTTTTATTTTCATTTTTTTAAACCTAGACAAAAGAACCAGGCAAATATCAAAAGCAAAGGGATAGATTTAACTTCGTTAATAATAAGCATTCAAGTAACCATCAATGTTTCCATAATAATGTAAAAGGTATTATCTCACTGTTGTGATACTGTATAGTTCAATTATATTTTCAGTTTTTTTAACATTCATTTATTTTTGAGACAGAGAGATAAAGTGCAAGCAAGAGAGGGGCAGAGAGAGAGAGGGAGACATAGAATCTGAAACAAGTTCCAGGCTCTGAGCTGTCACCATATAGCCCGACGCGCAGCTTGAACCCACAAGCTGTGAGATCATGACCTGAGCCCGAGTCGGCTGCTTAACCGACTGAGCCACCCAGGCACCCCTCAAGTATATTTTAAATGAACTTTTAATATTAGCTCCTACTCTTTGTCAAAAAAGACAGACAGATATGAATATGTAGCAAGAATAAAAGAGTTGATCTCTTCCAAATATATATTAATACTTTTTTAAATGGTTGTTTTCCTAATCTGCACTTTATTCCTCCCTGTGCCCATTCCTCTCTAGGCAAACTAAGGAATCTTTTGCTTTGTTCACCTCTTCTGAAGCCTAGATTTCCCCTAAGCTATCATGCGAAAGTACGCAGTCACCACCAAGGTAGCCAGGGTATGATGTTTTTATCCCCATATACACAGGAAGAAACTGAGGAAGAATGTGCCTTGAATCTAAGTCATGAACTTTAGATCTTGGTGGGTTTGGGCTTGTGGATTTTTTTTGAATCACTAGGTACATACAAGAAAGTACTTTGGTATACTGGAAAGCACTCTATAAATATACGCAGTGATTATTATGAATTTTTGGAAAGTCGATAGCATTCTTACCAATTCTTAGTCACTTGCCCTAACTTCAAGGAAATCAGGATGATCAGAGAATAGCATTCTAAAACTGAATATGACCCATATAAGACTTCCAAGAAGTGTTCAGGCCTCTCTTCTCTCAGGAGGTAGACCCATCAGGCCTTTAAAAGTTGACTTATTCACCTCCACGCCCTCTGTTCCCCAGGCTGGTCTCCAGGGCTAGCTTATTCACACACCTCCATCAGAACGTTGAAACCCACTTTAAAAAGCCTCAGTCTATAGTCGAAGATAAAATAAGCCTTTTCTCCACTGTAGCCCACATATGAGACAAACTTCAACCAAGAGAAAAACAAAAATGTTTAAGGTCTTGTCTTTCGTTATAGGTGAGGCTCACTTCCCAACAAGCCAGAACTGTCTCTTTTCTGGTAACATGGTCTATGTACAAGCCAAAGAGCCTGGATTTGAAGTCAGAAGCCCTGAGTATCAGTGTAGCTAGGTCAAACTACTTTTAAACTCTCTGCTTCTCAGTTTTCTCATCTACAAAATGGGGATATCAATGTGTGATTGGCAATGCCCCTGTGCACATTATAGATCATGAACATTACCATCACAAAGTAGGGGATACCCTTACCACCTTTTGTGAATTCTTAACTTGAGCTTGAATTTTTCTAATCGAATACAGCATTTGGCATCCTTGAACGATGATGAGACAGGATAACTAAGAACGATACTCTTTGGGATCCCAGTGTCACTAAATACAGATCGCAAATGAGGCAAAATTATATCTTTTCTTTTTAGCTTAATCTACACCAACAATGTGTAAACATGGAAATATTTTTATTTTCAATGGTGTTCAAAACTTTGCACCTGTTTCTGAACTTTAGATCAGTGACTTTAGACATACTCGTATGGAAATAAAAATGTCAGATGTGCCTTCCTTTGTGAACTAAGTCTCCTTATACCCATTTTAAAATAGTAGGATATGGAAAGAGGAAGCAAAATGACAACCATGAGTGAGAATCTATATGCTAACTGAACCAATTTCATCCCTGTGAATGCAGGGATACGACTGTTGTTGAGAGGGTGTGGCAATAGCCCATCACTCGTTAAAGCCACAGCGACGATTGGGTTACAGGATATTCTACAGCCCTGTTAGTTATTCTGTCTCGTCATCATTCAAGGATGTCAAGGATGCTGAACACTGCATTCAACAGAAAAAACAATGTCTGTCTGGGGTGCCTGGGTAGCTCAATCGATTAAGCTTCCGGCTTCAGCTCAGGTCATCATCTCGCAGCTCATGGGTTTGAGCCCCGCATAGAGCTCTGTGCTGGCAGCTCAGAGCCTGGAGCCTGCTTCGGATTCCGTGTCTTCCTCTGTCTCTGTCCCTTCCCCACTCACACTCTGTCTCTGTCTCTGTCTCTGTCTCTCTCTCTCTCTCTCTCTCTCTCTCTGTCTCTCAAAAATAAATAAACATTAAAAATTTAAAAATATATATAGAAAAAGAAAAAACTATGTCTGTATCTGGTTTAATAAAAACAGAAGCATCAACATAACAGAAAGCACAGTGGTTACAAACACCAGCATTGACGTCACACAGACACTGGTTCTAACCCGGGCTCTGCTGTTAACTGTCTCTGTAACCCAGGGCAAACTGCATATCTCCCAGGGCCTCCGTGTTCCCATCTGTACAATGGACGTAATAAAACCTCAGTGGAGGTGCTGTGAAGAGTACAGGGGATGTTAGCCGATGCCAGGCACCATAGCACTTCA
This sequence comes from Felis catus, assembly GCF_018350175.1. NCBI lineage: Eukaryota > Metazoa > Chordata > Mammalia > Carnivora > Felidae > Felis > Felis catus. Next base: position 66,256,402 of record NC_058368.1, read on the forward strand.
CAAGTACGGCAGTTATCAGTGGTTGCTATTTACATATGAGATGGTATTTCTTTCTCACTCTGAAATGGAGACACAAGCATTTCCTAATGGCTCTGTGTGAATTTTGACATGGGTTTGGACTCTGTCTGAGAACGTGAAGAACACATAAAATTCTTATTGCAGACTGCTGAGAATCCTGAAACCACTCTTTCCTAAGGAGGATTCCAGTGACCTGAACTTGCCCGATTCTATCAAGCAATCCTTCAGGTGACCAGTGCCCCTTTCCTCCCGTAAAAATGGAATAAGTCTCACATTGTGAGCTAGACAGCATAGCTGTTAGATAATTTAAAACATGGGTCGTTGGTTTTGCTCCTTAACTTCGTATAAATCACAATCAAACTACCCATTCACATTGTGCCCAATGTCCACCTCGGATAAATGATAGAGAAGCAACTGCTTGAGGCTGAATCTTTCATGAGATGGAGGAGATAAAGATGACAGAATTTGTTTGGGGCGATCAGGACAACATTTTCTCTGACAAAGATGTTCAGAATCCCAATGCGTCCCGTTATTCTGCAGCCACGGTTCTTGCCTCTGAGGTGAGCTCAAATATACTTGTTAAACTGTTTGGTACAAAGTTTGCAACTCTTCCCTTCTGATGTGAGCCTCGTAGAAGTTGTGTCCTTTTTGTGACCCTCCTGTCCCCCCAGGCTTCTGCACCTGCTACAGCCCTTGGTAACAACCAGAGCCTGGCATAAGTTGTACATTTAGAAGCTCAGTGTGCCAGAGGCAAAGAATTTTCCTAAGAGACCTTTGGTGCCCCAACCTTTACGGCAGTGGCTCTCCAACTTTAATTTGCATAAGAATCACCTGGGGGGGGCGACTCTTTAAAAATGCAGATTCCACCGCATCCCCTGCCTGTTCAAATTCAGTCCTGTCTTCCTTAGAGTTCTGGACTTGGTAGTTTTTATATGCACCCCAGCTTATTCTGATACAAGTGGTCATTCTGGAAGACACTGAGAGAAACACTACTTTATCGCACTTTTAAAAATGCAAATTTACAAAATTGTATGTGATCATAAACAGAAGAGAAGTATCCCCTACCCCAAACCAGCTCTTATATGCTACCAAGTATCACTACAACGTGTGTTTGTGTCTCCGACTCCCCTACCCTGATATGTGCGGGGCAATAGAGTAACAACAACAATAGGGGTGATAATAATAATAATAATAATAATAATAATAATAATAATGGCCTATCCTGTAAAAGAGTCTACTGCTTTTTAAGCCAAGATATAGACCTAGAAAGAGTAAAAGCTTGTGCTTGTGAGAGCTGGTGCTGACGTTTACTACTTATCTGACCTTGAGTCACTATTTCCTCATTTATAAAAGGGACACAGTATTTCCCTCGCAGGATTGATGTAAAAGACTGAGCAACTGTCCAGGGCCTGTCCCAAAGCCCAGGCACATATGTGGCAGTCAGTGCTAGTGCGTTCCTTCGTCTCCCCCACGAGGGTAGCAGGAGCAATTCCGGGGCCTCTATACCAGCCACTCAGGCATCTCCTCCCTGCCACGTTTTCCCAGCATCCTGTGCTTGGCGGGTTGCAAAAAGTATTGGTCTCTGCGTGAGTCAGTTGGGGCTGCTGTCACAGAATACCCTAAACTAGGTGGCCTATAAACAACAGACATTTACTCCCTACGGTTCTGGAGGCTGGGAAGTCGAAGATTAAGTGCTGGTAGATTCGGTGGCTGGTGAGGGCCCACTTCTGGCTTCGTAGAAGGATGTCTTCTGGCTGTGTCCCTTGCATGTCAGGGCCTAGGGAGCTCTCTTTTTACAAGGCTTTTCTGAGGGCACTCATCCCATTTATGAGGGCTCCGTTCTCATGACCTAATCACCTCCCCAAAACCTCACTTCCTACGACCATCCCCTGAGGGGCTAGGATGTCAACGTAGGAATTTCTTTTACTTTTTTTTAAGGGTATTTATTTATTTTGATGGGGGTGGGGGGAGAGCAAGTGGAGGGGAGGCAAAGAGACAGGGTGAGAGAGAACCTCAACCAAACAGGCTCCCCGCTGTCAGCAAGATGTCAGTGACATGAGACATGTCAATCTCATGAACTGCGCGATCATGACCTGAGCGGAAATCAAGAGTCAGATGCTTAACCAAATGAGCCACCGAGGCCTCCCTCAACATGTGAATTTCAAAGGGACACAAACATTTGGTCCCTGTGAGTTTCTTCATATCAGCTGAACTTACAGACACTACCTTTTACCTAAAACACTAGGGAATTTTCTAACAGAAACAAAAGACATGCTGAGCCAGTGTTCTGGGCAGCTAGAGGTACCTCCACGGAATCAGAGCCATAAGAAGGAGGCATAGCCCTGAGGGAAGAATCCCCTGTAGCATCCTGGAGATGAAGCCCAGAGACTGAGCATCAGAACACGCTCTTCCCTGGACACAGGGCCTTAGAAGCAGTGGAGGGTTGTCCTCACTCCAAACTACACGAAGACCATCACCTTCCATCTGTAAAAGTCCGGCTCGTTTAGCTATTCTGTACCACTCGCTAAAAGTGAGGGCCGTATGGTTTAGAGACCAGATCCGAAGGGGCAGGATTAGCACTCTCTTGAGGAAGTTGAGGATGTGAAATTATGTTCCTGTTCATTGAAGACATAACCGCATCCATATCGGTATGGACAGCAAAGGAGAAAAACAGAGACCATCTCCTTTTCTAAAAACACCCTGTGTTAGTTTGCTACGTCTGCCCTAAGAAAGTTCCACCCACAGAGAGGCTTAAACAACTTCAACAGCAGAAACGTATTCTCACACAGTTCTGGAGGCTGTAAGCCTGAAATCAGGTGTAGGTTCCCTCAGAAGGCTCTAGGGAAGGATCTGTTCCAGGCTTCTGGTACAGAAGCTGGTAGTTCTTTGCTTCGTGTGGTGACGTCCCTGTGCACACATCAGAGTACACATTTCCCCTATTCATAAGGACACACACTGTATTGGATTAGGGGCTCACCCTACTTGGTATAACCTCACCTTAACCAATTACATCCGCAATAAACCTATTTCCAAATAAGATCACGTTCTGAGGTATTGATTTCAACCTGGACACGATTCAGCCCCAGACAGCAAGGTATATGAATGTTTGGTTAGGAATCAACGTTTTGTGTCATATAAGGACAAGATAACTTCAGCCTAAAATTTTTTCATAATACTTTTCTTATCTGGTGGCTACCTTTCCACAGGAGTGTGTCGGTGTGACCTCCACGGAATCGTCTTGTCTTAAAACGGCTTCTCCACAAACAGCCGAATGACTTGACCTGGTGAATGGGGTCATGTGATGTTCGCCACTTAAATGTTCTTGACTTGATGCAGGGCTTGGTTCTTGAATGTTTTCCCAAAAGTAAAGCAGTCATTTTAAACTGAGCAATATGTGGGGGCACCTGGGTGGCTCAGTCGGTTAAGCATCTGATTTCAGCTCATGTCGTGATCTCAAGGTTTGTGAGTTCAAGCCCCACGTTGGGCTCTGCATTGACGGTACAGAGACTGCTTAGGATTCTCTCTCTCTCCCTCTCTCTGCCCCTCCCCTGCTCATGTTTCCTCTCTAAATAAATAAATAATAAATCTTTTTAAAAATTAAATAAATAAATAAAATAAGCAATATGTTGGTCTTCGAAGGGAAATAATAAGCCAATAAAACTTACACAGCTGCTGTAACTAGAATCACTAAAATTTACCTTCTTGAAACCGTGAGCGTAAAAAAACAATCTCCAAGCCCAGTTATTTTGTATGGAAACTGACATTTAAATTAGAAATCACTTAACAACGGTGAGACCTGAACTGTAAAAGGCATTATCTGCGATTAAAATGGTTAGCACACTCACATGCCCGTACAGCAGAGTGATCACATTTCAACTTTACTTTTAAACTGATTTTATATGACAGGATCATGTTAGAACCCCATCTGTTCTACTCTGAACCATTTACATTTACTGAACATTTCTGCAAAGCAGGTTAAATTCTCAGTTTATTTTTCTGGGGGAAAAAAGTGTGGTTTTTTTTTTTTTTTTTTTGGTTTTTTTTTTTTTGGACAGAGACTAACAATTCTTAACAAGATATTGTGATTAACAACAACAAAGCTTCTAAAATGAAGCTTTAAGGTGGAAGTTTAAATTGGCTAACAGTCAAGGTATGATGAAAAACCTGTTCATTTGCATTATTTAAACAGCCACCGCATATTATTAATTTCAGCTGAGAACTATCAGTATAGTCTATCAATCAGGAACTATCTGAATTGGAAGTCAAGAACTTTCTGGTTCTTGACTGCATGTTCTCTTTCTCTAGTGACACAGTTTGTTTTTTGTTTGTCTTCTCAGTCTTCCATTTCTGCTTCATCCTGGTTAATCTCTGCATCAGGGTTTTTGTCACAAACAAAATGGGGATATTAATTCTCAGTCATACCCAATCATACCCACGATGATTGATGAACAAATAAAGTACTTGCACATTTGCCATTGGCAGGATACACCAGATCCTCACTCACATTTCAGCTCAATGCTCTTTTCAAAATAAGTTGAGTGACGAAAGACTGTACATCCATGTTTTAGGAATTTGTCCGGTCCTTGAGACGAGCCCAGATCTCCAAGCTGGAAACATGCAGGGGATGTTCTAAATTATCCCCTGTAGGAGCAGAAGTGCAAGAGGTGGGACTAACAAAGGGGCTTTCTCATCTCCATCTCTGGCGAACATGTTTTTGAAGACCCATTACAGAATGATGAGGCTGGCTACCCCTTCAAGTCAGCTTAACTTTGCAGACAGCCCAGTGGGCTGCTGTTCCTTACTCTTCCTTACCTGGGTCATTGACACAAGGTCAAGACGATCCTCGGGATTGAGAGTGCAGCCCCCTGGTCAGACTTTTCCAGGAATGTCTAATTGAGAGGCAGGGATATCCCAGATGAATGTCTTGCCTGTGCCTATGTCTGTGTATTCAACAGATATCACGTAATTAGACTATGAATTAAAATCAAGAAATATCTAAAACAGAAGAGTTTCAAAATAGGACATTTTCCAACAGTCTTTCGTTTCATCAGCTTCGTAACTTTCCTGCCAAATGTACTCGTTTATCTTAAACTCAGTTCATCAGTAATCATTGTCCCCCACCTGTGCTCAGCTGTAGTCTGACATCCACATCATCTCAGCAGTGCCCCTCGCCATCTTACTCCTCGTCACCGACCCTTTGTTTAACCCACAGGAAAGCTCCCTCTTCTGCCAAATTCTGCGAGAGTCTCTATCACTAGTCAAGTGTCATTTCCTGAGTAAACTGGGAAACCCTTAAAACGAAGTAAATTTTGGAACATTGTACAGAATAACGGCCAAATTCTCTTTTTCTCTTTTGCACTGTAATTCCCAAATCCTACTTTTAAAAATTATCACAAAATTACCCAACGCTTCTTTCTTTCTCTCTTTTTTTTTTTTACATGGCAGAGGAGGAAGATGGTGGTGTACATATGTGCGTGCCCACGAATGCCTGGTTGCCTTTGATGCTTTATATGGCATAATTTTGTCTAACCATCAGACAAATTGAAAGGATATTCCCCTTTTTAAAAAAAATTCTACAGACCCGCATCAATTGGCTAGCATTCTAGTTGATAATGAAATAATATGGGGATATAGAGAATGAAACCGACTTTTCTTGAGGTCTTTCTATGCCAGTGTGAGCACTTTTCAATTTAATGCATGCGTACGCACTTAGATGTTACTGTGAGTTTGATATCCTACTCGTTTCACGGAGCAGAAAATTGAGTCTCTAACTTTGGACAAAAGACAACTTGTCCAAAGTCACACAGTTACTTTGTGATGGAACTTGGATTGGAAACCAGATTTTTCTGGCACCACCTATACTTTTGCTGTTCTGTCAGGATGTTTTCTCCTCTCTATGCTGCTCCATGATGATAACAATGCAGCTACCATTTATTAAACGTCTCCCACATATTGTGTGCCTTACATTTACGTTCATATAATCCCCTGCTACTCTAAACAACACTACCATCGGCACTCTATGCATGAGAAAACTAAAGCTCAGAACACTTGGGTAGCTTGGCCAAGCTAAGAAGTAGCAGAACCATTATAATCATTATTCATGAATTCCATATCTGTAAAGTGTATTTGTAACCCCAAAATCAATACTCAACAGAGCTTTGCAGTGATTTGCAGGCCTGTGCAAAGTGGCAAAAATCTGAGTCACCCAATATGCATGCTGCCAACTGAGGTCAAACGAGGCGATGCTCTGCCTCCTTGTTTCAGCTCTCCTACTGTAAACAGCATCCTTTTCACACTCTATTTAGTGCCATGTATTTCATATGTTTGTGTTTTCTTGTTGTTTTGGGGTTTGGGGGGGGTTGGTAATGTGACTGTTTAAAATGACCCCCTCTCAAGCATAGGACTGAAGTGCTACCTAGTTGTCCTAAGTGTGAGAAGGCTGTGATGTGCCTCATTGAGAAAAATGTATGTGTTAGAGAAGCTTTGCTTGAGTATTACTTATACTGCTGTTGGGCCTGAGTCCATTGTTAATGAATTACATGGATATGGGCGGGGGGGGGGGGGGGGGGGAGATATGTCTTTAAATAGAACAGACGTACATTTAAAAGGCTACATATTGATTGGTTGACCAGAGACTCGCAGGAAACTAACCCATACTTCCCCTGAGACCAATGCATTGTTCAATATTCATTACTTCAGTGTTCTCAACGACCTTACAGATCATAACCACCACAAATAACAAAATCAACTGTATTTGTGTTTCCAGTGTCCACGTTCTTCTACCCACCCCCGACGCTCTACACATTCTGTGAAATAAGTGTTCTGTTGTGTGCGATACACCTTTGTTTTTAATATTTTCTCCAGTTTCCCATGGGAGACATACTCCCCTGCCACAACCACCACTGTTCTTTCAAATGTGACACCATTCCACCATCCTGAATTGTTGCTTCAATGACCAATAGATTCTCATCATCATTACAAAGAAAAACCAACAGGGCACACAGTAAAGCAAACTCATAAAATATTTATTTAAATTGATTTAGCTTAGAGCAAGTTTATATACATAAATAATTTGTACTTTGTGAGTCAGATTCTGAAATGCATATGCAAAGTGCGGGGCACAGAGTAGTGCTGGGGGCTCTTTTCTGAGCATCCCTGTTCAGCGTTGGAGTTCACACTTGGGTGTAGAGAAACAAACAATGCAGTGGTCTCCTCTCCCAGGAAATGGTTTCTTATCTACAGCATGAACCTTGTGGAATTTAGCCCTTTCTCGAAAGGAGATCATTTCCTGCAAATTTCTCCACTGAGAAAAATAAGAAATAAATCAGCAAGGCTGATATCTTCAACACTGCAAAGGGTTTTTGATTATACCACCCATGACTCCTAGTCCTGTTTTTTTGCTAGAGGGCTGCTGACACACCAGCTTTCCTCTAGCTCGTGTGGGAAAATAGAAGATGAAATGGGTTGGGAATCCAAAGACATGGCCTCACGTCTGACTTTATGACACACCGAGTCGTCTGGACAAGTCACCGGACCTAGTAGAATCATAGCATCCTCATCTGTAAGATGGTGGAATTGTCTGCCTGTCTGCTTCCAAAGACTGTAGTCGTTAGAGGAGATATGAATGACTCACCAGGTAAAGAATTTTGTAGTTAACAAAGCATTGTTCACATACATTATCTCATTTGATACTCACATCAACATTGCCAATTAAGTATAATTACAATTATTACCATTTTGTGAAAAAGTCTTTGCAAACACAAAAGTACTGCGTAAATCATTGTACTGTAAAAAGAAATCAGTGGTTTTGAAGACAGCAGAAAGAGGATCGTTAGCATGTGTAATCCTTACAAGGAATTAAGACCAAACATGCCGTTGCCTAGTTTAAATTAAATGGATCGTAGCACAAGGTGCCAAGGAAAGAGAGCTGGTGAGCCTGAAACTCAGGTCACACTCTGATCTCTAGGACATATGCCCTGGGGCCGGGATCTATTCTAAATTACACGAAATTGTCAGATGGGCTAGTGCAGTCCTAGGTTAATGAGTCAAGATAATAATCACAGTAATAGTCATGGATACATAATAAAATGTGTTTCCCTCACTTTATAATGTGGCATTTTCTCCTAAAAATTCCTTAGTGTTTGCATCAATCTGGATAGGCTGAGTAACACAATAGTAACAAGTAGCTCACAAATCTTGGTGGCTTATCATAGCAAAAGATTTATTTCTTACTCAGGCTACATCCTATATTGTCTCTTGCTTACTTCCATATCTCTTACCCTAGAGCTCAGGGTGAGAGTGTAGCTGCCATCTTGAACATTGCCAGTTACCAAGGTAGAAGACAAAGAGGTCTGGAGGGTCTCACAGCAGTAATTAAAGTCTCTGGCCTGGAATTGACACACATCACTTCACTCTCAATTCAGCAGTAACCCAATTACGAGGAGTCAAGAACAATGTGCCTGAAAGTGGGAATAACCAGAAATATGTGGCAGGTGGCATGTGGCAGGGCTGAAACAGACTTAAGAGTTTTCTTTGACCATAAGCTCATTGACCATTCCTTGGGACAAGGTTGCCAAAAGGTCTGGATGCCAACTTCAGCTGCATTAAGGAGACAAATATAATCCGCCCCCACGGAGGGCACAGTTGTGTCCCTAATGCTGCTACACTGACATTGATCATGTAAACCTTTAGGAACTGATCTTCCTTCTAGAGATAGCAGCATTATCTGTTTTGTGTTACTCAAGTGAATTGCGATGAAAAAATTATGAGGTCACATGCAATTTTGTGACATTAGAGATTGGTTATTAATATATTTTACCCTAAACTAATGTGTGCTTAATATTTTTTTATTAGTTGTGTCCAGAAACCTTACAAAGAAAAAAGTATTTTTCATAGTAATGGCTTTATCTGAAAAACTATTAATTTCTAGAAATGATTACCTTTACAGGAGGATTTTTTTTGTATGTAGCTAAAATTATAGACAAAAAATAGAGGAAGGCAGGAGGAGTGTAGACTGCTTCCAGTAGGTGAAAATATCCTGCAAAACATCCCGCAAAATGAAGAGCTTCCATTTTCACCACACTTGGGCATGTAATCCTATGGAATATTCCCCGTAGGAGAATTTCAGGAGAACCCTGGAAAGACTGATGCCCTGAAGCCATCCCATTGTCAAGTGGAGTTTGTAGAATACCCACTCCAACACACATATATTTTGTTTTGTTTAAAAAAAAAAAAACCACAAAACTTAGGGCACCTGCGTGGCTCGGTAGGTTGGGCATCCGACTTCGGCTCAGGTCATGATCTTGCGGTTTGTGAGTTCAAGCCCCACGAGGGGCTCTATGCTGATGGCTTAGAGCCTGGAGCCTGCTTCAGAGGCTGTGTCCCCCTCTCTCTCAGCCCCACCCCTGCTTGTGCTCTGTCTCTGTCTTTCAAAAAATGAATAAACGTTAAAAATTTAAAAAAATAGATAAGTTTAAAATGGAATTTTTCAAAATGCTGTTAACAAGTTTGGGAAGAGGAACCAGGCAGATACAAATGTTAGCCATGGGGATTTCTTACTCATAAAGTGCAGAAAACGAGGAGCATTTCAAGAATTGTTTCCCTGCTGTAGTATTGGAATGCTAAAGTGTAAATATGGTAATGTGAAACACTGTCTTATCTGGCGGGAACTGGAATATACTTTATTTTACAATCCTACAGGGGAAAAATATTTTGGTATTTTGGATGAGAATCCAAGAGAACGAAGATTCATGCTGACATCAGTCAGAACTCTGCTCATGAAAAGATATTCCTTTCAAACACAAATGTGTTTGATATATTGTTATTTAACATACATTTAATTATTCCTTTCATTAAGTTGTTCTAATTGTTTCTAAGTATTATTTGCCTTCGGTGGAGTAATCTTGTTACTTTTATGATCTCAGAAAGGCAGGATGGGGAATAATTATATCAGGTGCAAACTGGATCCGTGAGTGCTTATTTTCAAATACACATATAATACCTGGAAGGCCTGGTTATCAAAAGCTATTACGTATAGGAATATCATGAGAGTATTTATTGGCATTGTTTCCGTTTAGGCATCCAACCCTTAATTTTTTAATTTCGATTTGAAAGTTGCTGTATGAAGCATAATAACCACTTGAAATATGTAGCTTGAGTAGGAGAGAAGCTATAGAAGCCAAGGAGGATTTTAATTATGAACTCCACTTCAGCAAAATTGCCAGCAGTGGGAGAGTGGCTGTGCAAGCATTTAGGTTAGGACGGGGTGGTGCATGAAACACATTTGCGGTAGGATAATCTTTCCCCTGCTCAGTAACACAAAGTTAGGTGGAAAGTTTCCCTGACTTCCGGACAACCAGGCCCATAGCAAACTTGTGATTGTGCTGCCATGTGACAAGTAGAGATGAAAAGAATGCTAGGAGAATCCAGGTTAGAAGACATGAATAAAGAAGAAGACCATAATTCATATTACAATGTGACTCTTCGTTGCAACTCACTTGAAAATTGGCCGTTGCAGGGAAGACCATCAAGATTGGATGGCATTTGTTTCACGATACATATGGCAACGTATTCTACGACCTTTGCCGAAAGATAGAAGATGCCCAGGTCACCATTACTGGGAAACAAACGCGAACCCTCAGGCAGTGTGGCGATGAGGAATGATCTTGAGCTTTGGAATTGGGCAGAGTTAGATTTCTGGGCTGATTCTGCCATTGAATAACTGGACAACTTTGGATGGAATCATAAATAAGATTTTTTTTTCTCAAAGGTCACTGGGAGAATTAAATGAATTGCCAGATGTAAAGCCTGAATGCACTCAATACTTAACCGTTGCTTCCTTATCTAAAGAGGAAGAATCCTAGAACCAGCTCTTCTCATTCTATGTGAGGAAATTGGTGCCCAGAAATGACAAAGTCCTCTTCCAGGTCACATGACCTGGGGGGCATTGGTTGGATTCCCTGTGCCAAGAAGAAGGGTTTCCCTTGCCCTCTCTTGTGCCGGCAGTGGATCCCATAATGCAAAGGAGGCGGGGGTAGAGATGGGGGAACAGATCTACCCAAGACCATCTGAGGCATCTGCCTACCCATTGCCAGTGTTAGGGCTGTGGATCTGGGCATGATTCCTGAAATCATGTGTGGACCAATCTCTTCTCACACCCCAGCATTCCCCCAGTGGGGACTGGATCATCAAGCCATGAGCCATTTCTTGCCATGTAGTCAACTATGAGAAAGAAAGGACCTGGGTGGTCCCAATAGCTGGACAGTCCTGACCAAGCCTCTTAAATTCTCTGGATTTAAATTGTCAGACTCATCTCAAAGGATTGTTGAGAGAATTACAGATAATATACCTAATAGCACCCAATGGAGAGCCCATCGTATAAATGCATAGCAGAAAATAAATGACAGTTATTACTTTTTGAACTATTACCATTATTGCAGATGACAGTAAGAATAGTCAACCTTTATGATTGCACTTTGTGCCAAGCATTGTAATAAGAATCTTCCATCTAACCCTCACACGAGTGCAATGAGGGAGCTATTATTTCTTCCTTCAGTTGAGGAATCTGAAGCCAGAACAGATCAGGCCGGGGAGTGGGAGGGACACAGTGCGTGAAGATACTCCTAAACATTGCCTGGCCCGAGGGCACCGTAGAGGTACCTTTGCAAAGAATGTATAGAAGGCCAGCTGTGTCCTCACTGCTATGTTGTTTTGACCACTGCTGAACTGATCAGTACCATGCCCCTAGTACCCCATACAAGACTTGCTATGCAGTAGATGTTCAACAAATTTTTATCACTTTGGTGAAGTGATAAATTTAGTGAATGATAAATATTGCTGCACTCAGGTCTTTACAGTGGCTCAACAGACAATTCCAGGGACCCTTGGGCTAGCAGTAATCAATCATAAAGGCTGTTTGTAGAGGCAGCTTAGCACCGTGGAGCCAAAGAGAATCCAACCATGAAGAGAGAGGAAATATTACTAAGCAGAAAATTAAAAACTGTCATCTTGGCTGTTTGCCTCGGTGGCGTTGTGTCTGAGCAAGCACGTTCAGAAACATTTGGCAGCCCGTGCCATTGACTCTCTAACTCTCCAAGAATAAGGAAAGCATCAGAAATAAATTTACTTCCTGATTAATTTTCTATAGAATGTTTTCCCCCACCAAGATACAAAGGGCAACTTAAAAGCCATGAGATTATTAAAAATTAATGCGAAATGCTGTTATCGAGGGTTTGCTTATTTCACTGTTATTAAAAATGCAAACAGATTGGGTGAAACATTTTCAGCTTGAAAGAGATCTCAGAAAATGATTTTCTTATCATTAAAGTGCAAGCTAAGCAGAGTGACAGTAAGTGATCTTTCCCTCTGGTCAGTTTTTCCTAATCTTAGGGCCAGAAAAATAAATGTCAGAGGAAACAGTACTTTTTATTTACTAGAGCAAAATAGAAACAAAGTGATCTGGCTATTAACATGAAAAAATAGATCTGCTTTTGCTATGGCCACATCCCTTCGTTTTAATAAAATAAAAATAAATATATATTTCAGAACCTTTTGTGCTGATCTCGAAAAGCTATATAGGAAAAATCGCAAAGGGCCAGATGGCAACCGTGTGTGTCTACTGGAAGCTAAAAGAACTGGCCACCTCGGGAGAGCAAGACAGGAGCAATGCCTGTGGTGACTACGGAATCATCTAGAACGCCACCAAAAAATGTATTTTCTAAGAAAGCAAACATCTCCGTCGCACACGCGTTTCTTTACCAAGCTGTAGCCGTGGCGTGCTTAAAACCTACTTCTCGAGGACTGACTGACTAACCCATTCATTCCTAAAAATACTCCTTTCATAAAACGGTGTTTTGCTTAGCCCTCACTTTAAATTTAAACAGGAACTAATAGTACTCTGAGCTATTTGCTTTCACTCAGCGTAAGCAATTTTTTTAGGGAAGGGGCAGGGGAGAAGTTTCGAGCAATACCATCACATACGTACACACACCCAAGCTGCGAACCGAGTGTTTCACGGGCTCTTATGGCCCCACACTCGGCCCCTCACAGGAGAACTAGCAACAGACCCTTCTTTGAGGCTGCTAGCTTTCGATCCTCAGACCACTTTTGTAAATACAAGAAACCTGTATTTTTTGCCAAAGAAATCACCCTCGTCCAGGAGAATTGTTTTGTTTCTGTCAGGGAATGTCTAGCTCAGTACCTTTCCTAGAAACCAGTACGGCTAAAATCTGTAACTTCCTTTTTTTTTTTTTTCATATTTAGTAATTAAAAAGCAAGTGCGAAAAGCTTATGCTCTTTATTCAACCGCAACACATCTTTTCAAAATTCTGTAATGGCCCATAAATTTGCATTAATGATCACCTGCTCCAGAAACCTCGGAAACAGGAGGCTGGGAGAACATCCGTGCGTGTTTATGTGTCTCAGATACCTGACTCTGGGCCAAGGTGGAAGCTTTGGAGAAAATAGAAAGAACTTCCTTGACTAGCTGTTCGTTACAAATTTTGGCCAAAGGAATAGTTGGGTCAAGCGCCAGCACTTGTAACCAGGAGATTTAATTATGGTCAAGGTTAATAACTCCTATCCTGCAGGAATTCACAATAGCTCAGGTTTTACGACACTGTTTTCTTTTTTGGTGGGACCAGGATATATAGAAACGACTTGCAGGGAGGTCAGTCGGGCCTGATTTGGATTTCCTTTCAAAGCTCCGTAAGACGTAAATATGTACTACAAATTACCCAGTCGCTGCCGCCTTAAAAACTTGTAGGGAAACGAAAATGTAAGAGTTTGAGTCTTGGAGGAACACTAGAAAGCTCTACAAAGGACTCTTTTCAGGATGAGGAGAATTCTGTAAAGCTCAGACCAGGGTTTACAAACAGACCAGGAGGTGCCGCAAAACTGGGAGCCATTAATCTTACCGTTAATCAGAGACTCCTTTTGTAAAGCAAATAGTCAGCTCCTGATTTATCTCTTTTGTACATTCAACCTCTTATCTGCCGGTATTTCTTTGAGCAGAGTTCACATCTTTTCGGATATCTAGACGTTTCGATGTGAGTTGAAAGCATTGGCTTCCCAAGTATGAGAAAGGGTCGGGGTCTGAGGTTTATTTATGGGGAGCTTATTTGAGGCAGGAACTGGGCTAGATCAGGAGCCTGTGACCCACTGCTTCCTAAATCACATTTCATTCCCCTACAGTCCTGGGAAACACATGCGACATTAATTTTACCAGCAAGGAAACTGAGGCTTAGAGAGGTGGTTCAAAGCCAACTAGTAAGTGGTAAAGCCAGAATGTAAACATATCTAGTTCTAGAAACCATGTAATTTTTCCTGCTGAAGCCTCTATGGGAAAAGAGTTAGGATACAAGGGATGCTTAGAAGCATTCCATGTTTGCTGCTCAACTCTATGCTTTTATTGTATCTATTGTATTAATACTAGGGTGTTCATAGGTACAACGTTCTCACGAATCATACACCCACCATACCACCCGATGATCCCTGGAAGATGCTGATTTTCTCTATGTAATACTAAAGCTAAAAACTAGTTGGTCACTGAAAATACATTGCTGTTGAGTGAGAAGAGGGGCTGTGCTTACCATTTGCGGGTTTTTTTAGTGTATTTGTTACTTTCTCTGAGGTACCAGTGACATCACCTGAATGTGACCCAATTACTGAAACAAACCTCTTAAAGCTTGCCTCATGGACCATGGGAAACCAAACTCTGGCATTAACCTGGGAGAGTAACTCTTTTATTAAAATATTTCAGGGAAGTTTCTCTCCTTCCTAGGAAAAAAACACATCATCCCCTAGAGGCACTAGAAAGACTAGAATATTGTGAACAAAATCTGTTTGAAAAAAAGAGGAAGTCCTGACATAAGGTACAACATGATAAACCCTGAGGACGTCACGCTAAGTGAAATAAGCCAGTCAGAAAGACAAGTACGGCATGAGTCCACTTCCCTGAGATATCTGAAATAGTCAGACTTCTAGACCCAGAAAGTAGAATGGTGTTGCCAAGGACTGAGGGGAGGGGGAGAAGTTGTTCAGTGGATGAAGTTTCAGTTATGAAGGATGAAATGTTCTAGGGATCCATCGTACCACAATGTACAAATGGTTAACAATACTGCACTCTATGCCCCAAAATATTAGGAGGGTGAATTTATATTACATATTTTTTACCACAATATTTTTTTTTTTTTAAAGCATCATGACAAATCCTGAAGACAGCTGGACACACCTTCTATTACATCAAAGACTGGGCTGTAAAGTGCTGCAGTCTAGTTATTTTCCAAGACCATTTTGAAGACTCAAGTCAGGTAGAAGGAGCCAAGGAGGGAGTTTTCTAAAACAATCTTCTCTGCAGGCCCTTCTCACGGTTCAGTCGGACATTTCAGATCATCCATTCCGTAACGTCCTCCAAAAAAGCAGAGTAAACTGCTTGCTTTGTTACCAAATGCCTGACACCCTCACTGAGCTGCCTTGCCACACTAGGATTCTAAAATACTCCCAGTAGAAATTTGGTAAGCATTACCTCCAGCCCCAGGGAAAATGCTAACGAGAAACATTAATTTCTATTTGTGAGAAATTCTGATTAGCTTGTGATGTGGAGGACACATGAGTCTGTCCTGATTATTCTCTACCCTAAGCTAAAAAATTTTCTAGGACACCAAGATTCAAAAATGTAGATTTGCATGTTCCGAGTGCCCTGAAAGATTTTTTTCCAGCATTCTACTGTCAAATGATTTTTTTCTTAAGTCTACACGTGTCCTTCAACACTTTGGCTGAAATGGAACACTTAGGAGAAAGCCATTGAGCTGGTAGACTGTTATTTTAAAAACACAAAGGACTATTCGATTCGTCAGAGATTTGAGATGTTAATAAAAGATTTGCCAGAATGTGGGAGCTACAAGGGCCCTTTGAGGTAAACTCGTCCAATGTTTCAACTAAACAGGTGAGGAAACTAAGTCTTGGAAAGTTCATCTTGTCCAGTATTAATAGCAGCGGAAGAAGGGAATAATTTTTGCCAAAGTGTTTACGTTAGCTCAACTGTGGAAACCCCTAGCTTCCTCTTATTAAACTATTAGTTTGGCTTAAAATTGTTCTTGGTCCCTGTTTATGGAAAAGTTTAATAACTGCTATCTGCAGTAATAAGAGATATAATAATGTTTATCCTTTTATTTCCTCCGAGGATCTTGGAGTGTGCTTCATCATTAATTAAAGAATCCTCTGAGTCCCCCTATTAGATAAGTATTATTAACCCCATTTATAAAGGAAATGAAATTCTGAGCGATTAGGTGACAGGGAAGCGCCATACCCCGAGCTAACGGTTACGGTGGACATTCTGCAAGAAACAGGAACTTTGTGATTTCCACGGCAGGTATGTTAGTCCTTGAATTAAAAGAAACAGAACACGTCCATATTAAGCTATTGCTTCGTACAATGAATTGTGTTAAGACCACTTGGGGACTTCAAGGTGTATGTGATGTACCTGTTCTTAGAGAGCGTGTATGAAATAGCCAGTAGGGACACCAAGACAATCGCATAAAGTACTAAAATGCAAGGTAAAATATGTGTTACACACGAAGTTCTGTGAAGGTCAAAGGGATTGAGAATATAAATCAAGATGGAGAGATTAAGAAAAGCTTTAAGATGAAGGTGACTTTGAGCAGCTTATTTAATATTCCAGTGGTCAGATTTTGAGGCATTTGTCCGTACCTGTACTCATTGTACAAATATTTCCTGAGCGGAACCACCAGGATCGTCTAAGCTCTGAGGTGGAGACAGTGAGGCAGACAAGGACAAAGACCCCTCCTCCAACATCCCAGCTTTTCCCTGGGATACGCAGGGGAAAGCAAAAAGCATTATTTCCCCTCAAATTTCCGGTATGTAAATAGCCTCAGGCATGTCGATGACTAGCAAAGAATGAAACTTTAAAAAGAAGCTGGAGTCACCTTGGGAAAGCTTTTGAAGGCAAGGGGTCAAGTCTTTGTGCTCCAGGAGAAATGAGTAGGGGGTTAAAAGGACGGGAAACCAGATCCGGGAAGTCTGTTGCTGGCTTTGTTGCCTGAGTCCCAGAGTGAGTAACTGCTCGACCGTCAGCAGTGGAGGGCTGGCCAAAGCAGTGAGTGAGATCACATAGGAAAAGTGCACAGCCAAAAGAAAGAACGGGGTCAAGGACAGAACCCTAGGGTACTCTCACGTTTTGAATCTGATTAGGGCGTGAGAACAAACAAAGTAGACAGCAGAAGGGATCAGTGAGGTAGAGGAACTGTGGGGAGATTGTCAGCATGGTGTGCCTAAAGCCAAGAACCAAGTGGAGTTTCGCTGAGTGAGTGGTTTCCCCATGAGAGGGCACGTCTGGGTGCTACAGAGTTAATGTGGGGGATTTGGACTCAGAATAAGTTGTTGAATTTGGCAAATTATGAGAAGTCTTTGGAGAAAGCCAAATCAATAATGCAATGCATCTGGAATGAATCCAGATTTTAGGGAGTTTTAGTAATAACAAACACATTGTGAGAAAACGGAGTCAAATGATCTGGACACAGTGTTTGTTCACATAGTTTGGGGACAATACATGCCAGGTCAAGGCAATCCCTGTTAAGGGGAGATGGGATGAGGAAACAATAGACTTAAAAATGTTTGTAGATCTAGGGGCGCCTGGGTGGCTCAGTCGGTTACGTGTCTGACACTTGACTTCAGCTTGGGTCATGATCTTGAGGTTTGTAGGATTAAACCCCGCCTCGGGGTCTGCGCTGATAGCTTGGGTTTCTCTCTCTTCCTCTCTCTCTCTCTCTCTCTCTCTCTCTCTCTCTCTCTCTCTTTCTGTCTTTCACTCTCTGCATGCCCCTGCCCCGCTTGCACTCTCTCAAAATAGACATTAAAAATATTTTTTTTAATGTTTGTGGATCTAAGTAAGGCAGTAGAGAGAATGTCAATATACATAAAACTGGAGAGTAGAGATAGAGCTCAATTTCTAGGAGGAGGAGAAGGAGGATTGTGGGGCAAGATTGGGAAGCAGAACAACAGACAAGGGGGGAGAATGCCTTTTTTCCATGGATCATTAATTATGCCGTATTAGAGTCTGTGTTTGGTTAAAATAAAGACTGTTTTCACACGTTTTGCTGCTCTTGAGTTGATAATGTGAATACAAACTCTAAACATTTATCACACACCAGATTTTACTAGTGCACGATGCAAGCAAAAGATTGGGGAACAGATTTCAGAATAACTCCATGCCTGGATTCTTCTTCTGCCCTTTTTCTCCTTTGGGAGCCCTTCTTGATTTAATTGTCACCAGCTGATGATCAGTTAGGCACACTGATCTCAGTGGAGTTTAATAAGAAAGCGGCATTACGAAAAATATGTTGGAGATCTAAGCTGTGGGGGGAAAGAACCTAGACAATCCACAATGTGTCACTGTCACTAGCAAAGGACAAGTCAGTTACTTTCCATCCCCACACAAATGTATAAAGCAATTTGTACTTGAGCACAACTACCTCTGGGTCAACTGGAATAAAACACTGGCCTGGGTAAGAATAACCAAGTCAAGGCAAGGAAAAGTTTGGAATACCGTGTACAGATGATTCTTGGAATTATTTTAACTGATTTGAAGAACGGAGGGATATAGAAAGCATTCTAAACGTTTTTTTAAAACAAATTCTCATTTCAGGTATGTTTTAGGTCAAAAATCCCAAGTATAGGAATTAGGTGCCTCAGGCACTGTCTGTGTTAGAGGCATTATTGATGAAGTCATTACGTGTGAGTTACGAATTCCTTCTTGAGGAAGGATCGTTTCCTGGGAATTTTACCCCCAAATTTAAGGAAATGCTAAAGTGAAATGCTGTGTTGCTACTTAAATGCAGTCGTT
Source organism: Felis catus (assembly GCF_018350175.1). Lineage (NCBI taxonomy): Eukaryota > Metazoa > Chordata > Mammalia > Carnivora > Felidae > Felis > Felis catus. Next base: position 66,275,279 of record NC_058368.1, read on the forward strand.
TAGAAATTCTGTATAATCTCTTAAAGCAAAAAGCTAAACATTTTAGGGTATTAAAGTGAGAGCTTTTGGCTGTCAGTTCTACTCGATTCTACCCGTGGCAGATCAGCAGCTATCCGTCTTCCAGATGCTGTGTGTGGAGAGATGGACTGTGTGAAGGAGACTCCTGGGCTCACTGGATCCAGTTTTCTTTAAGAAGCCATGCTCGCATGCTTAAACTAAAAACAGCCCTGAATGGAAAATCAATCGTGAAGGCTGAGAGTTGAGCTGGGGGCTTAGAGTTGACTGTAGGTGGTGAGGGTGTCCGCAGAAAAAGACCAACTAGAGCCAGGTGTTAGCCAGGAGAGCATTTCTGGTAAAGTGCCATGAAGTGGACCCTGTGGATATGGGAACTACAAAAAGGACTTCTCTCCTACTACTCCATAGGACCCAGGGATTGGCTAGCAGAGAACAGGCTGGATTTCCCCCCCCCACTCTCCCCCTTGCCTGACACCTTTGCACAGTGACCAAATTGTGTGGTCATAGGCAACAACCCGGGCCTGCCAATCACCTCCTCCTCCACAGACCATTTCCCCAGAATCAAGCGCATGGTAGGTGCCTACCTTGTTGATCTAAAATGATACGTTTTGTGGAATCTGACATCTCTGAACATGTATTCATGACCAGATTCGGATTTATACCTGAGGGGCCCCCCCTTGTCTCCTTCAGGGGAAACTACATGGCTTCAAGCCACAAAACAATAAGGAGCCAAGGAGAGGCCATGGATTTATTCATTCATTGAAAAAAATAATGACTGTGCTCCTGTTTTGGCCACATATACTGCTCTAGAAGTTGCAGATCCAGGCCAAAGAAAAGGAAAGATAAGAAAAGAAAATTCCTATCTTCATGTCATGGAGCATATATTCCAATGTAGGAAGAATGGAAGAAGATAGTAAATGAAACAAAGAAATATGACATACTGTGTGTCAGATAGCGATCAGTACATGGGAGGGAAAACAGAACAGTGAAAAGGCAGTAGCTAGCGCTGGGAGCGGGGTTACTCTTTCAAACCAAGCAGGGAAGCCAGTGTTGCCAGCACAGCTTAAACAAGGAGAATACCAGTAGGAGATGGGGTTGGAGAGGCAGCAGGTAGATTGGGAGTGAGATCACCTAGGGTCTTTTAGGCACCTGCAGAAATTTATTTTCTCCTCTGGGCAAGCTGAGGAGTCTTTGGAGAATACACTGTACAGAGGAGAGGTGCAATCTGATTGACGTCATAGTCAGAGTCGACTGTTACAGGAAATAGCAAAACGACCAATGATGGTATGGCCCTTGGAAGCTGATTGTTGTCTCTTCTGGGTTCTGAGAACTCTCATGAGAGGGGCACGGGACTTTCTGCCTTGCCTGTATGGTCTTACAGGAGTCAGGCCTCCATGAGACTGAGGAATGTTATGGGTCCGTCATACACAGGTCTTAACGTTTGTGGTCTAGACAGTAACACGTATCCAGAAAAGTCGTGATCACGGCATTGTCGCAGCCAAGGATGGTGACTACTCCTTTGTAGGCAGCAGGTTTTGCTTTTTGTGTCTAGAATTAGCCATCAAAGAGGGCCAAGAGACAGGGTGTACCCAAGAGCCAAAGCAGAAAAAGGAGGTCAGGTTGCCTGATTTCTACTCTACCTCTATTAACTTCCAAAGCATTCTAGCATCATAGCAGGGCAAGGTGAAGCAATCCTCTGCAGCTCTTTCTCAGATCTCTTTCGATGTAAGTACCATTTGACTTTGCCTCCATCCTTAAATGTAAATGAGTGATTAGAATGTAGATTGCAAATTCTAGACAACCCAAGTGTCATTTCCTGACCCCCACCGACTTTGCCTCCTGAATTTCAAGAAAGAATGGGGAAAACCTCATTTTTTAGCAGCTGTAACGTGATAGACACTGAAACTGGCTCCAAAACCGTTTCCACTGATGAGGGATTACAGTGGGTTGGATTCCTTCACGAAGTAGGGATTAGTCGAGATCCGGCATTACTGAAATCAGGACGGAGTTAGGTACAAGCGATCATTTTATGGGGCCGTGATTTGCGCAACACAATTTCATCTGAAACAAGGAGAAACAGCTCTGAGAGAGTGGCTGGAAGATTTAACGGCAGTATTCTGGACAGTCTGTTGCATCTGTGATATATGTTTCTAAGAAACTACATAAAATCCAGTTGGTTCATGTCACCTACCTTTATTGAACTTTAGAAGGAATCATAATCCCATGCAAAGTAAATTTAGGGGAAAAAAACACTGCATTTTGGAATGCCCATGCATGTTTCAAATACATGCCTTTTAATTGACAGAGAATTATCTACCCACGGGGATCGGCCTCCCTTTACAATTGGTAGTCCCATGGCTATTAGTGATGCAATGACAGCTTTGGGAGGCGTGCCTTTCTCCCTTCGGGGGCTCCTGTATTTTATATTTCCTTAACGATTTATGTGGTTAGCACCTTGATGCTAAATTAAAGGCGAATCATGTGTAAAATGAAATCAGAATGACTGATGCGAATATTTTAAAAAGCAACCCTGTTTCTCAGTTTCAGTGTTCTGTGTCTACACATCTAACTGCCACAAACTTAAAAAATTACGCACGTCCTCAGGGAAGAGTGAGGAGTTGCAGTGAATTGGAACAAACTGAGATGATGTCTTTTGTGTACTGTAACACTTCAAAATCATCGCTTCCTGAAAAAAAAAATCACAGTGGCTTTTAATATTCATAAAGACTAGAAACAGGTGTTTGAACAGAACTTGAGCCACCTTTGACAGGAGCACAATGGGTTTGTCTGAAAGGGTCTTCATTTTCCCTGTCACTCACCGGCAGGACTCAGAACATCAAAACAGTTAGACTCCTGCGCTTTCACTACCGCTTTCAAAGGATTACATTTGACATTTCTAATTTTTTTCTTCCTTTCGTTAAACCCTGTCCTCCCTCTTTTAAAACTGCATGATTTTGTTCGCAAATCAAAGCGGGCAGAGGAATACATTAGCGCTCATTGCTTATGGACTCCGGGCTGACCTCATTGCTTTTTACGTCTACCAGTAGACCACACAAACTATTTTTGGTTCGTCGTTTATCTGTGCAGACAGAGATGGGCTCGTTCACCTCAGAAGAACACTGTTTAGCCAGATGGGAGTAAGTAGCGACCTGTGGCTTGCGTCTAAAAGCTGGGCCACTTAGGCTGTGCGAGACATCTCCCCCCTTATCTGTTCCCCTCCTCACTTCGCAAGAAGTAGGGCCGCCCTGCTGCCCGGGCAAAGAGAAAGAATGCATCTGACTGCTCTGTACTTTCCCAAGACAGAACACCCTAAAACGGCATTTGATCATTTGGGGGCCCCAGTACATAGTTCCAAGTGCTCAACTGTGCCCTCGCCATTTAGAAAAGAAATGGCTTTGGGAACAATGTGAAGATACTGTCGCTCGTTAGCTACTGTGTGACCTCAGGCAGGCCTTCTTCCACGTCTCAGACTCCAGATTCCCGATCCATCAGATTAACGATCTGGACACGATCTCAAGGTTCTATCCTGAACTAAACATCTGCCGCGCGGTGTCTGTGTCCGTTGCCCAGGGCCACAAGGAGATGGAACAAAGAAGAAAATAATGAAATAATGAAATGTCAAGTTACCTATAATTACCTGAATAGTTCCTTAAACATTTCCCTCGTCTTTCCTTTTTTGAAAGAGCAAAACAGTAAGCGGTAGGACATTACAAAAATAAGCGTTATGTTCAGTCAGGGAACATCAATTTTTCTGAGAGACAACAATAAAGGGAATAAGAGGTAAAGCTTCAAGGGAGTTGGAATTGCTGGGTTTTAAGTGAAGACAGAGGCACACTGTAAAAGAAAATTTTTTTAATATAAACTTTTATCCTTCTGCCAAAAAAACACACAGGGTAGAATTTTTGGGTGGGAAATGGGGGAAGCGCAGTTGGCCGCAGAATTATTAGGGTCATATTTGTTGAAGCCTTACAAGATGTATTTTTGTAAAAGATGAAATTTGTGCTTTCCCTCAAAAAATTTCAGTTTGCTCCCGATTCATTTTGCCGGTGACACTGATTTTTCTGTCCCCAGCTCTTGCTCTGACAGCCAAGTCTACATTTGGATGGATGCTTCCAAATTTGGTTGAATGACTGAGAGAGATTTTCAAAGTACTTAAGGAATTTACTTTGACTTGACATTTGAATTGGAGATGAAGTGATATAAAAATTTAAAGTAACCAGCATTCTGGAGCCTAATGTCCCTATTTCACTAGATTTTTTTTTCCTGTAAAATACGGTCAGTGAAAACCCTCATTTCTTATCGTTCTTATTATGCATTTAAAATTCACTTTAAATATCACCCAAGGACCTGAATGCTAAAAATAAATGTGAAGCACCTTCTCAAATATTACACAAAGTGACCTTCAGAGAGGACCCGCTCGTCACCGGAACCATTTCCATACCGCTGCTGATATGCCCATGAGCATATCAGGCTTGAAAAGAGAGAAAGAAAGAGATAGGTTTATAAATTATTTTGACTCAAAACCCCCAAAGTAGAAACATGCTCACGCACATCGCCAGCCTGTTCCTTGGAAACTAGCACCTCAGGACAGAGGATATTGAAGTACTATTGAATGCACTTTCCTCAGCTACCACCTGTGAATTATGGCTGGCAGCAGGAGTTTTATGATACTATTGTAAAAGTAATGTACCTCTTAAATGGCAATTTACTAAGTTGCTGATGAAATGCATTGCAAATATGTTAGTTTCAGGGTGGTTAGGAAAATTAACTGCTGCATATTTTCCATATTGTCATATATGCCAACGAGCTGAGAGAGTCGGGAGCAGCTTTCTCGGAAAGCTGTCTCAATGTAACATACGGTCAGCTAGTCACCTGGTGAGAACAGGAGACCAAAGCGTTAGGGGAATCCCCTGAACCCATTTTTTTTAATCAGTCTTATCAGCCCCAAATCATTGGATCTATAAAATTTCCCTTACTATTGAACTTTTCATTGTGCTTACTCTTTAGTTTTCTATCCTATCAATTTGGATAGGGCCCCCACCACCCTGCTTCCCAGTGTGGGCCCCTAGCGATAAACTATGATGAAGCATCACCAGACCTCAGATTACTCTTGGAAGAGATCCCCAATAAATCCCCAGCCACTATGACAGTCATATAAAGAAGAGAATCAAAGGGATAGCTAGGTGAGCGAAGATAAGTTTGGAAACCAGTGTTTCCTAAAGTTTGTACTATCGTATACTGGACAAAGACCCGTTCTTATTTGTATTGGTATTGCTTATATTAGCAGACATTTTATAAAGCTTTAACAATTTAAAAAAACCATTCAGTTTCATTATTTCATCTGACGCTCAGAACAGCCCTCTGAAGAAAGGAGGAAGTTATTGTTTAAATTTTACACACAAAAACAAAAGCTGATAGAGATTGGGTGATTTGTTCAAGATTGCCCAGCTATTGAGTAATGGAATTAGAATTTGAAACCAGATCTCCTCACTCCAAGCCCGTCACAGAAACCATGCTTTGGTTAGAATACAGGTATATAAGAGCACTAAACTCACCTAAAACATACAGGGGCAGTAACCTGCCAAACATTTCAAACATGACAACATTTGATAAGTTCAATAGCAGAATTCATGATTGACATCTCTAAATGATTTTAGAGCAAGGATAGCAAATAAGTTGCTGTTTGCATCCCAGTTTAGAAAAGGGTACAGTGATGGATTAGCAATGTCTGCCGTGGGCACAGGAAATGGTTGGTTCCAGCACACATACTGGCTGTTCTTATGCTGAAGATTCAATCACTTTGTAAAATACATTTTGGTTTTATAATGAAAACCAACATAGACCCATAAATCGACAAGTTTTTGTTAAGCATCAATAAAACACCATAGATTTTAATTTTCTGATACTGACTTTGAACACTCCACAGATTTGAAAAGGTGCAAATCATACAATCAAAAGAATCCATTTTTGTGAAACTTATGGCATCCTTTGAAAGGAATATCAAGGAACCATATATAGATGTGGAAAGAGCTATAACAGAATTCCTATATATATTCAGAGCACTGTATTTTCTTACATTCATTTCTACCATGTGGAAATATTTTACTGTAGAGTCAATCAGAGTCCAAATGGGTTAAATATTTTGAATTACTGATGAATTTGCTAATCTAAAATTTTGTTCACATGAATGTCTTTAGTTGTTATCTTAATGGTACAATTGTTGTGACTTTAGCTATGATAAAAATGGACAAGAAGTCAATAATAAAGGCCCCTAAAATATGCTTTGTTCCTAATAGAAGTAGAAAAAAATAAAGCTATAGACTTGCAGTTTCCTGGAGATTTGATAACAAATTCTATGTACAAGAAATGATGGGAAGCTTGGAGTTTCCTTCAAAATAATCTGGGAATAAGGGTGTGGGGATGGAGTGGGGAGGGGAGGAGAAGATAGTAAATGAAAAGGGGTTGATCATGAATTAATAATTGATGAAGTTGCCTGATAGGTACATGAGGGTTCATTATACTTTTTCTCTTTACTTTTATTTGTATGAAATTTTCATTAAAAAGTGGTTTTTACTCCCTCTTAATGATGCTTCCTTTGTTGAAGACAATTGACCATATAGTTGACCATATAATCATGGGTTTATTTCTGTGCTCTCTATTCTGTTCTGTTAATCTATGTGTCTGTTTTTGTGCCAGTACCATACTGTTTTGATTACTACAGCTTTGTAGTGGGATTGTCATATCTCTGGTTTTGTTCTTCTTTTTCAAGATTGCTTTTTTCTGTTTGGGGTCTTTTGTTGTTCCATACAAATTTTAGGATTATTTGTTCTAGTTCTATGAAAATTGCTGTTGGTATTTTTATAGGGATTACATTAAATCTGTAGATTGCTGAGTAGTATGAGCATTTATATTTGTTCTCCTGGCCCATGAACATAGAATGTCTTTCCATTTGTTTGTGTCATTTTCAACTTCTCTCATCGTTGTTTCATAGTTTTCAGAGTAGAGGCCTTTCACCTTCTTGGTTAAGTTTATTCCTAGGTTCATTATTTTTGGTGCAATTGTAAATAGGATTGTTTTCTTAATTTCTCTTTCTGCTGCTTCATTATTAGTGTATAGAAATCTGGTAGATTCTTGTATGTTTGTTTTGTATTCTGTGACCTTGCTGAATTCATTTATCCCATCTAATAGTGTTTTGGTGGCATCTTTAGAGTTTTCTGTATATAGAATCATGTCTTCTGCAAATAGTGAAAGTTTTACTTCTTCCTTACAATTTTAGATGCCTTATATTTCTTTTTTTTCTTTATCTTGTCTGATTTCTGGGCTAGGATTTCCAGAATTGTGTTGGATAAAAGTGTTGAGAGTGAACATCCTTGTCTTCTTCCTGATCTTAGGGGGAAAGCTCTGTTTTTCACCATTGAGTATGATGTTATCTGTGGGGTTTTCGTATATGGTCTTTATTATGTTGAGGTATGTTCCCTCTAAACCTACTTTTGTTGAGGATTTTTATCAGGAATGGATGTTGTACTTTGCCAAATGCTTTCTCAGCATCTATTGAAATGTTCATATGGTTGTTATCCTTTCACTTGTTGATGGGTTGATCATGGTGATTGATTTGGGAATATTGAACTATTCTTTTATCCCTGGAATAAATCCCACTTGATGGTGGTGAAAGATTTTTTTCATGTATTTTTGGATTCATTTGCTAGTATTTTGTTGGGGATTTTTGCATCTAGGTTCATCAGAGTTATTGACTTGTGATTCTCTTTTTTTGTAGTGTCTTTATCTGGTTTTGATATCAGGGTAAAGCTGGCCTCATCGAATGAATTTGGAAGCTTTCCTTCCTCTTTTATTTTTTGGAAAAGTTTGAGGAAAAAGAGGTATTAACTCTTCTTTAAATGTTTGGTAGAATCCACCTGTGAAGTCGTCTCGTCCTGGACTTTTGTTTCTTGGGAGTTTTTTCATTATTGATTCAATTTCATTGCTGGTAACCAGTTTGTTCAAATGTTCTACTTCTTCCTGCTTTGGTTTTGGGAGGTTATATGCTTCTAGGATTTTATACATTTTTTCTAGCTTGTCCAGTTTGTTGGCAAAGAACCTTTGATAATATTTTCTTATAATCTTTTGTATTTCTGTAATGTTATTTGTTCTTTCTCCTCTTTCATTTCGAATTTTGTTCACTTGAGTCCTCTCTCTCTCTCTCTCTCTCTCTCTCTCTCTCTCTCTCTCTTTCTCTCAATGAGTCTGGATAAAGGTTCATCAATTTTGTTGATCTTTTCAAGGAACTAGCTCTTGGTTTCACTGATCTGTCTACTCCTTTTTAGTATCCATTTCATTTATTTGTGCCCTAATTTTTATTTCCTTCTTTCTCCTGGTTTGAGGTTTTGTTTTTTGCCCTTTTTCTGACTCCTTTAGGTGTAAAGTTAGGTTGCTTTTTTGAGATTTTTCTTACTTCTTGAGCTAGGCCTGCATTCTATAAACTTCCCTTTTAGCACAGCTTTTGATGGATCCCAAAGGTTTGGGATCATTGTATTTTCATTGTTATTTGCATCTGTGTATTTTTTATTTCCTCTTTAATTTCTTGGTTGACCGTTCATTGCTTATTAGCACATTATTTAACCTCCATATATTTGTGTTCTTTCTAGGTTTTTTCTTGTTGTTGATTTCTAGTTTCATTACATTGTGGTCAAAAAAGATGCATGGTATGACTTCAGTCTTTTGAATGTGTTGAGATGTTTTTTGTGTACTAATATGTGATCTATTCTGGAGAATGCTCCATGTGCACTTGAAAAAAATGTGTACTCCACTGTTTTAGAATGGAATATTATGGACATATCTGTTACATTCATCTTGTCCAATGTGTCATTCAAAGCCATTGTTTCCTTGTTGATTTTCTGATTGGATTATCTATCCATTGATGTAAGTGGGGTGTTAAAGTCCCCCCACTATTGTTGCATTACTATTGGTTACTTCCTTTATGCTCGTTAATAGCTGCTTAATGTATTTGGGTGCTTTCATGTTAAGTGCATAAACATTTACAATTGTCATATATTCCTGTTGGATTATCCCTGTATTATAGTATTCTTCTTTGTCTCTTGTTAGTCCTTGTTTTGAAGTCTATTTTGTTCATAGATTATATAAAACCCACCATCATATGGTCAATTAGTCTTCAACAAAGTAGGCAATACTATGCATTGGGAAAAAGGTAGTCTCTTTAACAGTGTTGGGAAAACTGAAAAGCTATGTACAAAAAAGTGAAAACTGACCACATTCTTACACCATATGCAAAAATAAATTCCATATGGATTAAAGACCTAAATGTGAAATTTAAAACCATAAAAATCCTAGAAAGGAGCACAGGCAATCATTTCTCTGACATCAGCCATAGCATCATTTTTCTAGATATGTCTCTTGAGGCAAGGGAAACAAAAGCAAAAGTGAACTATTGGGAATACATCAAATTAAAAGCTTCTGCACAGCAAAGGAAACAATCAACAAAACTAAACTGTTGGGAATACGTCAAAATTAAAAGCTTCTGCACAGCAAAGGAAATAATCAACACAACTAAAAGACATACTGAATGGGAGAAGATATTTGCAAATGACTTATCCAATAAGGGGTTTATATCCAAAATATATGAAGAATTTATGCAACTCAACATCTAAACACAAATAATCCAATTAAAAAATGGGCAGAAGACATGAACAGACATTTCTCCAAAGACAACATATAGCCAATAAATACATGAAAAGATGTTCAACATCACCCATCATCAAAGAAATGCAAATCAAAACTACAATGAGATACCACCTCACCCCTGTCAGAATGGCTAAAATCGAAAACACAAGAAACAAGTATTGTCAAGGATGTAGAGAAAAAGGAATACTCATGCACTGTTGGTAGGAATGTAAATTGATGAAACCACTGTGGAAAACAATATGGAGGTTGTGCAAAAAATTAAAAATAGAATGACCATATGATCCAGTAATTCCACTTCTGGGTATTTACCCAAAGAATACAAAAACACTAATTTGAAAAGATATATTCACCCCCATATTTATTGCAGCATTATTCACAATCGCCAAATTATGTAAGCAGCCCAAGTGTCCATTGATAGAAGAATGGGTAAAGATGTGGTGTATATATAATGGAATGTTACTCAGCCATAAAAAAGAATGAAACCTTGCCATTTACAATTACATGGATGGAGCTGGAGGGTATTATGCTAAGTGAAATAAGTCAGAGAAAACAAAGACCATATGATTTCACTCAAATGTGGAATTTAAGAAATAGGATAAATGAACAAAGAAAAAAGAAACAAAAACAGAAACTCTTACATTCAAACTGGTGGTTACCAGAGGGGAAGTTGTTTGGAGGATGGGTGAAATAGGTGATGATGATTAGGAATACACTTAACGTCGTGATCACTGGGTAATGTACAAGATTGTTGAATCGATATATTGTACACCTAAAACGAATACAGCTGTATATTAATTATACTGGAATTAAAATTTTTTAAATTCCCTCTTAAAGATGCAGTCACCATCTGAAGTTTCAGAAGTAGAGGTACGTATTTGATACTGCCAGAGAAGGAAAAGGGAAAGATATTCAAAGCCATGATGAGTAAATGCTGGTAGGGGAATTGCCTGGTCAAGAAGCGTACTACTTGGGCAAATTAGGACAAAGGGAAAAAATCAGAGATAAGAGTCGCTGCTTTTGTTTTTTTTTTCTTTTTTTTTTTGGCCACCAATTGTCTCATGGGTGTAAATTTATCATTAATTTGGTGTAGCAGGCTCTTCAGAGGCTATAATTTCTCATCTGTTTCCTGCTGCAGAACCTATCGGCTATGCCTGTATCCAGGTCTCCATCCCAGCTGTGAAACATTAATCTCAGGCACACATTCTTCCATTGCTGGCCTGGCGGATTCATGCTGTCTAGTTAGTTCCCCAGCAGGCTCCCGGCTCTGCTCCTGATGCTCTCCTGGCACCACTAACAACTTGAAGTCCTGTCATTCTGGAGATAGGACTGCTGCAGTGCTCCTTGGGTGGGCCTCAGTGTCCTGTACTTATTTCTACTCACTTTCCTCAACTTGGGAAGGATTTGTCACCAGGGTGTCTGGGAATCAAAGCTCTCTTGAGACTTTGTTATATTAAACCTTGGACTTGAAACAGGGCTGTCCATCATGTTATTTTTTGTGACTGTATCCTTCATAGGTTCTTTGCAGAACTCTCCATACTCACCGCGAAATGGCTTATAAATTACGGTGCTTCATAGGAAGATAGTTCTGCAATTAGGTCATGCATAAATGCCCAACTACCTGGTTCTTATTTGTCTGTTCTTAGGATAGTCCACATGTTTATTTTATTGTGAGTAAGAAATAAAAAGGGATTTTTATCATGTGACTCTTGCTAGTTAAACCTCAGCTAAATTAGTAGGAGACTATGCACATCAGATAACTGAGATTTTGTTGCTGAAATTGAAGAGAAAACAAGACATGCTGTGAGTGGTGGGAAATCACCTCTCCCTGCTCCTCACCACCAAAAAACAAACAAATTAAAAGACAACAGAAAAACTCCCGATATTGTAAATTGCCTTTGGTATTAACCATCGGGGATAACTTAATGTGTTTATAAGATCAGTGATTGAATTTAAAGAGATCAAAATGTGTGGGTTTTCTTTTTCCCCAGAACACATCACATAGCTGAGTCTAAAAGCCATAAATGATAAGGCAAGGAAGTGTACATGGACAGGGACGAGAGTAGAAAAGCAATTAAATTTGATAGAAACAGGGCTCAAGTATGTGACATGCTCTCTGCTGATCCCAAGACTGCCATTTCCAGTGAAAGACCGCGAGGGTTTTTCAGGGACAGTGGCTGAGAAAAGGGCACCCAGAATAAAAGAAAAAAACAACCCTAACAAAATGAGCTTTCCCCCGGGGAAACTTTGATCATGTTTAGTCTGGTGTCAGGAATGATGAGAGGCCCTCAAGCCCAAAGGAATTCAGCAAATCTTTCTGCCTAAGCTGGAGAAACTCTACTTTATTCTGTGAATCTGCAGAGGCCTACAGACACTGTATGTATGAAATAATGTGTTATATCTGCACACAGTGTATATACAACATATAATCTCTTCAACACTTACAGAAAATTGCTTTCTGATGCTCGTAAATGGGAAGGGTTACAAGAGATAAGAGGGTGGTCTGTGTTCCCAAGGCAGCCATTGGGAAAAGAAGGAGGTTATTTTAAATGATTGCAAGTGACTATCTTCCTAAATTGTATATTGTGCTCTGTTCTCCAGTTGATTCTTTGCAACTTTGATAGTGAAAGGCAACACCAGCACATACAACCGCCCTGTAATGATACTGCATTTATCTCCATTTTTTAAAATTTAGTAAGGAAGAAGTTTCATGAATAGAAACAAAACTATCATGATGCCAAAATAGTACTCTGTGCACCCATGTAATTGGGAAAATAACAGAATAAGGAAGGCTCTTTGCTCTTTAAGCACGTAGAAGTATTTGGGAGCTGCCTTGTTCCCAAGATGAGTCTGTGCTCCTGGTGGGAACTGCCGACTGGGTGGGTGTATTTTAGATCATAGAAAACTTCTCTTATGCATCCAGAGTCATGGGACTCTTCTTACATTCTGTTAGTCATTTTCATAATCCAAACTTCACTCCAAACAGAAACGCAAGATTATCTCCGGACTTGCAATGATAGCAAAAGGCTATCTTACTCTTTATGTACTGCATTTGATCAACATGTGTCATTAATCTCTCCTTCCTGCTTGGTGGCAGTAATTGATGGAACGCTTTTTCAGTTCTTTCTTCAATTAGATTGATGTATGTGCATTCCTTGAATTTTAAAGGTCATTAATTTTCACATTAGTCTCTTTGGTTGGAAGCATACAGATTGATATATTGATGATTTAGTCTTTCATTGATTCTATATCATCTTTAGCACCATGAGTCATGAGTGGTGCTTCCTTCTCAGCCATGACACAGTGAGTGAAAATGTATTGATATTTGCAGAGAAATAAGGAACCTAGCTTCTGTCCCTTATATAGCATTTTAATGTCCCTGGATGAAAATAATTACAAAATGTATTCAGTCATATACTTACAGTGTCTCTGGCATGGGATGACCTTTCTCCCTGAGCTGTAGGTAATATCTATAGCATCTAACAATTTCAGCCTCGTGACCTTCCATTTGTGTCAATGCTTCAAAGTTAAGGGCTTCCTGAAGTTATTTCAAAATATTTCATTAAAGAAGTAAGTTTCCCTGGCCATCTGAATTGAGAATTATTACCCACACCTTTGATATATCACCCCATGTTGAATTATTCAGTGTCGGTCAAAGTAATGGTGAACTTTTTACAGATGTGATGTTCCAAAGATAACCTAGCATTTTATTTCATCTCCTTCCACAGAATAGACCACACACATCGTGTTTGTGCCACAGACATACCTAATGTAATGGCGATAGTGAACTAATAAAAGTTTAATCATGAGAAACAGTTGATTGATGCCTTTGGCCACGTGAGAATGATTGGAAATAGCTGAAACATAAACTAAGGAAAAACTATATTACAATAAGCCAGTGATTATTTTATTGGAGAAAAAGTGTAATTCAAATCTTTTAAAAAAAAAATCTTTTCTGGTGAAGAAACTACAAAAGCCTTAGCTCAAGGTTTAGAATGAAATAGAATGTAGTCAAATGTGTAATACGATCATCACAGATTCCAAACAGCTCCTTGGTCATCTTCAGGATGCTATTAAGTCATTTTAACCTTTCCGGACCTCAGTCTTCTCATGTACAGCATGAAGTTATACTAAGTCATCAGAAAGTTCCTTGTGCTCTAAATGCTTATATGTAAAAACATATTAGAAAGTCATGCAGAAGATTCAAAAAGCAACTGAAACAAAGAAGTGTTGTCAAAAGATTTAACATCAATGTTCATCAGTCTTTGAGGAGCATAACTAAAGAGTCGCAAGTCATTTGAAAATCCAGTGGTGTGCAAAGCAGGATAGTAAATGTCACCAATTCAAGTCAGGAATTATTTTCTTAAGCAGTTGATGGTAGTCTAGCCATGTCCAGGCTGGGAAATAGGGAAGCAACTGGTCCATTTTAGTGTAAAACGAAGGCTCATTGGGAGCTTATAATGTAGCAGAGGGAAAGGACTTATAATCCAAGAACTTAATAACCAAAGCTTGTTTCTGTGCTCAGACCAGGACATGCAGATTTCTCTGCTTTTGTTGTTGTTGTTGTTGTTGTTGTTGTTGTTGTTGTTGTTTTAATTTTGGGGTCATCAAAAATATTGACCCCTTCTATCATACCCTTAAATTTGTAAGCCATCTCAAATCCCACTTGGAAGCAGAGTTCTATTCCAAAGTGAACAACATCCCATATACAATCAAGTGCAAAGTGTGCTGCTCTGGAAATACACAGGGTGAGATCAGAGACGAGAAATACAGAGGGTGAGATCAGAGATGAGAAGCATATGTGGAGGGATTTGAGGGATATTTTGGCAACTGGTGCTCTTGAAATGCCCTCCTCGGTTTCAGCAGCCCTCCATGGTCACCTCTTTTCTCTCTAAATTATTTCCCCCTTTCTCCTTTCTTTTCTTATCTGAGCGACTCCATGCTTAAGCCCCTGCTCTCTTCCTTCTACAGTCACCTCCTCTGAGAACGCATTAATCCTCATAGCTCCCACCATCTCTGCCAGTCTGAGCACTGGCAGCAGCGGAGCAGAGAGGTTAGGAGGCGTCAGGACAAAAGTCTCATTAACGGGGAGGGATCTGCAGACTCAACAGAGCCAGGCAGAAAGCCGATCAGGTGAGACTTGGGCATCAGTCTATACTGGAAAGAAGACATGAGGGGAGGCCAGCTGGTCCAGGCAGGGGAGGAAAGTGTTCGCCCCTAGAGCCATGCCTCTCGAAGTGTGGACCAGCAGCACTCACACCACTTGGGAATTTGGTAGAAATGCAGAATCTCAGGCCCTCCCCTACACCTTCTGGATCAGAACCTGCAAGTGATTAGTAAACACACATGGAAGTTTGAGAAGCACTGGCCAAAAACAAAGTGAAAGGAAAAGAAAAGAGTCAGTAAAGACAGAGAGGAGAGGACTTGGCACCCATCAGCGTCTACCTCAAGTACTACATTTGATTTTTGGAGATCACATATAAAACTTAAAGTTTCCTTCCCACCCTCATGAGAGTTAGCAAAGCAAACATAGCCAAAAAGGAACAAATGTTGTGGAGGTTGGCCACATCGGGCAAGATTTAGTTCTTTCTATAGGCCAAGGGAGTCCGGCGGGAGCAGAAGAGCCTTGTCTTGGTGCAGTAGGCACTTGATTTTGAAAAGGGGGCTGCGGGTGGACCACGGAGGACTTTGAAAGCCAACTAAAGAGTTTCAGTGTTGTTCCTGGATACATAGACCTGTTGATTAAGAAGGAATCTAGTAAAATCGGTGATTTGGGAATAACCATCCTGGCGCCAGAAGCAGGAAGAGACCAAGCAAGGGGACGAAGCAGGGCAGGTGTGCATTTGTTTTGCTGATGTTGTCCCTACCTTTGTCAGTGTTTTTGCCGATGCATAGAGAAGCCTGTCTGTCCTCTCCTCCCATACCCATCACTGCCATCCTTCAAGGTCCCACTCAGGTGCCACCTTCCGTGGAACATTCCTCCAAGCCACATAACCCCATGTCAGCATGCTTACCAAATCCTCCAGCCTGAGGATTCTATACAATTTAACCCCAAACATCTTAAAATAGACACTCATGAATTGGGTTGGGGGGGGGGGAGGGGTGCCTAGGAGGGCCATGCAGACCTAATTCGCATCTCCTCCTTAAATCCTTCCAGTGACAGAAATCTTGATGACTCACCAAGCCATCCATTACAGGTCAGGGAAGCTATAATTGCTTAAAAAGTTCTTCTTTATATTGAGCTGAATTTCTTTTTTCCTTTGTGCCAATCACATACTAAAAAGCACTAGGATAGCACAGCTATCTGCCTTTCATCTGTTTCTCTTTCACAGATTCTGTTGAGTCTGCAAGTTGAAAGTGTTTTAGGCTTTCTTTACTGATCTGAAAGAACTCAAGCATTCTCCTCGCGAGAAGAGCTCATTTCAACAGTTCCTTTTGACACACTCCGAGAGCTCAGGTAGACCCTTAACTGGCTGTGTTCTCTTTCTAGTTCAGATGTAGTTAGATTAGTTTATGATTTTACAGCTCCAGTATCACCCTGGACTACAGAGAGTTTGGAGCAAGGATATCAGGGGTAGGTAACCTGGATGAAAAAAAAATCAACACATAATATAGGAGATCAGATACATGCAAAGGGCACTTACGAAACAAAATGTTTCTGGGCCAAAAGCACACAGAACAAGGCACTGAGTAGGCCCTGATCGATGTTATTTACATCTGCAAAGAGCAGTAAATCTGTCAATCCAGTCCCTGCTTGCCTAGCTCGCATCTGAGATAAAACAGAAGTCTCAGGGGTACCTGTTAATTTAGCAGTGATTGTCCATGCTCTGTTTAGGGACAAAGGCACCTTGGTCAAAGACTCCCTGTCTGGTCCCAATGTCAGCTGTCTTTTAGAAATAATTAGAGCCTGACTCCCACAAATGTTCTATCAGACAACCAGCTCTCCCCCGGATTCCCTCAACAGCAAACAACCCTGCGTTGTACACCAAACAGTCTCCTGATCTGCAAGCTGAGGACCCTCAATACAGACGGACCGTCAATACAGTAACTCAACCGAGGCAAGGTCGAGTGGGAGGGCAGCCAGCTGGTTTCTCCCTGTGAACATCAGCTTCTGTCCACCTCTGACAGAGCTCTTCCATTCCATCTTCAGGTCCCAAATCGCAAAAGAAGTCACCAGAACCCAGTCAAATCAGTGTCCACTGTTGCGTGCTTACAACATGGCAGAAACAGTGCTTCGTGCTACATAATACAGTATTATGTTCAGCACTGCAACAACTCTGATGAGAGAGGCTATTAACCCTCACTCTCCGATTTGAGAAACTAAGGCAATCGCAGGATAAGATAGGCTAACTGGAGACATAAGGAAGAGTGGAGGAGTGTGACTTCAACCCATCTGGACACGACCACAACACTACACTCCTTAGTGCTAAATACAAACATTAGGCAAAATAAGTAAATAAATAAACATTGCATAAGGCAGAGAATCCTCTCAAGTTATTGTGAAATATTTGTTGCCAGGGGCGCCTGGGTGGCTCATCTGGTTGAGCATCCAACTCTTGATTTCAGCTCCAGTCATGATCTCCTGGTTCATGGGATTGAACCCCGAGTCAGGCTCTGCACGCACAGTGTGGAGCCTGCTTGGGATTCTCTCTCTCTCTCTCTCTCTCTCTCTCTCTCTCTCTCTCTGTCTCTCTCTCTCAAAATAAAGAAACATGAAAAAAAGATTTTGTTGACAGTTGAGTGTATATTATAGTTGGTAACTGTTTGTTTTCTAGCACACATCTTTACCCACAGCATGAAACAATTGATGCAGGTGAGCCCCCCCACCCACAGGACTGACTACTTTTATTTTTCTGATTACTGAACAGCCCACTGGAGTAGACCAACATTTGGCTGGAATCAGAAGTGATTAGAACTTACTTCTTGGGTTGTATTAAAAATGTGCTTATTTGGTACAGCTATTGTTTCGCCTTTCAGGTGAAATAAAACGAAGTGGTAAATAAGAATTCAAAACTGAGTTGTCATGTGCTACTTTTTGTAATATAATCCACACCAAAAGGAGGCTTTATTAGGATTTTGGTCAGTTAAGAAGTGCATCAGGAATTGCAGATTTAAATATGATGTCAGCTGTTCTCCCCAGTAGCTATCTGTCTGCCTATCTATCTGTCTCTCTATCTGCCTGTTCCTCTGTCATCTTTTTTTCTCGAAAGATTTCGAGAGTATTCATGTTGCCTCTTCATCTCTACTGCCACTACATTAATATGGAAGTCTCTTCACGCAGCGAACATTTACAGACTGCCTGCCTTGTGCCAAAGACTATGGAAAGGATTGGGGACACAGTGTTGAACCATAGTGTGTCATTGAGGATGCTTTTAGTTGCAGGAGTAATTCCGGTGGAGTAAACAAAAAGAATGGCAAAGGGCGATATCAAGGTTGATTATTTCAGGGGCACCAGGATGTCATAAAAGACTTGGGCCCTTTCCATCTTTCGTCCTTTGTGTTCTCTCATGGTCAAAAAATGGCCACTGCTACCTCGAGCATCACATCCAGACATAACAAGGGCCAGAATGGAAACCTTTCCCAGAAACCCCCAGCAGACTTCCCCTCCTGTCTCATTGGCCAGAAAGGGGCCACAAGACAATCCCTACACCAATAACCAGCAAAAGGAATAGATTTCCATGGTAGGCTCAGACTAATCAGAATTTATAGGCGCTGAGATGGATTTGGTTCCTGGGACAAATAGGCATCTGTTAAGATGAAAGCTGTGGAAAATGGCTGTTGGGTTGGCTAGTGCTCTCCAAGGTAATGTGCACACTCAGGATCTGCATGTAGAAAATTCTGGGTTTAGCCACTTATATGCTGGCTCCATTTGCCTTCACACTTAAAAAACTCTTTCATTGTATTTTTTTAATTAATATTTCAATCATTTTAAGTGTCCAAAATGCAGTGCCATTAGGTACATTAATAATATTCTATAACCATCATCACTATCTATTTCTAGAGCTTTTTCATCAGCCCATATAGAGACTCTGTACCCATCAAGTAACCCCCACTCCCAACTCCTCCCAGCCCCTGGGAACCTCTAATCTATTTTCTGTGCATTTGCCTATTCTAAATGCCTCATGTGAGTGGACTTACTTAATATTTGTCTTTTCTGTCTGGTTTATTCAACACAGCATAATGTATTCAAGGTTTATTCACACGGTAGCAGGTATCAGAATTTCATTCCTTTTTGAAGCTGAATAATATTCCACTGTGTGAATATACCACCTTCTGTTTATCCATTCATCTGTTGATGGACACTTGGGTTGTTTCACCTTTTGTGATTAATGCAGCTATAAACATGGGTGTACAAGTATCTGGTTGAGTACCTGTTTTCTTGAAGCTCACTGAATCCCAGTGACAAAGTGGACATTACTGACCTGTTACATCCGTTGTATGAAATTATATAGCATCTGTAAAGAACTGATAGGTAGTCTAGGAATAGCATCTACTGCTGCCATCTTTATTGTTGTTTTATTTGTTGTTAGAACACAGAAGCAGAATGCAAAGGAGGGATGGCTGGCTCAGCTTGAGGATTCAGAAATATTTGAGCTCTGCTTTGAAGATCAGTTAGGAAGAGGCATCATAGGACTCTCTGGAGGAAGTGCTATCAGTGCCTGTGTTTTACTAAACAGGTGGAATAAGATCAGATCTGAAAGATCTGAGTTTTTCTATCCTTCAGTCATCACGGCGGAGGTTGGGTTGAAGGGAAGAAAAGCTAAACAAAAAGAAACTAGTTGGAGGGTTATGATTATTATTCAGACACCACAGGATGTAGACTGGAACTAAAACTGTGGCTGAACAGGGATCGTATTGGAAACCCAACACCTGAGTGATGAATTGGGTGTGAAAATAAGGAAAAAAAAGAAAGAATAGTTAATACTGTGAACAGTAGAATATGGTGCCATTCTCTGAAAATGAGGATGCCATTTGAAGAACAGGTTTAGCAGGATGAACAGGT
This sequence comes from Felis catus, assembly GCF_018350175.1. NCBI lineage: Eukaryota > Metazoa > Chordata > Mammalia > Carnivora > Felidae > Felis > Felis catus. Next base: position 66,294,990 of record NC_058368.1, read on the forward strand.
GATCATTTGAACAGGTCACGTTTAAGGGATATGAGATCTGGGAGGAACCATTCACTGGTTAGTTATAAGTAAGGACTTGGAATTTACAAGAAGGTGAGGAGGTACAGAAATAAGAAAATCATCAGGCAAGAGAGAAATGGAGTCATGGGTGTGGATGAAATTAATAAGAAGGTATATATACAGAGGCTTCGGGCTTATATGTTGTGGGAACTAATACTTAGGAGGTGAGCACACTAACAACTAACAAACAAAGAAACGATAGGAATGAGACAACTAGCAAGCCTGGCAAGAAGAAATAGAGAAGGAGAGCCCCCAGGCATGAAGCATGCAAGAATTTGAAGGACAAATCAACATTGTCCAGGGTTGCAGAGAGGAGAAGGATCTGGCAATTAAGAGGTCATTGATATCTTTGTGACAGCTGTTTCTGACCAAAGCCAGATTAATGTGAATTGAGCAATTATTGAGAGGGGCTTTAGACATGGATTTTGGCTATTCTTCTTTAGGATCTTGCTTGATAGTTAATAGAACAGAATAAAGACAGATTTTCAAGTTGCTTTTAAATGGCAAATATTCAGACATGTTTAAATGCTGAAGGAGAGAATAAAGGAGCAGTGTCTCCTGAAGAGGAGGAAGAAGTGGGATCCATAATCAGTGGAGATAAAGAAGTCTTGAGAGGCATGTTCCTAGCCTCTGTTTTCTCTGAAAGAGAGTGAATTCATCAGCTGGGATGTTTCAGCACAGGGTTGGGCTTATGGTATTTGCTCAAAAGGTATTTATTTTGTATTTAATTATTGGTGGAAGTATATGGGTCTTGGACTAGCAAAGAATGTTAAGAGGCCTGAGGCAGGAGTGAATTTGGCCAACTCCCAGGCATCATTGACTAAGGCAGTGTTTCTCAATGATACCTGAGTTCCAACCTCAAGATCCTGACTTAACTGGTTCAGCCTGGGCATGGGAAGTTTTCAAAGTCCCCAGGTAATTCTCATGGTAGCCATGGTTGACAATCCCTAGTATGGAGACAAAGTTGAAAGATACTCAGAGCAAGGAAAGGCAACATTTTAACGAACCAGCAGAGGTACTCTTGGAAAGGAACTTTTGCCTATAATGATGTAAAGTAGGATTTAATAGCATTTTTTGTTTCCCTCCAAATATTAAATTGTGGGTATGCAAGATAGAGAAAGCAAAAGATAAATAATTATGAAGAGACTGAGAATAATAACAAAACATTTTCTAATCTACAAGCCATTGGCAATTAAAATTGCCCAGCTCCCATATGGCCATTGGAAGAACATACAAAAAGGAAACAGAAATAACTTTCATTGACTACCAATTACGTGCCAACCATTGGATTTGGCTCTTTCATGAGTTGCCTCATTTAACTTTCTCAGTATCCTGAAAGGTAGTTATTGCTCATCACCAATTTACAGATTTCTAAACCAAGACTCAGAAAGTAGCCTCATATGTGAATGAGAGAGCGGCAGGGTCCTAGTGTTTTAGGAGACTTGGGAAAGAGTTGGGAAGCCCAGGATTAGAGTTGCCCTCTTCTCTCCCCTTCAGTCGATAAAAGCCTGAGGAAGTAATCAGAGGATGGAAATACAGCTTCCATTTGCAGATGTAAATATTTTAAATACCATATATTTATTTGACACCTGCTACACAATTCACCCTCTGTTGACTTTGACACATCATTATTCTAAAATGACCTTTGCCCTTTAGCATAACACTAATCCATTAAAAGGAAAGAAAATAGAAATGGAAACTAAAAAGAGTTCTGTGAAGATCACAGAGAAGGTTTTTTATACCCCTGTGCCTCTGCTTTCGATCAATTTTTCTCTTCTATCCAATAACGTGGTTAGCCAAGCCAGACAAAAAACAGAGAAATGGCTCTTCCCTCTCGTTTTTGCTACAATGTCAAAATAATAAATAGGTTAATCAGATCAGTCCCATTGACTTAGGACATCTTAGACACATACTGCCTTTGGGGAGTGCAGAGGCACCATTCCAGGGTTTCTATTGAAGAATCCTTACTTTTTCGTTTTTCCTTTATTTGTGTGGACACTGTAGTTTAAGAAGTGTTGAACCTTGTGTCAGAAGACGCTGCAAGACAGCTCTGAAATCTACAGGCTGGTAGCAAGCTTTTAAAAATGCATTAGGCAGTCTGGAGTAAGCTTTTTTTTTTTAATTTTTTTTCTTTCATATTTATTTATTATTGAGAGACAGATAGACACAGAGCATGAGCAGGGGAGGGGTAGAGAGAGGGGGAGACACAGAATCTGAAGTAGGCTCCAGGCTCTGAGCTGTCAGCACAGAGCCCGACGTGGGGCTCGAACTCACAAACTGCCGAAGTCGGTCACTGAATCAACTGAGCCACCCAGGCGCCCCTGGAGTAAGCTTTTATATTAATAGGAGACACAGGTAGAAGATGAAGAGCCATGGCCACTGATTTTGACACCACCCGAGAACTGTGCCATTGGTGGAGAGTGTATGTGTAACTGTCACTGGAAATTGAGACCGTGGCTGCCACCACTACTGTTTCCTATGGCAACGTGCCAGTGTCCCCAGGACCAACATTAATAGTCACTGACGTCTGGTGGGCAGAAGACTGGGCAGAGGCCTAGAGATAAGTCAATGATCTTCTCCATACCTTGGTTCCAGCATCTGCAAAAAAGGGATATAGATTCCTCTCTCTGTGCTCCCCATCACTTGTGACAAAGGACCGAACATGTCAGACAAAACCAAGGCTTTTATTGCATTTTGTAGATGGCAGATTTATTTGATAGTGGGTTAAAAGGGAAGCAGGTGGAAGGAGTGAGATTTCCACTACTAACATATTTGTATATTGAATCTCTTCCATCTGGCATAGCCCTGTGCCGAGGAATAAATGAATGAAGAGACGCCAGATTCATCAGTTCATTCCTTACCACTAACCAGGGTCCTGGAGTTGGAAGTAACTCTTTCTTTACCTTTTCTACTGAAACTTAGTCTGTGCATTCACCTTACACAAGCATCCGGAATCCTCATATCCTTTCTTTCAGCAGATATTTATAGTTGAGAATATGCATCCCTACGCATCAGGTGTTGTTCTGGGCACTAAGGAATGAAGGATAAATAATTCTTAGTACCCAGTCTCAAAGAGCTCAAAGTCTAGCAGGAGACATAGGTTGAAAACCAGATCATCATGCCATCATGTGCAAAACAGGGAAAGGGATAATCAAGGCGCTGTGAGAGCTCAAAGGGGGCAATTCTTAGAGAAAAGGACTCCGATATTTGTGGTAAAATTTAAAGATACTTGTTTGAAATTAATGGAGTTCTTGGGTGCAAATGTGACATGGGTGCAAAAGGAGGACACAGGGGGCACCAGGGGCCTCAGTTGGTTAAGCGTCCGACTTCGGCTCAGGTCTTGATCTCACAGTTTGTGAGTTCAAGCCCCACGTCGAGCTCTGTGCTGACAGCTCGGAGCCTGGAGCCTGCTTCAGATTCTGTGTCTCCCTCTCTCTCCCCCTTCCCTGCTTTTGCTCTCTCTCTCTCTCTCTCTCTCTCTCTCTCTCAAGAACTATTAAATAAATTTAAAAAAAAAAAAAAGAAAAGAAAAGGAGGGCCCAGTAGTTGGGTACATAGTGCATTATAAGCAAAAGGGAGGACAGTAAAAAAAAAAAAGAGAGAGAGAGAAGGAAGAAACAGAAAGCACAAGTGTGAGGGGTGAGGGCAATGAGTAAAAGAGAAGGAAAAGCAGAAAACCAGAGTGGTAAGTGACTGAACAGAATAGCGCTGGGGTTAAACGACAGGAAAAAGGCTGCCAGAGCAACCAGAGGCTGCTAAATGCATGCCAAGGATGCTTTTGTCAAGTAGATTTGCATAAGCCTATGCCATCAACATAAATGATTTATATTATCAATTTGTTCTTTTTGACATTATTCCCAAGAATGCTGAAGAACATACTGGCTGGGCTGGAAGGCAAGTTCGGGGGCAGTAATCACTCCTTTTGTAACATAAATTTGCTCCGGAGCCCTACTCTCTCTCCTAGCCGGGATATGGGTATCCAGCTGCTCATTGGACATTTCCACTGAGCCTCTGACCTGTCATCTTTTCCCTTTGAAACTCGACCCCGCATTCTCCTGTGGTCTCCCTTTCTCATCATGCTTTTCACCATCTCTTTGTCTCTGCCTTCTTCTTGCTGTTCCCTCTTATCTGATATTCCATCTTCTGTTCCACCCACACCTCCCACTCTTTCTTCTCTACTTTGCTAACTCCCAGTAGCAAAGTATCAGGCTTCAAAAACACAGCTCCAGAAAGCTATCTCTGCTCCTCCCACCCCACCACCCCCACAGGCTGATCTAAATGCTTTCTCTTTGAGGTTCCATTGCACTGGGTACTTTCCTGCTTAGACTCCATCACACCTAATAATAATTGCCAGTATGCTTGTTTGTTTTTCTGTGAGTCTCGTAGCTAGTAGGGACCTCATACATCACAGGTACTCAGTACTTGTTGGCTAATTAAATGAACGAGTAAAGAAAACAATGTGTCAACAGTCAACAAAGTCAAGAGTTGAGAGTCTTTAGTTCTGTCTGGTGGTCCAGGGTTCTTTAATGGTTTAGCCATTCAGGAGTTATGCTGCCATAAAGGATTGTTTCTGAACCCCCCTCCATTTTTAATTCCAATAGTGCTATTGTAAGCATTCTACTTTCTAATTATTTATTTCAATTCTCTAGCTTTTCTGTACTATGTTGATAATGTTTAGTTAACCTTTAAAAATAAATCTGACTGTAAATGTACGGTCTAATGCAAGTTTTGAAGAACGAATACACATTTTTCTGGGTCAATTTTTAAAAATATATTTAAGACTTCTACATAGTAAATGTATGTAGGGGAAAAGGGATAGATGTATACGATACAGATGTATACAATAGACGTGTCTTTCTGCCGGAAGGGGTTTATTCATTAAAATATCCAGTGGCATTCTCAGAATAGTCTCTATCTGGATAGCTGTTAGTCTTAAGAGTTCTG